>NC_092778.1:41916243-42220381 GCF_047496795.1 Chiloscyllium punctatum
TAAGGATTTCATCCAAGTTCTCCAAGTGCTCCTTACTGGTCTTCACTGTTATTAGCACATTATCTAGATAAATGGCGACCTGGGGTAGACCTTGAAAAATGTTCTTCATTGTCCCCTGAAAAATTGCACAGGCTGATGATACCTCAAATGGCAGTCTTGAATATTGGTACAAATCCTTAATTGTAGCATACTTCTGGGAATCGTCATTTAGCCACAATTGCAAGTATGCATGGCTCATGTCCAGCTTTGTGAAGGATAGCACTCCCCTGCCAGATTTACATATCTATCCTCTGTGAGGGATTAAATATTTATCCAGCTGCAAAAGGTTCATCGTTTGTTTGAAATCCTCACAAAGGCGAACTGACCATTAGTTTTTAAAATCAGTACAACCAATGCTACTCCGGCAAATTATACCAACTTGCTGATTCCTTTGCTTTCCAGTCTTCTGATATTTGCCTCTACTTTTGCCTGTGAGGCAAATTGCACTGCATGGGCCTTGCAGAATCGTGGAATTGTTTCCTGATCAACATGCAAGGTGGCCTTGACTCCTTTGATAATCCCTAGACCTTTCTGAACAGCTTCAGGATATTTAATTAGGACTTCATTACAGGCTGTAATTTTCTAATCAAAAAATGATGAGCCAATCTAGGTGAATTTCTTAACTAATTTCACCCCATCAAGCTTGGGCTTGACCCTTTTGCTACAATCAGTGGTAACTGAACCAGCTTCTTCTCAAAGGAGACCAGACCGAAGTTGTTCCTTTTAAAGGTTCCCCAGTATAGGTTCTCAGTCCAGCCAAGGTCTTGCACCCTTATGACCTTATAGAGTTGGAGTCCAGAAGCAATTTTGTTAAGGACTGGTTCTGCAATCATTGAAGCGGCCATGCCATGATTGACCTCCCTTAGAACTGGCTGACCATTTAACTAGATGTTTATTTTGGTTCTGATTTGAATGATTTATTGTTCCAAATCATATGTAGGTGGGCGTTCCAGGGTCTGCACTTGGAGACTGGCCTATGAGTGCTCTTACTCAATTTTGGTCTAGTAGGATATATTTGCTGACTTAAGGCAGCAACTACAATGCTTGCCAGCCTGGATCCTGAAGAAAATTTTAACCATGTAGGCAAGGCTTGACTTTGTTTTGGGATTTTGTTGTGAGCTGACCTGGAGTCCCTCTGATCAGGTTATGTCTTGAGTGTGGACATGCAATTGCCTCCACTCAAGTAGTGTTCCACAAGCTCAGTCAGACTGGCAAGGGTGTCCACTTCCCATTAAAAAATCCGACAACTCATGTTTCACTTGCCACATTTCCAATGATAAAATCAGTTTATTAATTGTTTGAAGTCTAGTTGGGTCTTCAGCTAGTAGGTTCTTTTGCATGATTACATCATTAATCTCTCATATCAAATAGTCTCTCTATCTCATGAAGGGTTGAGCTGAAGCAACATGCCTCTACCAGTCATCCGAACCAAGTCAAAAATCCTGATACAGATTTCCCTGTTTCTCGAATTGCCAAATAAAACTGATAGCGATTCAAAATTGGCAGAGGCTTGTGGTCATGTATTCCTTTACTAAATCCATCAACTATTAAAAGGTTTTAGTATCTGATGTCTTAGGGAAAGTAAGGCTCCAATTAACAGTAAAAGCTGCAGATCCACAAGTTGTCAGGAGGATTACTCGCTGCTTTTCATCTGCCCTGATGTCATTTGCCTGGGGCAAAAAAACACATTCTTTCCACATACTGGGCCCAGTCTTCAACAGCAGGGTTGAACGAGTCAAGTTGCCCAAATAACAGCACGATGCCAGAACTACTTACACCAACTCAAAGACCACTGTTATGAGCAAGTTTCTTCTCATCACCACTGAAATAACTCCACAGAGGCCGGTATCTTGTCACCAAGTCTCCCTTTATTTCCATGTGGAATGTCCTTGACACTGGTCCAGCTCTCAGTGTCAGAATGTCTGACACTCCTTTTTTTCATTCTGTATCCCCTTTTCATACTTTTTTAGACACTCCTCTTTATCTGTCAGCCAGGGGTCCCTGATTAGACCAGATTAACAGCCCCAATGAGGGCCCTCACACACTGATGTCTACTTGGCTGACCTCATCACAATCATTACACTTTCCATTACTTCACTGATAATCAAGAATAGACTGATGGGGCAGGAATTGGCTGGATTGGATTTGTCCTAAGATAGAAGAGTGGCAGTTTTGGTGCACAAGTCTTCAGTACTATTGCCAGAATGTTGTCAGGGTCCATTGCTTTTGCAGTATCCAGTGGTTCCAGCCATTTCTTGATATCATGTAGAGTGAATTGAATCAGCTGATTGTTATTTGTAAGGCTGGGGGGGTCCACTGAAAAAGGCTGAAAATTGCAATTAATGCTTCAGCCTTATCTTTTGCAATGATGTGCTGGGCTCTTCCACTATTGATAATTGGGGAACAAGAGAGATTGTCCCAAGTAAAGATTACTGCCAGATGCTGGCTGAACTCCACCAGGGTCATCCAGGAGTTTCCAAAATGACAGATGTTGGTGAGATGTTATGTTTGGTGACCAAGATTGGATGCAGACATAGCCATGTTGGTGGATCTGTGCCCAGAGTGCCATCAAGAACAAAAATTACCATCAGCAACTTTCCCACATTCATGGGGATGACTGGGTAAACCCTGCACTTGGTTACATGTCGATTATGCAGGTCATTTCATGGGCTCAATGTTCTTAGTTATTGTGGATGTCCACTCAGCGATGGGATGCGTAACAAGTTCATTTGTCAAATACGGGGACAACAATTGAAAAGCTGCATGCATCTTTTGCAGCACACAGACTCCCAGAAGTATTGATCACAGATAATGGGCCAGCATTTACTAGCAGGGAATTTGAGTATTCCTTCGGGTCGAATAGCATTCAACATATAAGGACAGTTCCATATCATCCATCATCCAATGGTTTGACAGAAAGAGCAGTCCAAATTTGAAGGCAGGCTTAAAGAAGCCACCTCACTAGATACCAAACTATCCTGGTTCCGATAATTTAGGACTACCCCTCATGCAACTACAGGGATAGACAATAAATTTCTTCCAAGATGCTCTAAGTGCAAGAGTGAGCTACTGTGCATTCCACACTGTCATATCCAACAGCATGTTGGAGGATACTGACACAGTGCTAAAATGGTCCAGGAGGATCTAAATAAAAACAGCCTATGACCTCTGACTCAGCTGGGGAGGAATGTAGTGATTGTAAATGTGGTCAGCCAGATGGACATCAGAATATGAGTTCCCTGATTGGGTGTGTTAATCTATCTGACAGATTAAAACAAGAATATCAGATATACTGTTCACTCTGAGAGTTGGCTCTGAGGGAGCTGGATCAGTGACAAGAAACTTTCACATGTAAATAACAGGTGACTTTATGACGGGATGCCAACCTCTGTGGAGTTATTTTAGAAACTTCTAATTGTTATATTATCCAGAGGCTTTTGGGGACAGAGTTCCATATTTTTACACCCGTAAATATGAAAGTAGCTTCCTGATTTTATTCCTGAATGGTCTGATCCTAATTTTAAAATTATCACTTGTTGTCCTAGATTCCTACAACCAGGCAGAATTGTATCAAATTCTCTACTGAAGCTTATTTATCATTTGCGATACCCTAATCCAAACAGCCCTCTACCTTCAAAATCAACTGAAGTGAACGCAGATTTATACAATCTATTATCATTATTTAACATTCTACACCACGATTCAAGCCCAATATATCCCTTCATAAAGTTTGATGCTGAGAACTGAATGCAGTTACTCCAGATGAAGTCTGACTGAAATTCCATTTGGTGCAGTATCATTTTTCTCCCGCTTGTAACCAAGCCTTTGAGATATAGTCACATTCCAAGAGTCTTTTTAATCGCTTTTTGTACCTGTTACCTAGTTTTAAACTATTTGTGTCCCAGATTTTCAAATCTGTTTGCTTCTCTACAATTCCTAGCTTCTCATCTTTTGGAAAATACTCAAATTTATCTTTCTTATTTCACATGTTTACAGATATTGCCACTCATCACATCACAAAACCAACAGACCTTTTTTGTTGAATCATTAAACAAATCATGTACAATGTTTTAGAGATTTAAAAAAAGCTATAATTTAAACCTTTTGCATTACTTTTTTTGTATTAAATCCTCAAACTTCAATTTTTTTCTTCAGCAGAAGTTGAAGCCCTGACTAGAATTTCTCATGAATGCCACATTGCTGCCCCCTTGTGAGAGCATCGTAATAAAACATTGTTGCTTGTGCAACTTGGTTACAGATCTGGAAATTTTCATGGCCAAATGCGGATTGCTCTGTATCAGAAGGTATTCTGTGGGATAACTGAAATTATCTTTGTTTTCTTCCTTTCTCATCTCTTTATTTCCCCTCTCCTTTATAAAGATAACATCTTATCAGTCAACTCCACCACAATGAGCACAAAGAAGAAAATATTCCATATACTCACTATGTGGGCAGCAAGCCTATCCAAATCTTGGACTATTGTGCTTAACTTTTGGTCTCTTATTCTGAGGAAGGATACTATGGCTATGGAGGGAGTGCAACAAAGGTTTACCCAACTGACTTACCCAAATGAGCAGTATGGTAGCTCAATGGTTAGCACTGCTGCCTCATAGCACCAGAGACCTGGGTTCAATTTCAGCCTCAAGCAATTCCCTGTGTGGAGTTTGCACATTCTCCCTGTGTCTGCATGGGTTTTGTCCCACAATCCAAAGATGCGCAGGTTAGGTGAATTGGCCTTGCTAAATTATCCATAGTGTTCAGGGATGTGTAGATTTAGTGCATTAGTCAGGGGAAATGTAGAGTAATAGGGTAGTGGAATGGTTCTGGGTGGGTTACTCTTTGGAGGGTTAGAGTGTACTTCTTGGGCCAAATGGCCTGTTTCCACACTGTAGGGATTCTATGAATGTATATGATTCTTGGAATGGCAGGATGAATGCATGAAGAGAGACTGGATCAGTTAGGATTATACTCACTCAAGTTCAAAAGAACGAGGAAGGATCTCACAAAAACCTATAACATTCAAACAGGCCTTGAGAGGATAAACACAGGAATAACGTTCTTGCTGGCCGGGAAATCCAGAACTGGGGGTCACAGTTAGGGAATATGCAGATAGGCCATTAATAACTGAGATGAGAAATTTCTTCATCCAGAAAGTGGTAAGCTCAAGCAAATCTCTTCCACATAAAGCAGTTAAGTCCAAAACATTGAGTGTTTTCAAAAAGGAGCTAGATTTAGCAAAAGGAATCAAAAGATATGGAGAAAAAGTAGGAACAGAAGTTGCATGATCTGCCACAGGCATTTTGAATAATAGTCAGGGAAATTGAGAAACAAATTTGATAGGAGATCTCAGTTATCTGTAAGAATAATAGGGTGGTTCTGGTAGGTGATTTTAAATTTCCAAATATAGACTGGGACTGCCATAGTGTTAAGGGCTTAAAAGAATTTGTGAAGCATGTACAAGGAAATTTTCCAATTCAGTATGTGGATGTACCTACGAGAGTAGGTGCAAAACTTGATCTTGGGAAATAAAGCAGGGCAGATGACTGAGGTGTCTGTGGGGGAGCACTTTGGAGCCAGCAACCATACTTCTATTAGTTTTAAAATACTGATAGATATAAAAGGATAGACCAGATCTAAAAGTTGAAGTTCTAAATTGAAGGAAGGCTAATTTTGACGGTATTAGGCAAGAACTTTCAAAAGCTGACTGGGTGATGTTTGCTGGATGATTAAAGGAACTGAGGATTTGGTTAAGAAAAATAAGAAAGCATATGACAGGTATAGACAGAACAGATTGAGTGAATCCTTAGGTAAAAAGTCAGTAGAAGTATATGTAAGAGGGAAATTAGTATGGCAAAAAGGGTCATGAGATAGCTTTGGCAAATAAAGTTAAGGAGAATCCAAAGGGCTTTTACAAATACATTAAGGACCAAAGGGTAACTAGGGAGATAATAGGGCCCCTCAAAGATCAGCAAGGCGAACTTTGTGTGGAGCCGCAGGAGATGAGGGAGATACTAAATAGTATTTTGCATCAGAGTTTACTGTGGAAAAGGACATGGAAGATATGGAATGTAGGGAAATAGATGGTGACATCTTGAAAAATGTCCATATTACAGAGGAGGAAGTGCTGAATGTCTTGAAATGCATAAAAGTGGATAAATCCCCAGAACCTTATCAGGTATAGCTTAGAACTCTGTGGAAAGCTAGGAAAGTGATTGCTGGGCCTCTTGCTGAGATATTTATACAAACAATAGTCAAAGGTGAGGTGCGGAAGACTGGAGGTTGGCCAACATGGTGCCACTATTTAAGAAAGGTGGTAAGGACAAGCCAGGGAACTATAGACCAGTGAGCCCTGATGTCTGTAGTGGGCAAGATGTTGGAGGGAATCCTGAGGGATAGGATATACAAGTATTTGGAAAGGCAAGGACTGATTCGGGATAGTCAACATGGCTTTGTGCACAGGAAATCATGTCTCACAAAATTGATGAGGGCAGAGCAGTAGGTGTGATCTATATGGACCTCAGTAAGGCGTTCGACAAGGTACCCCATGGGAGACTGGTTAGCAAGGTCAGATCTCATGAAATACAGGGAGAACTAGCCATTTGGATACAGAACTGGCTCAAAGGTAGAAGACAGAGGGTGCTGGTGGAAGGTTATTTTTCAGATTGGAGGCCTGTGACCAGTGGAGAGCCACAAGAATCGGTGCTGGATCCACTACTTTTTGTCATTTATATAGTTGTGAGCTTAAGAGGTGTAGTTAGTAAGTTTGCAGATGACACCAAAATTGGAGGTGTAGTGGACAGCAAAGAAGGTTACCTTGGATTACAATGGGATATTGATCAGATGGGCCAATGGGCTGAGGAGTGGCAGATGGAGTTTAATTTAGATAAATGCGAGGTACTGCAGTTTGGGAAAGCAAATCTTAGCAGGACCTATACACTTAATGGTAGGGTCCTAGGGTGTGTTGCTAAACAAAGAGACCTTGGAGTGCAGGTTCATAGCTTCTTGAAAGTAGAGTTGCAGGTAGATAAAACAGTGAAGAAGGAGTTTGGTATGCTTTCCTTTATTGGTCAGAGTATTGAGTACAGGAGTTGGGAGGTCATGTTGCGGCTGTACAGGATATTGGTTAGGCCACTTTTGGAATATTGCATGCAATTCTGGTCTTCTTCCTATTGGAAGGATGTTGTGAAACCTGAAAGGGTTCAGAAAAGACTTGCAAGGATGTTGCCAGGGTTGGAGGATTTGAGCTATAGGGAGAGGTTGAATAGGCTAGGGCTGTTTTCCCTGAAGCATCGGAGGTTGAGGAGTGATCTTATAGAGTATTATAAAATCATGAGGGGCATGAATAGGCAAGGTCTTTTTCCTGGGATGGAGGAGTCTAGAACAAGGGCATACGTTTAGGGTGAGAGGAGAAAGATATAAAAGAGACCTAAGGGGCAACATTTTCACACAGAGGGTGGTAAATGGGCTGCTAGAAGAAGTGGTAAAAGGCATCTGGATGGGTATATGAATAGGAAGGGTTTGGAGGGATATGGGACAGGTGCTGGCAGGTGGGACTAGATTGGGTTGGGATATCTGGTCGGCATGGACGAGTTGGACCAAAGGGTCTGTTTCTATGCTGTACATCTCTATGATTCTATAAATAGCAGAGTAAGCTTAAAGTGTCAGATGACCTCCCACTACTTACTGCTATTTTCTATGTTCTATCCCAACTCTAAGGGTAATTCACAAATGTTGTCAATATTTACACTTCCTAAAATTCATGAGGCAAGTTTGCTACTGCTCACACAAAAATAGTTTCAAATATTAATTAATACATCTTCCCTCTCCTAACTATTTTGCTTTGCGCTGATCCCTGTGAAATTCCACTGATCACAGTGAAATTCCACTAATCACAGAAAGCCAATCTGTTAAAGAACCCTTTACCCCCATTCAACGTTTCCCGCCCAACAATAAACTCTAGTTAGACACAAATTTCCTTTCGTGAAGCCATGCTGATTCTGCTTCCTAAGATTATGATTGTCCAAATGTTCTGCTCTTACCTTCTTAATAATTGATTCTAATTTTTCCAATAATAGATGTTACTCATCAGGCTATAGTTACCCATTTTTTTTTGCCTCCATCCCATTTAGAACAAGGGTGACATTTTTACAACTTTCTAATCCTCAGGTTCTTTAGAATCCAAGGGATTTTGAAATATTCTAACCAATGCATCCACAATATTTGTAGCTGCCTCTTTTAGGATCCTCAGATGCAAATCATTGGAACTGGGGACCTATCTGCCTTTAGCCCCATTAGTATGTTTAATACTATTTCTCTAAGGATGGTGATGGTACTTCATTCGTCCCTCATATTCTTTAATGGGACGTTCATAATATCTTCCACCGTAAAGACTGCTGGAAAATATCTGTTTAATCGTCTTGTTCCATCTCCTTATTCCACATAATCAACTCCCCACATTCATTTTCTCAGGGGTTTATGTTCACTTTGACCTCTCTTTCTTTTTAAAGAAGCTCTTATTATCAATTTTTATTTCCTTGTTTGTTTGCCTTTATAGTTTATTTCTTTTTTTTTAAGTGTTCCTTTCCTAGATTCTGAATTTTCCCAGTCTTCAGGGCTATCATTGATTTTTGCCTCCCAATATGCTTTCTTTTTCAACTTTATAGTTTCCTTAACTTCCTTGAGTAGCCATGGTTGGTTTATCCCTCTCTTAGAATCTTCCCTCCTTGCTGGGTACATTTTTGCTGAGTCATGAATTTGTTTCTTAAATGATTTCTACTGCTTGCTTATTGTCTTTCCTGCTAATCTATATGTCCAGTCCATTATAGTTAATTCTATCCTCATATCATTGTTGTTCCCTTATTTAAGTTAAGCACAGTTATTTTTAACTAAGTTCTTCATTCTCAAATTCCATCATAATCGTGCAATGTTATAAATTTGGATTCAACAATAAAACATAGGTTTATTATGCAAAAGAGACAAAAGTAAAATACAATGAGCCAACTGTTTATATATAATGCATATTTAAAGATTCCAAAATATACAGAAAAATACAATCCGGTTAATCCCAATAACATTACAGTGTTCAAACACTACAGAGAAATCTCTTCTCTATCTCATCTAAGTTTGACTTAGCTGTGGCTTCAATCTCCAGTCGTGAGAATCTGCTGGTTCCCTTTGTTTAGCAAATAACAGAGTATAACCTCCAAGATGGCAGCGACAGAGTAGACAGCATCAGAGCTCCTCAGTCCGGGGCTCACCAATTCAATCCTTTTTGGTTTTTTTTCTTTTCCTGTTCTTCTTCATTGTTTTCAAAGTTTATTTTTAGTCTTTTTTTAAAAAATACTTATTTTGGAGCAGCGGTGACATCATTGGAGTGGCTGAGGGCCAGAGTAAAGCAGGCTGGAGGCATGGAGTGGAGCAAGTCCGAGCAGAGCAAGGATGGCCAGTGGTCTGGAGGCCTGAGCAGAGTGAGGACAGCCAGTGTACCCTGAGCAGAGTCGGATAACCAGTATGCCTGGAGTGGGGACAGTTGTTGGACTGGAGACCGGTGCAGGCAGTCAGTGGCTTGAGAGCCCAGTCAGATCACGTGTTAATCTACTGCAGGTCCTTTACAGAAAGACTGTAATGTTTATCTTTTTAACTTTAGTTCTTATTTCTATAAGTTATAATATGAATACCTGTAAGGTAATGTAACTTATTTTATCTCTATTTTGCATCTAAGATTTGTACCTAGGTACCTTATACATAAGATGGCACCATGTTGGGTGACATTGTAAACTTTTCACTGTACTCCTGTACTTCTATACTTGAGTACAGATGACAATAAATCTATTCTAATTCTAAATAACCACTCCTTGCTTTAACCAAATACTTCTGATCTGGAACTTTTCCTGATCTCCTGACATGAAGGTAACCAACTTTTAATCAACTCGAGACTTTCTTCTCCCTTTCTCAGAAGCAACTGCTTTACACATCAAGCTTCAGCTAAAAACCCTGAGAACTGCCCAACTGAAATCCAAAAACTTTCTTCAATCAATGATGTTTCTCCTAAACCCCCAAAAATTCCAGAATCTTCTTTCGAAAAGCTTAACGCACTACGCTGTTTACTTTGTTCACTCATAAACTCTTCCAGTGGAAACAAAAAACTTATTACTCTTTAGAAAGTCTTTCTCCAACACTTTTTTTTTAAAAAGCCACCCTGGCTTTAAAAACCGGTAGAGGGTAACTAAAAAAGCAATAAAGGCAGAGAAGATTAAATATGTCAGTAAACTAGCTAGTAGTATAGAGATGATTGCAACTTTTCTTATATCTAAGAGGTAAGACAGAAGCAAGAGTGGACATTGAACTTTTGGAAAATGAGGCTGGAGGAGGAGTAATGGGGGACAAAAAAATGGTGAAGGAACTGAATAGATATTTTGCATCAGTTTTCTTTGTGGAAAATACCAGAATACCAGAATTTATGGGGCAAAGTTTAGTGGCCATCATTAGGGAGTAGGGGCTAGGGAAGCTGAAAGATCTTAAGGTGGTTACATCACAAGGACAAGATGGACTACATCCTGCAGTTCTGAAAGTGGCTGCTGAGGAGATTGTAGAGGCATTGATGGTGATCTTTCAGGAATCACTGGAGTCAAAGGGGGTCCTAGATAGCTGGAAAGTGGAAAATGTAGCATCCCTGCTTAAGAAGGGAGAGGGGTAGAAGACAGGAGACTATAGGCTGGTTAGCCTAACCTTGGTCATTGGTAAGATTTTTAAAGGCCATTATTAAGGATGAGATTGTGGAGTACTTGGAAGTGCATGAGAAAATAGTCAGCACAGCTATGTTAAGAGGAGGTCATGTCTGACAAATATGCTAGAGTTCTTTGAGGAGGTAATATGCAAGTTAGACAATGGAGAGCTAGTGAATGTGATCTATTTGGATTTCCAGGAGGCTTTTAGCAAGGTGCTGCGAGGGATACTGCTAAATAAGATGAAACCCCATGGCATTGGGGAAAGTACTGGCATAGATAGGGGATTGGCTGACTGGCAGAAGGCAGAAAGTGGGGATAACTTTTTCAGGATGGCAGTTGGTGATGAGTGGAGTTCTGCAGGGGTCAGTATTGGGATCACAACTATTCATGTTCTGGACGAAGAAACCAAGGGTATTGTTGTTAAATTTGCAAAATACTTTCAGGTGAAGGGGCAGGTAGAGTTGAAGAAGCAAGGAGACTGCAGAAGAACATGGACAGCCTAGTGAAATAACTGCACAGAAGCTGGTATTCTGTCATCAGGTCACCCTTTATTTCATTGTGCACAGTACTCTGACTGGCCAGAGCTTGGAGTAGGTCCCCTGAACTGAGGAGGAGATTCTAAATCCTTTGCTTATAATTTTTTTGAATTGAGGAGATTCTGCATATCCTTTTTTTATATAACCCCCATACTACTACTTAACAGCGGTACTGTTTATTTTCCCCCATCACCCATGTCGTGTGTGTGCAGGTGTAAGACACAGTGAAGAACAACAAGTGCAAAAATCTTTACTTATTTATCCCCTGCTTATATATTTGTTTCTTCTTTTAATATTTTTGCTAGTTATTTTGTTTTCTTTTTCCTTTCTAATTTCCACAACACTACCTTTCCCATTTCCCCCACACTACCACCTCACAACGCTCATGCTTATTTATTCCCCAGCACCCATGTCACGTGTGTGCAGGTGTGGGGCACAGTGAAGAACAATGAGGGCAGAAATCTTTATTTATTTATCCTGTCATAGCCTAATAGCGGTAGTGTGTATTTACTCCCCAGCACCCATGTCATGTGTGTGCAGGTGTAGGATACAGTGAACAATGAGTGCAGAAATCTTTATTTATTTATCCCTTGCTTATATTTTTTCTCCTTTTTTTCTCTCCCCCACATTATAACCTAACAAATAAGAATAGGGAGTGGTGAGGCTATGGATCAACATAATCAGGGTGACAGGTGGCTGAGAGTTAGCGTGACTTAAGACATGGGCAGGAAAGATTTGAATGACCACAAGCTTACAGAATGGGGTAGACTAGTCAGGCATCTGTTTAAATTAGAATATTCAAAGTTATCAGAAGGGTAAACAAGATTTCAGTAGATGAACCAAAACGGGGCAATGTCTGACATATAGATGGAAATACATAGTTTTCATGATGGCATGAATATGTGGTTGGATGCTCATCAGTCTGTAATGATGTAAGATGTTGATTTTTATATTTACAACAGCGGTAGTGCTTATTTTTATCCCCTGCTTATATATTTTTTAAACTTTTCTCATAGTTGTATTTTTTTCCCATTTCCCCCACACTACCACCTCACAACGCTCATGCTTATTTATTCCCCAGCACCCATGTCACGTGTGTGCAGGTGTGGGACACAGTGAAGAACAATGAGTGCAGAAATCTTTATTTATTTATCCTGTCATAGTCATAGAGTCATAGAGATGTACAGCAGGGAAACAGACCCTTCGGTCCAACTTGTCCATGCCAACCAGATATCCCAACCCAATCTAGTCCCACCTGCCCACACTACCGCCTAACAGCGGTCATGCTTATTTCTATCACCTGCTTTTTTTTTGCTCTAAACTAAGGAGACTCCAAATCTCCTGTTTTTTAAAAATCTCCTGGTAATGCCTATTTTTACTCTGACACTACCACCGAACAGCGGTAGTGCTTATTTTTATCCCCTGCTTATATTAGTTAGCCAGGGCTTTCCTGATTGGTCCAGGTTAACAACCCCAATCAAGGATCTCGTAATTAACAGGATCCACCTGATTCAAATCACTAGAGTAGGAAAGTGGATAAAGAAGTTGCAATAGAATACAATGTGGGAAAGTGTGAGGTTATGTACTTTGATAGGAAGAATAGAGACATATACTATTTTCTAAATGATAAAAGGCTTCAGAACTCTAAAGCACAAAGGGACTAAGGAATCCTAGTTCAAGATTCTCAAGGTTAACAGGTAGATTCAGTTGGTAGTTAGGAAGGCAAATTTTTGTTAGCATTCATTTCAAGAAAACTAGAATATAAGAGCAGAAATGTACTGTTGAAGCTGTATAAGCTATATGTCTGGTCAGATTGCATTACAACATTGGGAGCGGTGAGGTTTGAGAAGATTTGTAGCTCAGCTTGAGGTTTTGGGTGTAAGTTTGCTCGCTGAGCTGGAAGGTTCATTTCCAGACGTTTCGATACTCTACTAGGTAACATCTTCAGTGGGTGTCAGGCGAAGCAATGCTGAAAATTCCTGCTTTCTATTTATATGTTTGGGTTTCTTTGGGTTGGTGATGTCATTTCCACAGGAAATCGCTTCCTCCAATAGGTGTTCAACATGAAGAAGTAGATTCATCAGCTGAAGTGGCGTGATAGGTAGTAATTACCAAGGTTTTCTTTGCCCCTATTTAATATGATGCCAGAAGACTTCATGGGGTACAGAGTCCATGTTAAGGACTCCCAGGGCAACTCCTTCCCAACTGTGTACCACTGTACTGCCACCTTTGGTCCATCTGTCCTATTCGTGGGACTGACAAAACCCAGAGATGGTAATGGTAATGTCTGGTACATTGTCTATATGGTACATGAGTATGACTGCTAGGACTTTGCTTGTCTTAAGTTAGTATGTAATTCTCTTCATAGGATGATAACTACCTAAGAGTTAAGTCAGAAGGCAAATAGCTTTTATGGACTAATTAGGTAATTATAGTAAAACGCATGTAAGGGATTCTTGTGGTGCAGGGTAATGCCCCTACCTCTGAGTTCCACCTGCTCCAGAGATATATCATAACTTGCCTGGACAGCAGCCTCCTGGCGTGGCTTGGCATGGCGTAGCTGCCTCCCCACTTGTTGTAGCATCCTCCCAGCATGGCAGCCTCAGCCCGACATGGCATCCTCGACCTGGAATGGTGGTCTGAAGCAATCTCCCAGTCCCATGATCCTCCAAGTAAAGCCTGGCACAGTCTGGAGCCAGCACCCAATGAAGTTTGGAAGCTAGGTGGCAATATGGTCTACCATTCTGAACTTTTATTTCTGCAACGCTGGACATTTTATTTCTCTATTGTCTAAGGTCTTGTAACTAAAGAAGGTATACCTAAGTGATGTTTACACTTTTCACTGTACTAATTTGAGTATATGTGACAACAAAAGCCAATTCTATTCAAAGGATTAAGAATATCTATTAAAATATATATAAAGGAAACTCAGCCAGTAGATTGGTGGCTTTATTGTACCTGGTTGTTTGCATTCAAACTCTGAGTTGATACTGTAGGCATAGATTCTACCTCAAAGCATTTAACTTATCGTGAAAGGGGTAACAGTCCTAGAGGACCATGGCTTCTCTCTCATCACAGCAAGATGGTGCATTTAACCTGAGCATGACCATGTCTCAAGCAAGGAATGAGGTTGAGAAAATGGGCCTTTGTGATGACCTCATCTGGAGCGGGAACTGAATCCACACTATGGCATTTCTCTGCATTGCAGACCAGCTGTCCAGTAATGTGAGCTAACCTGTCCCTAAGGACAAGTCTAGTCTGATTGGATAATGAAATATGGGAGTGGGATGGTTGGAGACAGAATATTTCGTAATGCAACCACTCAGGTGAAACCAGACTTAGCAACCCTAGAACCACAAACACGTCATTAGAGCCTCAGTTGATGGTGGCAGATGTATCGTATGCACACAACAGTATCTATTTTTCTAGAATATCTTGGGGATATTCTGATTTTCCCTTGTTGCAATATTAACATCTCTATACAGAAATAAAACATTGTTGTTGACAATGAGGTGAATTCATGTACATGTTCCTACTTTTAAGGAGGGTAGATATTTGTAACTGATGTGCTGTTGTCTTGTTTCATTTTTAAGACGACTTCTTGGAACTTGAGCAATACTAGCAGACCACATTTGTGGCCCATCACAAATTGTTTTGCTCATGTGGGATTTCTTATGAATCACTTGAATCCTCTTGATGGAAGTAGTCTTACAATGCTGGAAAGTGGAGAAATTTAGAACTTTGACGTAGCAATGATTTAAAAATTGCACCGTGTGTACAAGCCATAGTTAATTAAAACATGAAACATTTCTTACACAATGGCATTCTCCTAACTTTGCTTTCAATAGCACAATTTCACCATTAGGATCACAGCATTGCCTTCACAGATCCTACCCACATAACATTATTTTAAGGCTCAGGGATAAGTGTAATGTCTAGCTTAATACTAGAAACATGAAATTATTGAATTTCCAGTATAGAAGGGGCCATTCAACCTTTGTATCTGTACCAGCTCCCAAAAGAGCTACCCAGCTAGCGCCTTTCTGCAGCCCTATTTCTATAGCCCTCCAAATTCACTAGTTTCAAATATATATCCAGCTCTCTTTTGAAAGCTCCAATGGAATTCACATCCCTCACTCCCCTACACAGCGCATTCCAATTCCTAACAACTCTAAGTAGTAAAGTTACTCCCCATTTCGTTCCGAACTCTTTTGCTGACAATCTTGGAATTGTGACCCCCTATTTACTGACATATGACCTGTAGCAACAGAATATCCTTCTTTACCCTGTAAAAATTATTCATAATTTTGAACACAACAATAGGTCACTTCTTATTCTTCTCTGCTTCTCAGAGAAAAAGCTCAATTTCTCTAATCTTTCCTTATTTCTAAGGTGATTTCTTGGTTTCATTCTAGTAAATCTCCTTTCCACTCTCTCCAAGACTTTAACATCTTTCCTTAAATATGATGCCCAGAACTGAACACAATACTCCAAATGTGATCTGACCAAACATTTGTAGAGGTGTAGCATCATTTCCTTGTTTTTATTCTTGATCCTTTATACTGTACTAAGTTATATAAATCAAAAATGTTCCAGGTATGATCCTCGATCTGTGCTGAGTAGCACAGCATTAAAATTGGCCACTGATTCCCAGATTTCGCATAATAAAAAGCATAAGCACAGATGAAAATCACAAATCAAGAATGACTCTTGGGATGTGAAGTACAGAGGAAAGCCATCAATTCCACATATTGATATTGATACAATTTCACATGCAGTGTCTCTAAGAGAGCTATATAACAGAGAAGGGGACACTAGCAAATGAAACAAAAGTTTGCCTCTTCTGCAGAACAAAAAAGGGCAATCCTCCACATTTTCACCATAGATATCTGGCACAATATAGGTTTATTAAACAATGTATTTGTTGTACTCTACCCTTTCAGGAGGTCCATGTTGATGCTGCTTGCTGAGATCCAGCGTGCATCAAGACAATGTCCAAAAAGCCATCTATAAGAAAAGAATTTGAACAAGCTTTGAAGACCAGTAGAAAAAAATCAAGAAAATTAAGGTCAAGTTTTCATGCACAAAATACATGCATAACATTTATGACAAAAGTTCAAATAAAATGTCATAAACTTTAAATGTTAACACTGTTTCTCTGCAATGCTGCCAGACCTGCTGGGTATCTCCAGCATTTTCTATTTTTATTCATATTAATATTTAATCATATTAACCTCATTTATTTTAATAAAAATAGTGCCCAACCAAGGTACTTAATAGGTTAGTAAAGGCAACCACAGCTTGCTGCAACATCAAGCCATGCAGATTTGAAAATCCCCTGGAATTCAATAAGACAAACATCTGTTAATATGGTGTTGGTTGAGGGAGGAATGTTATTCAAGACAGTAGGAAGACATCCTATCCTTTAAATGGCTCTTTTAAGGTGAAATGCAACAGCCTTTGATATTTTCACATAATGCAGCTTTCCCCCAAAATTGCTCTGAAGGTCTGGGTTATATGCTAAGCCCCAAAAAGCTTTTGACTTCAAAGCCATACATTTACAGGAAGGTACATACAAAGTTGCATACCCTGAAAGAGAAGCAGTCAATGATATTAATTATTTATCCTGTTTTTTTAATCAGTATATTGGTGAAGAAAGGATAGCATTTGAGTTAGTTGATGTTTGGACAGCTCTCGAAACAGTGACAACACCATTAATATCTGCAGTTGACCTTACTGACATGGGCGTTAAACAAATTCATCAGGAGGCACTCAGTACTACTCCAGAGATTTTGGAACTTACCTCCAGATGTACTTGCAGCCAGCTTCAAACTACTTGAGAATGGTTGCAGAAAGAAATGAGCTAATTGCAATGTCTCTAGTAAGTTCACATACTATATGGATACCATGAGGAAATTGCTATTAATAATGGCAAAAAGGGAACAGGCCAATGGCAGCTGGTGACACTTGTGTGAGCAACATATGTGACTAATCACAGCTTTGCATAAATAGCAGTTGCCACTGATGTCGGTGAACCAAGGTTAGTCATAAATTGAGAAACATCATCAATGTCTCCTGCGTTTGGTCTATCTATCAATGCTATTCTGTCAACTAGGAGAAAATGGATCATGAGGCACTGCCACAATCAAAACAATAGTACTATGAAAAACTAAGCAAATCGCATTAGCATACAAATCACTAGCACTGTGTATTAGAATAAGATAAACTCATTGGCATTGTTTTTATCATCTCCTTCATTATGCAGGAAATCATCTCTTCAAAAGCCGAAAACCATTCATTAGAACAAGCTGAAATTGGTTCTTGCTGTGCTACAAAGAAAGAAGCTAGCTATTCAGTGAGTATGTACTAAGTGGTTAAGACGTTTTCTGCTGTTAACGTTTTAATATAGTAAACAAATTGGTGGTAACATTAAAATAAAATATAGAAAATGCAATGGAAGTAAGTGAACACTACATTTAAATAATTAAGAATCATTAAACACGGCAGTTCAGGTGAAGCATCAAAATTGCAGCATATGGGAGCTCCTGGATACCATTGTGATCCAGGCAACCATGTCTTCAGTAAGTATTTCAAATTCAAGCAGTTTCAGCTGAGAGTTTATGACCTCTGAACTATAACCACTGCAATTTATCAGGGAAGAAGGAAGTTACCTGGATTCTTTGTAGCAGAAACCAGTCACAATCTTTGAATAGGATCTTCAGATTTGGTCAGTAATCAAGAACAGGAGGGTGTGACTGTGAATGAGGCTGGTAAGGAGTCTCAGATGCCAGTAGTGCAAGAAAGTCAGCCTTTGCAATTGTCCAATAGGCATGAAGTCTGTTTGAGTGAGAGGGGGACTACAGGATGGATGAACAAACAGAGCATGGAACCTTGCTTCAGGAAGCCACGTAAGTGGTGGGGGGGCAACAAAGAATGTCATAATTGTAGTTCTGAGGAAGGGTCATCGGGCACGAAACATTAACTCTAATTTCTCTTACAGATGCTGCCAGACCTGCTGAGCTTTTCCAGCAATGTCTGATTTTTGTTATTGTTGTTGGTCAGAACTGCAGCAGTAGGTAACTATATAGTGAGAGGGATTGACACAGTTCTCTGCAGCAAAGATTGAGAGACCAGTTGACTGTATTGCCTGCCCAATGCCAGGGTTAGGGATATCTGTTCAGGGATGGAAAAGAACTTGAAGTGGAGGGGCGGGAACCTATTAGTCATGTTCCGTGTATTTTCTAATAGGTAGAAACAGGAAAGAGGCTCTGCATAGAGAGTTAGAGGAAATAGGCACTAAATTATAAAGCAGACTCTCAAGCTTGTAATCTCAGGATTATTACTTGATCTGCATGCAATTTGGCATGGTGCACATAAAATTAGAGAGATGAATATGTTGCGTAAATGCTGGTGAGAGAGAAGTGGATTTCTGTTCATGGGTCACTGGCCCCAGTGCTAGAGAAAGTGGGACTGGAGAAGTGTGTACACCTGAACCATGCTTGTATGTACTTGCCAATGCACTTGCAAGGATGGGCCTGGCCTTGCTGCCGCGGAACGCTCCGAGTAGTTGGACCGTTCCGTATCACCTGTCCTTCGTGGAGAAATTTATGAGGAAAAACACCTTTGACCACAAGTCCATCAGGAAGTGGTCAGCACGTAGTGTCTTTGAGACCCTTCGGGAAAAGGAGAGGGCGGATCCTGTCGAGCGGTTCCCTGAGCAGACTGTCAAAGCCATTTGGCAGAATGCCTCATCGCCAGAACTTTCCAACAAGCACCAAGACGTGGCTTGGCTGGTGGTGAGAAGGGCTCTGCCTGTGAGATCCTTCATGCACGCCCGGACTCTCTGCCGCACCGCACGCTGCCCTCGAAGTGGCTGCGGGGGGGACGAGACTGTCACACACCTCCTTCTGGAATGTGCCTATGCAGAGGGATGTGCCTATGCAGAGATATAGTGAGAGGGATTGACACAGTTCTCTGCAGCAAAGATTGAGAGACCAGTTGACTGTATTGCCTGCCCAATGCCAGGGTTAGGGATATCTGTTGAGGGATGCGCTGAAGCTTGGGGCAGCTGCCGCCAAGGCGCGGTGGGGAAAAAGCACCGTGTAACATCGGCCTGCCTAAAGAAGAACAGGGGGCCCATGCGGACGTTTTTTTGGGGTCTGCTGATGCCTCAGCCAAATATATGTGCATAAGATTGAGAAATGCACAGACCTGTAAAAAGCAATGATAAATTCTGATCTGTGTTTGTAAATGTTGACATACGTATGGCATGACCAAATGTACAGACCATCAAATCATTTTATGAATAAAGTATATTTTTGAAATAAAAAAAGTACTTGCCAATGCACTTGCAAATTACATAAACAGAGAGGGTTTAAAGCTAAATAGTGGGGGCAAGGAACCAAATATAGAAAGATGTGGTATATCAAAGAATAAATGTACAACCTAAGTGAGTAATTAGTAAAATGGGAAAGTGAATGTCAGGAAGGGGTCAAGAGAAAAATCAAGAGATACACCAGCAATCAAGACAAGATGCTACAGAGATAAGAAAAAGTCAATACTAAAATCAAGAATCTGAATGCTTCCAGTGTTCACCACAAAGTAAGCGAATGATAGTGCACATTGAAGTAAACAAATATAACCCGATAGCCATTGCAAAGACATGGCTTCAGGACGACAACGACTGTATCCTAAATATTGGGATATATTTATCACATATCCTTATAGAGTCATACAGCACGGAAACAGACCCCTCAGTTCAACTCGTCCATGCCAAACATTATCCCAAACTGAATTAGTCCCACTTGCCTGTTCCTGGCCTGTATCTCTCCAAACCTTTCCTGTTCATGTATGTATCCAAATGTCTTTTAAATGTTGGAATTGTACCAACATCCACAGCTTCCTCAGGAAGCTCATTCCACACGCAAACCTCTGTCTGGGTTAACAATTTGCCTTTTATGTCTTTTTTAAATCCCTGCTCTCTCACCTTAAAAATGTGCCCCCTAGTTTTGAAATCCTCCATCCTAGGGAAAAGACAAATACCATTAACTCTATCTATACGCCTCATTATTTTATACACTTCTATCAGGTCACCTCTCAACCTCCTACACTCCAGTGAAAAAAGTCCTAGCTATCCAACCTTCCTTTATAGCTCAAACCTTCCATATCCGGAAATATCCTAGTAAATCTCTTCTGAACTCTCTCCAGCTTAATAATATCTTTCCTAACTATCACAAAAATAGGAAGCTAGGTAGAGATGGAGGAGTAGTACTGTTAATCAAGCATGGCATTTGTGCAGTAGTTAAAGATAATCTTAATTCAAAAGATCAGGACGTTGAATCAGTTTGAGCAAAGATGAAGAATAGGAGGGGAAAGTTACAAGTGGGAGTGGTCCATAAACTCCCTAACTAATCTATATACAAACTAGAAAAATCAACCTGGCAGAGAATGCTTTCCAAGTAGTTTCTTAGAACAACACCTTTTGGAATTGAACATTGTATTGTGAAAAATGGCAGGATTAATTAATGACCTCAGAGATAAGGCATGCCTAGTTGCAACGAGGATTTTTAAAAATCCATTAATAATTGTAAACCAATGATGGAAGGGAGAGAGAAAATTAATAGAATTACAATCATAAGGGAAGTACTAAGCAAACAGATGGAGCTATCAGCTGACAAGTGTCCCGATCCATTGACTTCATTCTTGGGTCTTAAAAAAAGGTTGCTAATGAACTGCAAGATACATTGGTATTAATTTTCCAAAATTTTCTAGATTCAGGAAAGTTTCCATTAAACAGGAAGGTAGCAAATGTAAAATTCAAGAAGCGAAGGAGGCAGAAAACAGGAAATCATATGCCACCCAGCTTGACATTTGTCCATCATTAATGAAATAACAGCTATGCATTTGGAAAAACTTTAGATAATTGGATGGAACCCAACTGGTGAGACCACATTTTGAATACTGTGTGCAGTTTTGATCCCCTTATTTCAGGAGGGATATAAATGCATTGGAAGCAGTTCAGAGGCAATTTACAAGACTGATATCTGGAATGAAAGGGTTAACTTATGAGGACAGGTTGGACAAGTTGGTCTTGTTTCCACTGGGGTTTAGAAGAATAGAGATGGCTTGATTGAAGGGTCTTGAGTGGTCTTGATGAGGTGGAACGAAAGACTGCTCTGGTGGGTGAGTCCAGAATTAGAGGGTACTGATATAAAATGGGTCAAACTTTCAGGGCACAGTTGAGAAGTATTCTTTTTCTGAGAGTTATGCAGCTTTGAAGTTCTCTGCTGCAGTAAGTGGTGAAAGAGGTGGGGGTCATTAAATAATTTTAAGACACAATGGAATGGCACAGTGGCTCAGTGGTTAGCACTGCTACCTTATAATACCAAGGACCTGGGTTCAATTCCAGCCTCTGGTGATTGTGCAAACTCCACACAGACATTCTCCCCATGTCTTGTGTGGGTTTCCTCTGGGTGCTTAGTTTTGTTCCACAATCCAAAGATGTGCAGGTTAGGTGAACTGGCCATAGTGTTCAGGGATGTGTAGGTTAGGTGAATTAGTCAGGGGTAAACGTAAAGTAATGGGGAATGGATTTGGATGGGATACTTTTTGGAGAGTCGGTATGGACTTGTTAGGCTGAACGGCCTGTTTCCACACTGTAGGGATTTTAATTCTTAAAAACAATTCTAATTGAATAGATTCTTATTAGGCAGAGGAATCGAGAGTTCTTGGGGTAGGTGGGAACATGGAATTAGAAACACAAAGAGATTAGCTATGATTTTATTGAATTATGAAGTCAGCTCAAAGTCTGCAGGCCAAATGGCCTATTTCTGCTCCTATTTTATATGTTCAGAGCAGGGGTCAATTTTGATTCACCTGCACATTTATATGCCCAGATTCTTGTGGGAGCTTGAGAAAATATCCCTTTAGGGCTGTGGTTCAATCATCAAAATTAAATAAGAAAAGCTTTTCCACCTACTTATTAAAGACAAAATAACTTTACACAAAAGAACATAAGAACAGCAGTGGGCCATTCAGCCCATTGCGACTTCTCTGCCATTCGATAAGATTATAGCTGATCATCCATGTCAATTCTTTTTCCATATTATCCCAGTATCCCTTTACTTCATTGGCATTTATAAAACTGTCAATCTCTGTGTTAAACACATTCTTCCACAGCTCTGTAGGGTAAAGTATTCCAAAGATTCACAACCCTCAGGCTAAAAATAGGCTATCCTCAGTGACTTCCCCCATATTTGGAACTGTGTCCTCTGGAGCTGGACTCCTGAGCCAGGTGAAACATCTTATCTGCATTTATCCTATCCCTTTAAGTATTCTGTAGTTTTCGATTAATTCACCTCTCATTCTTTCAAACTCAAGAGGATAGAGGCCTAATTTCCCCAAACTCTCTTCATAGGACAGTCCTGCGTCCCAGGAAGAAGTCTGGTGAATCTTTGTTGCACTCCTTCTTTGGCAATAATAGTCTTCCTTCTTAGATAAGAATATTTGGTCCTTAAGAGGACCAATAGAGCTTGAAACTTGAAAAAGGAAAGCATCCAGACAGCCACATCTTATTTTTGTCAGCAGCACTCTCATCACATTAATTACACTTATAAAATAAAGAAAGCTAATGTGAAAGTTAGAAATCTGATGAAGGGTCTGACATTTAAGAATAGGTCAACCAGCTATCTGTGGCCGTGATTTCCTGGTTTTCAGTTTACGTGCAGGTGGTTTCAGTGGCAACTGGCTTGCATCGAGAAAATCAGCCAGCAACTTCAGGCAGTGTGGTACTCAACAAACAAGGGACCTGATATTACAAGAAGCTTGTCAGACACCACTTAAGTGCCTAATTAGCATTTGATCCAGTGAGCTTTGTTCTAGGTGTGAGCAAGAGTGTTCATCACTTTTAAAGAAGCTCCTACACTAACTGAATAAATCATTATATCCAGTCCATAATTTCTAAAGCCACTGATTATGCAAATGAGAATCACATCATTCCTTGTATCTAATATGCTACCTCTTTTCATAGTCTCTGAAAAGTCCACTTCCTCCATGAAATCTAAAACAGAAACAATCCATCTTGCTCAGGAATTCTTGCTCTGCCATTTTATAATATGCATGAGGCATTGGCCCAGGAATTGAATGACATGCAGTATTCAATGATAGAAACTGAACCTTTGTGCCTGAACATCATAACAGATGGTATTTTCCATCAACAACACCCACCTTCTTGTACCAATTTCTCTCTCTAGCATTGAAAGAAGGACAGACAATTTCCAAAAACTCATAATCAATTGTAAAGGTTGTTACAACATGGCAGTGAACCCTTCTGCATATTAGATCAAACATACAGAAAAGCTCACCTCGCCTCGTAATCTGTTAAATATGAGTGAAAGAGAACTACTCAAATTCCAGACAGTATTTTAGTTAAATTTTACTTTCCCCAATCAAAAGAAATTTCATCTTCTCCAAGCTTATTTGATTAGCATATGACTATAATATAAGATTTTTGCCTCATTTTTGCTTTTTCTCATCTCACTTGACTAAAGAACAAAGTATAGGTGGAATGACTGCTTAAAATCAGAAAATATTCTGACAGTAGATTTCACCACACCATACTTCCTTATACTTGTGAATTATAATAAATTAAACTACATAATTTTCACAATAGGGTGTACAGAGAAAACTAATCTATATTGAAGTGGGTATTAAAATGGAAATTCCAAGTAAGTTAGTTGCAAATAAACAGTTATGACTACAGTGATACTTTTTCACTATGAATACACATCTAAAGAAAAAGCTTTTTTTATTTAATTTAATATTTCTTCCAATGCATTCACCTTATATTGTTCCTTGAGATTAATTTTTAGTAATTTTCAATTTAGTTTAACTTACTGTATTTTTTCTCAGTTCCTTAACAATTTTAAAATGGTTGATATAATGTTCTGCCGTTTTTAACACCCCCATTTAAACATTTTACACACCACTGATAGCTATAAACTCTGGGTTACTTATCCTCAGCAATATACTGAAAAATAACAATCAGAATATAAATTTTGCTCACCCGGCATAGGACAGGAAAAGTCAACAGCAAGCCAAGTCGACATAGCTTATTCATTAACCCATCGAAAATCTAGTTCTGGAAAAGTTAATTTAAGTACCAGAATATTTCAAAATTCCAATATATTGAGCTGGGGTATTTGGGTAGAACATATGATTACAAAAACTGTTTTTTCTTAAATCAAATTCCCCCACTATAACATTCATTACCAGCTCCTCAATTCATCCAGTGTCAAGTAAGCTCCTCACACTGAGAAAGTGATCTCTTTTCATCCAGCTTGGAAATGCCTCTGTCATTACTTCAGTCAGTAGTTATAGAATATTACCAGTGCTTTACATCATATACATTAATACATTAATGCTCCATGCCAGTTCACACTCATTGATAAAACACGTGTTAAGTTGGACAATAAATCTTCAAGGAAGGCCAAATTCCATTTCAGATTGGAGTGACAGCTTAACTTCCCCCACTTAAATTTCATTCATAGCTCTTTTCTATTTTCATATGAAAAAAAACTACTGCAAGAAATTTATTTCTGAACTGATTAAAAATTATGCCAGAAATAACTCCACAGAGGTAGGAGTATCAGGTATCCCATCACCAACTCACCCTTTATTTACATGCTGAGAATCTTTGATATTGATCCAACTCCCTCAGAGTCAGCTCTCAAAATGAACAGTCTGATACTCTTGTTTTTTTCTTGAAAATACCCCAATATTACTGCCATATAGCAGTAGTGCTTATTTTCCCCAGCACCTATGTATGCATGGAGGTGAGAGACACAAAAATACCAGCTGACTAAATAACTTTATTAATACTCTACACCAGAAAAGCACACCTGTGGGTAAGAAATCAGGAACAGGCAGAGCCCCATTGGGCAATGCCTTTGTGAACAAAAAGGTGAAGGGCAGGAACATTTATTTTTTTTATTTTTAATTCAACATTATATAAATTGACAATACACATGACACACTAACAGTTGATAGTCAAAAAAACTACAAAGAAATGGGGTCTCGAAAACAAACATCCCAAGTCCCCCTATAACCAACAGGAAAAGCAGTACACAGAACAGACAAAATAAACACTCCTGTTCTTAGAAGAAAAATCACAATAAACAATAAAGAAAAACAAAAAAAATCCAAAACAAAGTTTACCTGAAAGAAGAGGGAGAGACAAAAAAGAAACCTCTCCTCCTTAGTACGAAGCTCAATAGCAGTAATGAATACACTGACTGTGTGGTCCAGGCAGTTCGTAGGTCAGTTCCCCCTCCAAAATGGAGAGTCCTTCACCACTGATCCAGTTCCTTCAGAGGCAGTTCTCAGAGCGACAGAACTTCTGACACTTTTTTTAATATGTTTGACACTCCTGTTTATTTTTTCCGTGCGAACTCCTGCTTAATTTTTTCTTTTTTTACTTTTTAAAGATTTTCCCCCACACCACCACCTAACAGCAGGAGTGCTTATTTTCCCCAGCACCCATGTCGTGTGTGTGCAGGTGTCAGACACATTGAAGAACAACAAGTGTGTAAATCTTTATTTATATTCCACCACCAGGAAGAAACACCCGCGTGGCCAGTGACAAGCAGTGCCCTTCTCAAGAGAGGGCAATGCTGCATGATCAACAAGTGAAAGTAAGGCAGGAATTAAATTAAAATACAGTTGGAGGGGGAAATAAAACACTCCATTCCCTGCGGTGCCCACCTCTCCCTGAAAATCACAAGGGTGTTGGTAGACACCCCGTGCTCCTTCTCCAGGGACGTCCGGGCTCTAACATACCTGCAGAAGAGGGGCAGGCAATCAGCCCTAATGACCCCCACCATGGCCCGCTGCCTGACCTGTTTATGACCAGTTTGGCCAGGCCCAGGAGCAGATGCACGAGGAGGTCCTCTGACCTACCCTCCCCCCTCCATACCAGGTGAACAACTGTAGATGGTTTCCTCGAGGACACTATCCTAAGAAAATCTTGCAAACATGTCCTGGAACTGAGATGACAGACCAACAACAACCATCTTCCTATGTGCCAGATATGATTCCAATCAGAGGAGAGTTTCCCCAAATCCCATCAACACTAGATTTGTTAGGGCTCCTTGATGCCATACTCAGTCAAATGCCACCTTGGTGTCAAGGGCAGTCATTCTTACCCAACCTCAGGAATATAGTTCTTTTGTCCATGTTTGAACGAAGCTTGAAATGAGGTTAGTAGCTGAGTGGCCCTGGCAGAACCCAAACTGAGCAGATTATTGCTGAGCAGGTACTGTTGATGACATGTTTCATCACTTAATTAACTGATAGGTGGTAGTTGGCCAGGTTGCATTTGTCCCCCTTTTGTGTGTAGGACATACCTGGGCAATTTTCTACATGGTCAGGTAGATGCCAGTATTGTAGCTGTATTGGAGCAACTTAACTATGGGTGCAGCAAGTTCTGGAGCACTGGTCTTCAGTGTTATAGCAAGCATGTTGCCAGGGTACATAGCCTTTGCAGTATTCAATGACTCTTACTGTATCTTGATATTATGTGGAGTGAATCGAATTGACTGAAAACTAGCATTTGTGTTTCTGAAAATCTTTAGAGGATGCCAAGATGGATTATCACTTGGCACTTTTACCTGAAGATTGTTGTGAATGCTTCAGCCTTATCTTTTGCACTGATGTGTTGAGCTCATTCAACATTGAGGATGGGGATATTTGTGGAGCTGCCTCCTCAGTGAGTTGTTCAATTGTGCACCACTATTCATGACTGGTTGTGACAGGACTGCAGAATTTAGATCTGATCTATTGGTTGTGGAATTACTTAGCCCTGTCTTATCACTTGCATTTTATGCTGTTTTGCATCTTATTCACGTTAATACCTCATTTTAGGTATGCCTGATGCTGTTCCTGACACACTCTTCTGCACTTTCCATTATACAATGGCTGATCTCATGATTTGGGGGTGTGGTATGCTGGGCCACAGGGTTGCAAGCTGTGTTGCAGTTTGATTCTGCTGATGCTGATGGCCCACAGTGCTTCATGGATGCCCAGTTTTGAGATGCTAGATCTGATTGAAATGTCTCATTTAGCACACTGATAATGTCACACAACACAATAGAAGATATTTTCAATGCAAATTCAGGGCCGTGGTCTCTCTTAGTAATACTATCTGCATCCATGCTATCCTCAATACCTCCTCCAAGAGTTGTTCAACATAGAAGAGCCCTGATTCATCAACTGAGGGAGGATGGTTCATGATAATCAGCAGGTTTCTTTGCCCATGTTTGACCTGGTTCAATAAGACTTTATGCTGTCCAGAGTTCCTCCTGACTGTATATTATTGCACCACCACCCCTGCTGGGCTTGTCCTGCCAGTAGGACAGGACATAAGCAGGGATGGTGACTTCTGGGGCATTAGGCACGATTCCATAAGAATTAGATTAGATTCCCTACAGTGTGGAAACAGACCCTTCGGCCCAACCAGTCCACACAGACCATCCCCCTCTGATTAATGCACCTAATGCTATGGGCAATTTAGCATGGCCAATTCACCTGACCTGCACATCTTTGGACTGTGGGCAGAAACCAGAGTACACAGAATAAACCCACGCTGACACAGGGGAGAATGTGCAAACTCCACACAGACAGTCGCCAGGGGCTGGAATCAAACCTGGGACCCTGGTGCTGTGAGGCAGCAGTGCTAACCACTGAGCCACCGTGCCACCTCAGTACTATGTCAGGCTGTTGCTTGTCAAGGTTGTGAGCTAGCTCTCCCAATTTTGGTACTCACCCCCAGTTGTTAGTAAGGGGGGATTTCACAGGATGGATAGGGCTCTTTTACTTTTGTCCTTTCCAGTATCTAGATCAATGCCAGATGGTCTGTCTGGTTTTATCTTTTGAGACGTTCTAGTGATTGTTATAACCAAGTGGCTTGCTAGGCCATTTCAGTGGACAGTTAAGAGTCAACCACCTTATTGTGGATTTGGAGTCATGTGTGAACCAGACCAGGTAAGGACTGCAGTGTCCTTTCTGGAATTGAACCAGATGGGTTTTTCTGATAACCGACAATGATTTCATGGTTATCAATAGACTCTTAATTTTTTTTAAAATCTAACACTCTCAATCTGAGAAGCAACACTTACAGGAATCACAGATTGGAGAAAGGGAGTCAACATATTTTCCCATATCTCCAATCTTTAACCCTGGTATGATGTCAGAGTAGAACCACATGCCAAAACACAAATTCACCTCTTAAGACAACATTTGTATTTTCAAACAGAGCTCCCTCAACACACTGGGTGAAAATAATTACCCAAGAAACTATATACACCAAAAAGATTCAGAATTAATTTTTGGTGCATTCTAACTGAATTAACTTGGCCACAGCATCCCTTGGTGCTCCTGATTACAGCAGAAATGACTGCATAGCAAATATTACAGAAGTATTTTTGTCTGCCTTTATTCATTGATTTTAATCTGTTGTAATTAGGACCAGTATACTTGGCATACTTGCAATTTTCTAAAGACTCAAAACTACACAATTCATTGTGTCAAAGTCCATTAATATTAATGCCTTGTATTTCTTGGTGAAATATGGTAATAAGAGATCTATGCAGAATTACAGACGAGTTTACTTCAATTAACCTAATCGATCAAATTGAGTAGAAAATGTTCTTCTCATTGTCAAAGGATGCCTACTCATTTCACATTGCAAGATAAAATGAATTCATTGAAGACTGAATATAACTCTTAAAAATTGACGGTAATTCAAATCATATTCTTGTCAAAAAGCTTTTAGGAAACAGGAGTGGCACACAATCTCTATTTAGCAGAGTACATGTACCAGTTTAGATATTGTGGCTGCGTTACACCGCCAACTAACTGGGCATTAATTTTTAAAATCTCAATATATTGTAGAACTATAGGCTCTCAGAATGGTTACAGAACAGAACAAGGCAATTCAGCCCTTCATATCTATAGTGGTTCTCTGCAACAGTGGCTCAGGAGGTCCCATTCCCCACTCTTTCCCAACAACACTTCTCGCTGTAATTTTAATAAGATACACATGACAATAAATAAATCAATAGATTAATAAATCAACATTTTTGAATATCGATCATACTAGGAGAGATCAACTGAGGGGGAAGAGATTGAGAAGAGATGGAATTTGAGGGGTGTATGACTTGGAGGAAGAGATATTGCAATTATCACATTCTCTTTTAAAAACTCTCAAACTGAATTTGCTCTACTGCACTGTCAGGCAGTCCACTTCATATTGTTACCATATGATGTGTAGGAAATATTTTCCTCCTGTTACCTTTGGCTCTTTTGCCATTCATCTTAAATCTTTGATGCTTAAGCCTTCCATTTTTCTCTATCTGAAGAAGTCAAATTGGACTGGAAATGTCTGTTTCTCTCTTCAGATATTGCCAAACCTGCTAAGTTTCGCCTGCACTTTCTGATTTTTATCTGCACTATTTAGATCCCTCATGATTTTTAAACTTGATCACAACACATCTCAATCTCCCTCTTCTAAAGACAACAGTCCCAGATTCACCAAATGGGTGAAGTCAGTGTTGGTCTGTGTGCGATGTGTCTCAAATGTATATGTCTGTCTGAGTAGCTGTTCCCTTGGCCCTACCATTCACCAATTTTTCCCCAGTCTCCAATCATAGAAGGTGAAGTCAGTCTGGATTGTGCCTGCCATCCCAATCATATTCCTCTCAATATAACTTCCCCTATAATCAACATTCTTATCTCACTCTTCCTGCCTTTTTTGGAGATCAATCCTAGCTTCCCTCAATCCTTCTCCTTCAGGTTCCCTTAGCCTTTCCAGAGTCAGTTTCCTCCTGTCTGTTTTGTGTGCGCAACACAGCACTGTGTTTAACAATGGGGTCTTTAATTAAGTCAACTTCAGCTGTCTTCCTACAGTGTCCTCCATTACAGGTAACATATCCACAGCAGACTACAAAGCCCATTTAAACAAGATTGCACTTCAATCCAAACACTTCCCCCAACCCTCTCACACTCTTCAGATATTCACCCCTCAAACTGCCTCCCCTGAACATCATTGCTCTTTGGAGCTTCCCTTTTCATCTATCCCCTTATACACCCTGAGTCTTTTGGCCCTCTACTCTGCCTCTCCCTCCATTGCCATACATACTCTCTCCCTCCAGGTCATACAACCCATCAAATTCCATCTCGTCTCAATCTCTTTCCCTCAATCAATCTTTCTTAGTATGATCGATATTGATTATTTATTGTCACATGTATCTTATTAAAAATACAGTGAGAAGTGTTGTTTAATGTTACCACTCTCTGATGCCATGTTAAAACACAGAAAAATACAATATTTAAAATTTTTAAAAAGAGAAATATTAGGTTATTTTTTAAGTCAATAACTTGGAGAATGTGTCTTTCTATAAGTATGCCCTCACTTGATCTCGATTTAATGTTCTCACGTGGCTATTCTCCCCCCTCCTCCGTCGCAACCGCCTGCGCCCTCCTGTGGTTGGGTTGAGATCTGCAGCATCCCTTTAGCACAAGGAATCACTGCCAGCGAAATGTTCCTTGACCTGTGAAGTATTTACAGCATTTGGTGTTCAGATCACAGGGAATGTTTCACCCATCTACACTGAGCATAGTCACCATTACCCCGAGGTCAGGTGTAATGTCAAGGTCTATGCCAGTGTTTCACTTAAATATAATTAGCTACATAGATTCAATTAATTGTTACTAAAACAGAAATTGCTTGAAAAACTCAGCAGGTCTGGCAGTATTTGTAGAGAGAAATCAGAGTTTCGGGTCCAGTGACTCTTCCTCAGATCTGCAATTAATTGTCAGTTTGCTTTTCACAACTTTAATTAGTAGGGTATTGACAGTCGAGTCTGAAGTTGCACAGTCAAAAAATGTGGCACTGGAAAAGCACAGCCAGTCAAGCAGCATCTGAGGAGCAGGAGAGTCGACGTTTTAAGTATAAGCTCTTCATCAGGAGTGTATTGCACAGTTGCCTAAATCAGAACATTGAAATTTCAATTCCGACTCCATTGAGTTGAGCCTATGATCCAAGAAGTTGACACTCGTAAACGTTGCTCAGAGAATGCTACATTTCAACTTCGAATGCGAAAATCGGCCCAAATGTTCCCACCCTGTTTGGATTTGAATTTATCCATTTGTCTTTAGATGTTTTCTGCAACGGAGATTCTTGTTCAAAGGCTTCCTGCTACAAACCCATCCAGGAATCCACAAATCCAACAGCAATGAGAACCCACATGGAAACCATGCTTCTTTTTACTGCAATGTGCCATGTTTTGTGATTTAAATTCTGGCAGCACTGCCAGCTATTTTGGCAGTTCCTGTGAAAAATCATGCTTGGGTGCAAGAGAGGTAAAGAAAGTGTTGTATGGTACCAACTGGGTAAGGTCAGTACTATGCCATGCTAGGTGAGTGAACGAATGCTTAGGGTCGGTCCGGCAAAGCAGGGTTGAAGACAGAGAGGTAGTGTTAGGTCCAGCATGTGGAAGGGAAATGTGTTCAGATCCAAATTGTCAAACTCAAGGGATGGTTGCATATGGGGTAGGTCAGGTGGGCAAGGTGGAGTGTTGGTTCAGCTGGAGTGATTTTCAAGTTTGGTCATGAGGGATAATGGCAGATCAGGATTCAGGAGAGAGTGCTGGTACATCCTGAGAGGAGGGTAGGGGTGGAAGGAGTAATTCTGGCAAGGTAGGGTGATGTTGGGTCCAGCGAAGGGGCTCTAGCTGGTGGGGGGGGTGGGGGGGGGGGTGAGGTGTGGCCAAGGAAAGGAAACTGATTGGTTATGGGTGGGGTCTGATATTAATGCACTCTTTTGGAGGATTCTAGACATGCAAGAATTGCCCATCATAAAATTCAATTTTCTAGTCAGTTCCATTGGAGCATTGCTAATCTGCATAACACTTACATACAACTCCAGTCTGTGTTACTTCATTATAATGGCCTAGATAGCCTGATGGAGAAAGTGAGGACTGCAGATGTTGGAGATCAGTGTTGAAAAGTGTGGTGCTGGAAAAGCAGAGCCGGTCAAGCAGCATCCGGGGAGCAGGCAAGTTGACATTTTGAGCATAAGCTGTTCATCAGGAATATAGGTGAGACTCAAGAGGGCTGAGAGATAAATAAGAGGGGGTTGGGGCTGGGAGGAAGGTAGCTGGGAATGTAATAGGTATTTGAAGGTGGGGGGGTGATGGTGATAGGTCGAAGCAGAGGGGGGAACAGATAGGTGGGAAAGAAGATGGACAGCTCAAGAGGGTGGTGCTGAGTTGGAGGGTTGGATCTGGGATAAGATGGGGAGGGGAGATGAGGAAACTGGTGAAATCAACATTGATCCCACCTTGGGACTCTCCAACCACATGGGATCAATGTTGGTTTCACCAGTTTCCTCCTCTCCCCTCCCCCATGCTTAATATGGATTCAACCCTCCAACTCGGCACGACCCTTTTGAACTGTCCTACTTGTCCGCTTCATTCGCCACTCCGACCTATCACCATCACCTCCCACTTTCATCTATTTATCACATTCCCAGCTACCTTCCCTACAGCCCTCGCCCTCTCCCTCCCATTTATTCTCAGCCCCCTTGGGCTACCTCCACATTCCAGAGGAAAAGTTTATGCTCAAAATGTCAACTCTCCTGTTCCTCGGATGCTGCCTCACCGGCTGTGCTTTTCCATTACCACATTTTGGATGACCAGAGAATCTTTGGAGCAGTGCAACACTCAAGAAGCTTGGTACCATCCAGGACCAAGCAGCCTGCTTGATTGGCACCACATCTACAAACATTCAGACCCTCTACCACCAATGTTCAGTAGCATCAGTGTGTCCAAACTATACGATGTACTACAGAAGTTCACCAACCTTTCTTTCAAACCCATGTCCACTTGAAGTACAAGGGCAGCAGACACATGAGATTAGATTAGATTCCCTACAGAATGGAAACAGGCCCTTCGGCCCAATAAGTCCACCCAGACCCATTCCCCTACATTTTACCCCTGACTAATGCACCTAACACTATGGGCAATTTAGCATGGCTAATTCACCTGGCCTGCACATCTTTGGATTGTGGGAGGAAATCCATGCAGATACGGGGAGAATGTGCAAACTCCACACAGACAGTCACCCAAGGTGGGAATCGAACCAAGGTGTCTGGCGCTGAGAGGCAGCACTGCTAACCACTGAGCTACCATGCTGCCCTTAATGGGATACACATCACCATTTGCAAGTTCTCCTCAAAACCACTCAACATCCAGACTTGGAAATATAGTGTCATTCCTTCAGTGTTGCTTGGTCAAAATTTAGGAACTCCCTTCCTAATGGCATTATGGGTGTACCTACACCAACTGGACTGCAGCAGTTCAAGAAGGTAGCTCACTATCCTCTTCAAAGGGCAAGTAGGGATGGATAATAAATCCTAATTCAGCCAGCATTGCTAACATCACATAAATGTAGGAAAGCAAATGATATACAGTCTGTTCTGTTGTAATGCAATAGTTCTATTCCTGCACAATCCCGTGTTATAAGAAAATCATGTAATAGCAGCACCATTTAAACCAATGAGGCTGGAATTGCATTATAGCCAATACAGGTAAGGAAAGTTTGTGTTAAATAATGGTCTAAATTCTTCAATTGTGTTATAATTAATTTGCATTAAAGAAACACAGGTTATATCAGAACAGACTGCATTGGCTTTCATTAAAAGAGGATTTAAGTTCAGTTAAACAAGGCCTTACTGCAGTTATCACACCTGGAGATCACACCTGGAATATTACATGCAGTTTTGATTGCTGTACGTATACTTGTCATATGGAGAGTGCAGCGAAGGTACACTAAGCTGAAACTGGGGATACAGGACTATCCAGTGAGGAGGGAATGGATGACTGGGCCTGTATAATCACTATTGTATAGAAAGATATGATTGAAGCATTTAAAATACTGACAGAACTGGAGAGGTTAGATGCAGGGAGGAATTTCCCCAACTGGGAAGTCCAGAACCAAAGAACACAGTCTCAGAATACAAGGATACAAGATTTAGGACTGAGAAAAGGAAAAATACTTTCCACTCAAAGGATAGAGAACGTGTGGAATTCTGTACCACAGAAGGTGTGGGTGCCAAGTGCTGAAAATATTCAGAAGAGGGTTTGTTTTCCAATTTTAAAGGGGAATATGACATTGAGATAGAGGATCAGCCATGATCATATTGCCTGGCAGAGCAGGCTTGAGGTTCAGAGAACTCCTGCATTGTGGAAACAGGCTATACGGCCCATTGAGTCTACACCAACCCTCCGAAGAGCATCCCACACCCTATCCCTGTAACCCTGCATTTTCCACTGCTAATCCACCGAGTGTGCACATCCCTGGACACTATGGGCAATTTAGCATCGCCATCTTTGGACTGTGGGAGGAAACTGGAGCACCCGGAGCAAACACATGCAGACACAGGGAGAATGTGTAAACTCCACACAGACAGACAGACAGTCACCAAAGAGTGGATTCAAACCTGGGTCCCTGGCACTTTGAGGAAGCAGTGCTAACCACTGAGCACCATGCCACCCATTTATGTGTCTATATATTTAAAAAAGGACAATCAAGGCACTGATTTAATCCTTGAAGGTTGCACGTCATTGAATGCAGCACTCTCTCAGTAGTACTGCAGTATCAGCCCTGTTTTACATATAAATTAGGAGCAAGAATAGGCTATTCAGGCCCTTGAGTCTACTCCACCATTCAATAAGATCATTATCTCAAATTCACATTCCTGTGTACCCCTGTTAATCTTTCACCATGCTTAACATGAATCTATCTATTATAAAAATATTCAAGGACTCTTCTTCCATCTCCTTTTCAGACAGATGCATGACCCTCAGAGATATGAACAGTCTCTGATTTGTAAGCAATGACCTCAAGTGTCCGAGTTTCCCAGAAGAGGAAACATCCTCTCCATTTTGACCCTTTCAAGACTATCAAGATCTTAAATAAATCAAAGAATTGTGGAGACTGGAGATCTAAAATAAAAATGGAAATTACTGGCAAAATTCAGCAGGTCTGGCAGCATCTGTGGGAAGAAAGCAGAGTCAACATTTCAAGACTGGTGACTGTTCATCAGAACTCTTTATTCCTATAATATGGTGACCAAAACTACATGGGAGGATTCCATTTGTGGTCTAACCTGCATTTTACACACTTTCAGCATAACCTCCTTGATCCTCAGGTATTCTGTGTCTCAGCTAATAACGACAAGCATCCCACATGTCTCTAACCAACTTCTCTACCTGCCTTGCTACCTTCAGGAATCTGTGGATATGCTCACCAAGTTCTCTCCTAATCTTCAGGGCTTTCCAGGGTCCTACATTCATATTGTTAACTCTCCCCAAGTGCATTACCTCACTTTTCTGGTTGAATTCCATTTGCTATTGTTCTTCTCAGCTGACCAGTTCACTGGTATTCTCCTACACTTTACAGCTGTCATCCTCATTCTCTACCACCCGGACAAGTTTGTGTCATCTACAAACTTTTTAATCATACACCCCTACATTTAAGTCCAAATAATTAACATGTAACACAAACAACAAAGGTCCCAATACTTAATCTTGCAAAATCCTATGAGAAGCAGACTTTCATTCATAGAACCATCCCTCTGTATCACCCTCTACTTCCTGCCTCTCAGCCAATTTTGTATCCAACATACCACTTTGTCTTGGATCCATGAGTTCATAATTCCTTGACCAGTCTGTCATAGGGAAAACTTATAAAAAGCCTAAATAAATTCAATGTTGACTACATCAAATACACTATCGTCATTCATTCAGTTCCTTAAAAAAAATAAATCAAATTTGTCAAACATGACCTTCTCCTGACAAACTCATGCTTACTATCCATGTCTCTCCAAGTACAGATATATTCTGTTCCTCAAAATTCTTTCGAATAACTTCCCCACCTGCAAGGTTAGACTGACTGACCAATAATTTCCTGGTTTATCCCATCCAGCCTTTTTTTTTAAATAATGAGATAACGTTAACAGTGCTCCAGTCATAAAGTCATACAGCACGGAAACAGACCCTTTGGTCCAATCAATCAATGCCAATCATAATCCCAAACTAAATTAGTCCCAACTGCCTGCTCCTGGCCCAATTCCCTCCAAACCTTTCCTATCCATGAACTTATTCAAATGTCTTATAAACATTGTAATTGTTCTCGCATCTACCACTTACTCAGGAAGTTAATTCCACAAGTGAACCGCCCTCTTGTCTTTTTTAAATCTCTCCCCACTTACCTTAAAAATGTGCCCCCTAGTCCTGTAATCCCCCAACCCAGGGAAAGGAAATCCACCATTAACTCTATCCATACCTCTCATCATGTTGTAAACTTCTATCAAGGCACCTTTCAACCTCCTACACCCCAGTGAAAGAAGTCCCAGCCTAACCAGCCTTCCTTTATAGCTCAAACCTTCTATACCTGGCAACATCCTGGAAAATCTCTTCTGAACCCTCTCCAGCTTGATAATATCATTCCTATGACTGGGTGACCATAACTGGACACAGTATTCCAGAAGAGGCCCGTACAACATCAACATGTTTTCCAAACTCCTATACTCAAAGGATTGAGCAATGAAGGCAAGTGTGCGAAACACGTTTTTAACCACCCTGTCTATATGAGTTGCATATAGCCTCTCTGCTCTATAACACGAACCATGGCCTTACCATTAATTGTATAAGCCCTACCCTTGTTTGTTGTACCAAAAGGCAATAGTTCACATTCATCCAGATTGAACTCTATCTGCCATTTTTCAGCCAATTGCCCTTTTTAATCAAGATCCCCTTGCAATCTTAGAAAACCTTCTTCACAGTCTACTATACTACCAATTTTGGTGTTGTCTATAAACTTACCAACCATGTTTTCTATATTCCCATCCAAATCATTTTTATAAATGACAAACAAAAGAGGACCCAGAACCAATCCCTGTGGAACAGCCCTGGTGACAGGCCTCGAGTTCAAAAAGCAACCATCCACTCCCTGTCTCCTGCCTTAAGCCAGTTATGTATCCAATTGGCAAGCTCACCCTGAATCCCATGTGACCTAACTTTATTAATTAGTCTATCATGCAGAACCGTGTCAAAGGCTTTACTAAAATCCAAATAAACAATGTTCACTGCTCTGCATCATCAATCATTTTGATAACTTCCTCAAAAATTCAATAAAGTTTGTGAGACACAATTTTCTTCACACAAAATCATGCTGACTATCCCTAATCAATTTTTGCCTCTATAAATGTCCATAAATCCTATCTTTTATAAACACCTCCAACAATTTATCTACAACCAAAGTCAGACTCACAGGTCTGTAGTTCCCTGGTTTCTTCCTATGATCTTTCTTAAACAAAGGCACAACATTAGTCACCCTTCAGTCATCAGGTATCTCATCCGTAGTTATAGATTATGCAAATATTTCTGCAAGGGGTCTCGCAATTTCCTCCCTTACTTCTCACCCATCCTGGGATACATTAGATCAGATCCCGGAGAGTTATCCACCTTTATGTTCCCTAAGACCTCCCAAACGTCCTCTTCTGTAATGTGAACTGTTTTTAAAACATCAAAGTGAATCTCTCTTCATTTTCTAGACTCCATTTCTTTTTCCACAGTAGATAACTGGTGCAACATATTCATTTATTACCTCTCCCATCGCCTGGGGTTCAACACAAAGATGACCTCCTTGATCTTTAAGAGGCCCTATCTTCTCTCTAGTCATCCTCTTGCTGTTAATGCAATTGTGGAATCTCTTTGGATTATCCTTTTGTTTTGTAAATATATTTATTAGCAAATTTTTTTAACTTTACAAATATATAAAATTATTGAAAAATACAATCAATAACAAATATTAGAATAACAGAAAAAACATAAATTACAATACAACTACTGTCTACTAACTACTAACCTACCCTATAATATAAAGCAAACCCTAATACTGTGCAAAACAACACCAATCAATAGGTAAATAAATAGATCAAAAAAGAAAGAAAAGCAAAGTAAAAACAAATAAAAAACACAGCATACAGAACAGCTATGCTCGGCTCAAAGCTCCCAAATGAAGGAACAGGAGCATTGTATATATACCCATATTAACTTAGTAGACCCCCTCCAGGGCCCAGGCCTCAACAAACCTAACCATCCTGGTTAAACAAATGCCCTAGTTAAGATAGCTGACAAATTTATAGCCAAATAATTCAAGAGAACGTCAGGGAGCAGAAGTACAGTGAGACCAGTGGCTGGGTAAAAGAGCAGGCCAGAAAGTGAGAGCCCAGTGAGAATAGCAAGTGAGTAAATTAGCAGACTGGAGTGAGGGAGTTTGTGGTTCACAATCAACCAACATCATGTAAATTGAAATCAGTGAAAAGTTGTATATGATTAGTTGGTGAGCATTTCTTTTTTTCTCAAATCAAGGACATTCAAATTAAGAACTGTAAAATGTAAAATCTATTCACCATTAAATATAACTAAATTAATCAAAAATATTATTAGCACATAGAATGTCTTGATTATTAATTACAATTAATAGTTTAAACAAGGTACTAGAAGTTGAGAATAGAGCCTTTTGACACATATAAATGCACACACACATACACACATAAATGATTTGATATTCAAAAATAGAGTGAAATTTTAAAATTTGCCTACGATACCAAACTAGGAAGAGTTGCAAATAGTAGAGGAGTTACAAAAATAGCAGCAAGTCTTAGGTAGAATGGGCAGATAAGTTATAAACAGAGTTTAATACTGAGAAGTGCAAGGAGATACATTGTAGGATATGGAGCGATAGGTTTGACTTATTTTCAAAATTCTTAAGAGTATACACTGACAAGGGAACTAGGGTTGGGGGGTAGGGGCGATTGTCCATAACCATATTGCAAGAATAGATAGAAAACTATAATGAATTATGAGCTTCATAAACAAAGGCATTGGATACAAAAACAGGGATGTTAGACCACAACTATAGAATTGAAACTAGCTTTGGTCACTATACTTTAGAAAGTAAAACGTCTCAAAAGGGTGAAGAGAAGAGTTACAAGAATTGTTCCAGGTATAGGAGCTTTTAGCTACAAGATTAGGTTGGAGACCATATACCAAGATATAGGAACAGAATTGGGCCATTTGGCCCATCAAGTCCATGATTTGATCATGACTAATATGTTTCTCAAACTCATTCTTCTGCCTTTTCCCCATAACCCTTGATCCTCTTATAATCAAGACCTATCTACCTCTGCCTTAAATACAACATTAAATAAGTGTATGTTAAATAAATGACTTGGCCTCCAAAGCCTTCTGGATCAATGAATTCCACAGATTAACCACCCTCTGGCTGAAGGAATTCCTCCTTATCTCAGTTCTAAAGGCTAAGCCCATTTACACCCAGACAGTACCCTCTGATCCTAGTCTCTCCTGCGAAGGAAAACATCTTCTCCAAGTCCTCTCTATCCAGATACCTCAATATTATGTTAGATCCAATCAGATTCACTGCATCTTTCTAAACTCCATCAAATACAAACCCAGGGTTCTCAACCATTTCTCATATGAAAAGTCCTTCAACCCCTTCAGGATTATTCTTGTAAAACTCCTCTGGACTCTTTCCAATTCCAACATATCCTTTCTTAGATATGGGACCCACAACTGCTCACAATATTCCAAAAGCAGGCTAACCAGAGCCTTATACAGCCTCAGAAGTACATTTCTGTTGTTGTATTCTAGCCTTCTTAAAAAGATTACTAACATAGCATTTGCCTTCCTAACTGCTAACCGCTGTCCTTCGTGGAGAAATTTATGAGGAAAAACACCTTTGACCACAAGTCCATCAGGAAGTGGTCAGCACGTAGTGTCCTTGAGATCCTTTGGGAAAAGGAGAGGGCGGATCCTGTCGAGCGGTTCCCTGAGCAGACTGTCAAAGCCATTTGGCAGAATGCCTCATCGCCAGAACTTTCCAACAAGCACCAAGACATGGCTTGGCTGGTGGTGAAAAGGGCTCTGCCTGTGAGATCCTTCATGCACGCCCGGACTCTCTGCCGCACCGCACGCTGCCCTCGAAGTGGCTGCGGTGGGGACGAGACTGTCACACACCTCCTTCTGGAATGTGCCTATGCAGAGGAAGTCTGGAGAGGGATGCAGTGGTGCTTGTCGAGGTTCGTCCCGAGCAGCGCCGTGAGGCGGAACTCCGTGCTCTATGGCCTGTTCCCCGGGACTCACACCGAGACGAACATTAACTGCGCCTGGAGGATCATCAACTCGGTGAAGGACGCTCTCTGGGCTGTCCGAAACCTGTTGATCTTTCAGCTGAAGGAGTTGACCCCGACTGAGTGTTGCAGACTGGCACATTCCAAGGTCCAAGACTACATGTTGAGGGACGCGCTGAAGCTTGGGGCAGCTGCCGCCAAGGCGCGGTGGGGAAAGACCACCGTGTAACATTGGCCTGCCTAAAGAAGAACAGGGGGCCCATGCGGACGTTTTTTGGGGCTCTGCTGATGCCTCAGCCAAATATATGTGCATAAGATTGAGAAATGCACAGACCTGTATATAGCAATGATAAATTCTGATCTGTGTATGTAAATGTTGACATATGTATGGCATGACCAAAGGTACAGACCATCAAATCATTTTATGAATAAAGTATATTTTTGAAATTAAAAAAAACCGCTAACTGCATGTTAATCTTAAGAGCATTCTGAACTAAGACTCTGAAGTCCCTTTGTGCTTCAGATTTCCAAAACCTTTCTCCATTTTGAAAACAGTCAAGCCTCTATTCTTCCTACCAAAATGCATAACCTCACACTTTGCCATATTCTATTCCACCTGCCACTTCTTTGCACACTCTCCTAGCTTGTCCAAGTCCTTCTGAAGCTCCTCATTTCCACCTTACTCTCCATGTATCTTTGTTCATCTGCAAACCTAGCAACAATGCTCTCAGTTTCTTCATCCAGATCATTAATGTCTAATGTGAATACTCGTGGCCCCAGCATTAATCCTTGTGGACGTCCACTAGTCACTGGCTGCCAACCTGAAAAAGACTCTTCTATGCCCACTCTCCACTTTCTCCCAGTAAGCCAATCCTCTATCCATGCCAGTACCTTGCCCCTAACAACATAGTCTCTTACCTTATTTATCAGCCTTCTATGCGGCACCTTGTCAAAGACCTTCTGGAAATCCAGATAGATTACATCTACTAGGCTCTCCTTTGTCTAACTTGCTCATTACCTGCTCTCCTTCAAGCAAAGGAGACTGAGGGGAGATCTGAAAGAGTTTGGATAAGCTGGACAAGTTGATAGTGCAAGGACTTGGGCAAACAGATTTTGGGCTTTGAACAAAAGATGCAGAGGGAATGTGAGAAAACATTTTCATACAAAGGATAATGACCCAGAACTCGCTGCACATAAGGAAGGAAGATTAATGATTTCAAAAGGAAATCAAATAGACACTTGAAGAAAATAACATTGCCAGGCTAATTGACTGGATTGTCTCCAGAGAGACATCATAGTCCTGTTCAGCTGAAAAGCCTCTTTTTCTGCTGTAAGTGATTGTAAGACCCCAGAGACATTAAATTTATTAATAGCTGGGAATTACAGATTTTTAGATTACAGAAAAGCCAAGAATTAAGAGGTGGGTAAAGAATTTGAGGCCAAGGACATCCAGGATTTTATTGAATAGTGGAACAGAGTTGATGGACTATTGGGCAATTCCTGCTCCTGTTTCTTCTGCCAAACAGCCTCAACATTTCAGTGGTCCATTACTATATCAATCCAAAGACTATATTCACTGTTGCCTTCATTTTGTACACATCTTTTCAAGGTCTTCAGATCAAGAGTTTATCATCTAATAACAGCATATTAGTGCAGAAATGAATAGCCACACTATTAAAAAATTCATTATAAGAGCTTTAAATTTTCTACACACATATATAATGTTTAGCATTCAGCTAAAAATGTATCACCCATTACAACCCTAAGTTATATTAGATGAATTTACACAAGTGTTTCTGGGTGTTCCGACATTGTGCTTTATCATTGCCTCCAACTGACGTGAAGATAGTCTGCTGCCATTTCTACTCCAGCACAGTAAATAGCTTAGTCCTAGAGAGGTCTGCCATATTCAAGTACTCATGCGTCTGGGCAGGAGCCACCAATATCACTGTGGCTTCATGCATAAGTTGTGTCACTTCAAAGGCATCATGAATTTAGCATCAATACCAAAGGCTTCAGAAAGCCATTCCTTGAACTTTTCAAAGCCAACTCACCATTCCCTGCTTATTTGGAGTGATTGGACGTAACAGATTCAGCTGACAGGGCTCATTTGCATACCCAATAAACACAGTGATTTAAGGTTTACTTAAAGGTCAGCTTGCACCTGTTAAATCCATTAGATGGCATAATGTGTCTGGCTTTCCATGTTTGCATTTCTAAATGGAGAAAACTACATGGACAGAGCACCTTAATCTGCATATAGAAGTGTATAGCCTCTGGGAACACATACTGCTGCCCAAGTATCTGCCACCAAGGTTCAGTATCTGCATGAAGCACAGCAGCTGATGGGGAGTGGGCAATGTACAAGACCTGCCCAAGACAGGGGGGGCCCACTTGCGCACAGATGGCTGGAGGTGGCAATGTGAGCTGTTGACCCCCAAAGACCAGTAAGGTCCACCCAAACAGCAGGGCAATGCAGTCTGGTGGCACCCAGAAAGAAGAACAGGCTGGAATGGAGGAGGCGGCAGCCAGTTGAGAGACACAGCAGCTGATCCTAGCTCTAGCTGGGCAGATGGAAGCAATGGAGGAGGAGGAGGTAATCGAGCAGGCAGAGGAGTGGATACCTGTTAAAAACAGGAAGAGAAAATCCTGCCAGGCCCCCAAAGCCTCCCAGCAAAGGGGGAAAAGACAGCTGCACAAGGGAGGGACGGCCAGCTCTTCGGATGGGGAAGATGGGCGCAAAGAAGGTCATCACCATCAGAAGAAGAGACAGAGTGTCGTGGATAAAGAGGAGGGCATTTCCTCCCAACCAGGAAATAACGGACCCCCTGAAGTCCACCCTCCACCCAGTGAGAACCAGGGGGTACCCACTGCCCCAAAACTACAGGCAACTGAGAGCTGTGATCCTCTGACAGTCCCATTGTCAGACACAGAACTGGACGGTGCGGACCCTTGCCTTGGCTCAATGACACCAGAGCGGGTAAATGACCCCAGTGAGGAGCTGGATAGCTACCTCAGCCCAGCAAAGGTCCAGCAGTTCGTGCTCACCATGGGGATGCAGACAGCTACCCCAGAGACAGGACAGTCAAATGGACAATGGTAACCCCATAAACTGGGGGTTAAAGAAGTTTCCTTTGCTTTCATATAACAGGGCACCCACTCAGTAGGTGGGTTCCACTGAAGCCACAGCTAAATACTAAGAGACTGGTTAGTTAATAAAGGTAACTGTAAATAGGATAACTATAAATTTGATTAATTCAATCTGTTCTTTGTAATGTTAAGACATGCAATGTATATATCTATGAACGACATGGCAAATTGTACAAGTACCAAAGATTTATTTCTATGAATAAAGTATATTTTGAAATAAAAAAAAGGGAGTGGGCACAGGTCTCGTCATCTCCATTCACTGTTCACACACATCTATGCCAAGTTCACCCATCTGCTGCCACCCATTCTAACCACATGTCAATGTCAGTATGTGTGTGCTGGTGGAGGGTGCACTAGGCTGATGTGATGTTTTATTGTCAGGTGACGACCCCTCCTCTGTTGTCTTATATGATCCTGGATACATCAATCTCTCATCAGCTTTTGTCCTGTGGGAGAGACAAGAGTGATGTTAACAAGCTGCACTTGGAACCAACTCCTATTGTCTCTCATTGATCTGGAGATTTTGTGTTCAGTTAGGCCCACAAGGGCACCACAGTTAGTACTCAACAGAAGGTTTGCTGCTAACAGCAATTGTGTTATTCACTCTTCATGAACACTGCACTCACTTCATCTGCAGTGATAGGCTTTCCTGCTGCCTCCTCTTTCATCAGCATTAGTCCATATATAAATGTCACACCACCTCCAATTCTGCTCTACTCCATTGCATCCTGAAATGCTTCTCTTGGAAACACATACTGTTTTTGTCTCATTGCCCAGCCATGCTGGTCAGTCTGTGCCACTTTGCATATCCAGCAATGTACCATAATTGTCCTGCTGAAAGCCACCATTTATTACCAGCAGTGCTGATATCAAATTTGGACCTCCATTGTGAGTCAACTCTGCATCTCACTACAGATCTTGGTCCCTGGTCACTCCCAAAACTGAATCAATTATTTTGCCTTATATCTCACATATGCCATTTAGGACATACAATCATGCTATTTGCTTTTAAGAATGCCATTCACCTTCCCAAGCCATACTACATTTTTCAGCCCCTTTCAGCATTATACCCATATTCATATTATCATTTTATAGCTGCTGACTTTCTCAGCTACCTCCAGCTACATCTTTCTAATGAAACATGCTGACTGTTTCCATTTGTCCACAGAAGCATGCAACTTCAGAGAAGGAGTAGGCTACTAGATCATGGCTGGACTAATTGTGGTAGTGACTGCACATTCTTGTCTTCCCCCTATAACCTTTGAGTCTCTTGTCTATCAAAAAGATATATAACTTTGCCTTGAATAAATTAAATGATTCAGCCTGCAATACTCTCTGGAAAGAGACACACATGCTAATGGTCCTCAGGAAAAAAAAACTCTCCTTAGCTTACTCTTTATCTTCTTAATCTGTTCCTCTTAGTTCTAGTCTCCCCCATAAAAGGAAAAATCCTCTGGTTTTCACCCTATCATATATTTCAAAAAGATCTCCTCTAGTTCTTCCAAACTCCAGTGAGTAAAAGCCCAACTTGTTCAACATTTCTTCATGAGATAAGCCCTTCAGTTCAGGAATGAGTCAAGTAAACTTCTCTGAAATCACTTCTTGCACCTGCATACAACCTTATTTGTGGCTCATACACCAGTATAGCCAAATCCCTTTGTACCACCATGTTCTGCAAGCTTTCTCAATTTAAATAATACTACTTTTCTATTATTACTATCAAAGTGAACAGGTTCATATTTTCCACACTATACTCCATTTGATAAATGTTTACCCACTTTACTAATATAACTAAAGTTTTTGCAGACCCTTTTCACACTGAGGATGTACTTCTTCCACTCGGGAGTTGTGAGTCCTGAAGTGTCTAAGTAGAAGACACAATACATCCCCAATTTCCTTGATGTTTGAAGGAGCACCTCCAGGGAGATGTCACTAAATTCTCCAGTCAGCTTTCTTCTAACTTTAGTAGTTCCCACTCAGCTTCCCTTCTAATAGTTACCAGGTATGTACAGCCTTAAATGAATGTTGCTGACTGTCCTTTAAATAAGGTCTCTTCCTTTGGCACATCTGAATTTTCTTACTCATAATAGATTATTGGTCAAATTGCCAAATATGAATTAGCTGCAAATGTAATAAAGCAGAGAATGGCCTGCCATCGAACCATGACTTGGATTTTCCCCTCGTGTCGGGACTTCCTCTGAGAATTGGAACTCACTGGAAAGAACGCAGAAACGATTTATAAGAATGGATCCAAGAATGAGAGATTTCAATTATGAGGTTAGATTGAGAATTTGCCATTGTTCTCCTGGGAGAGAAGGCTAAAAGGAGATTGGATAGAGATTTTCAAAATAACGAGCACGCTGGATAAAGTAGGTAGAGAGAAGCTACTCCGGCTTTTAAAAGGAAGAATGTGGCAGTATAGATTTAAAGTGGTTTATAAAATGAGCGAATGTGATATGAAAAAACATTTCTCACTCAATAAGTCAGGGTATGGAATTAATTGCCGAGGAATGTCGGTGGAGGCAGGTTCGATTGCGACACTCAAGGGGGCATCAGACAAATATTTGCATCGAAAATAATACACATGAATTAATCATGCTTATTCGAAGAGCCCGTACTGACATGTCAAGCCGTATAACACCCTTCCGCGCCGTAACACTTCTGTGATTCTGTGAATTGGGACTGATCAATGCGTCCAAACCAAGCGAGGGCTGGCGAGTAAATTTGCTGCCACAGGTAGAAAAAATAAAAATTGAATAGAGAGGGAATTCTACACGGTGCAAAGCAAGTGAATAATTTGATATCCCCAATTTTATTACCATTATTCAAAGTTGAAATTACCTCCAGTAAATCTTCCACTACTGACCCACATGGTGTTAAACAAATTAGTGCTAATAACTTAGAGGCAGTAGTCACATCTTAGTGTGCACACTCCAGAGTTTCCAACACAAACAGGCGAACAGACCAATGATTGAGGTTCGAACACCAAATCACAAGACGTGTTCTCGACAGCATAATTGTAAATGAAATTAACCCCATGTATATTTGGAGCCGGACGGTTGACGAGTTTTGTTTTACTGCTCAACTCGAAGGGACACGTTGTGTCAGATCAGCGCCCAAATTCATCCGCTTCGCGGACCTGAGTCTGAGAAAATAACCCCTGTTGCCTGGTATGGGTGTTCTATTCGGCCTCAGTATCATTGGGGAGGAATGGAACTCCACCCAGATCAGTGACACTTGCTGCAAATCGTGTATCATAAGGTGAAGGGAAATGGAAAGGTTGTACTCGCCTGTGATTTCCCCCATCCAACTGTTCAATATCCAGGTTAAAATATGAGGAAGTCATTTTTTTTAGAAATTGAATCACAAGTTTAAGAAACGAAACATATGAAGGAAAAATTAAGTCTGGAAATTAAGCAGCGTAGTACACCCAGCAACCACGAGTTTAGTCCGTGCATTGTCTGGCAAATATATTTTCTCGGTGACTGAAACTGAGGAGCAAAACTTAAAACTCACTTAAAGTTACATTTACATAAAGCATCCATCGGGTTCTCTATGGAAGTGTGACTTGGGGGAATGAGTTCCAGGAGATTTGATACCTGCAGCATTAAGCTTCCAAGTGACATTTCAACACTGATTGTTGTTTTGAGTGAGCTCAAGACGAGAATATGGATAGTCTGCGGAGGGAGGGTCAGTAATGTGGCTCGGACCCGACAGGCTGATAATTAAACATGTCGTGAAACAAAATATTGCACTCCCTGAGAGAGGATCTGTGTTATAAAACTGGCCTCGAATGGGGATACCGGAGAACAAAATGCGCCTTCTTCAGGGCACATACAAAATGATGACAAATTCCGAATGATGGAGCTCCTGTGTGATTCTTACCTTTGATCAAATTCTGAGTCCTGCGCTCTATTTCTCGATTAAATTGCAGGGCGGTGGGTTCGTTTCTTTCAATGTGCTATCCCGTCTCACTCTGGAAGGCAAGCTATCGACCATACGGAACTCAAACTCACACTTGCAGAGATTTTCGGAAGAGCAAAAACTCAAGCAAATGTAACAAAGCCGCCCCCTCAAGTCAGCTGCAAGTGATATGAACAGCGAACTCGCAGACAACAGGAAACAGAACGGGACACGCTGGGATTCATTGAACAACAACTCTTTGTCCGGATTCTGATAGAATGGCAGAGAGGGGAGGATCCTGTTCCAGCCTACGGGTCTAAGAAAAGGGAAAGTGAACCATTTCCTCCTGAAGTGGAGCCGGTGACGCGAGACGCTGGCCCCTTCCCAGCCTGGGCACGGTGACCTGGGAACCGGCAGCACTGAAGCAATAGAGAGAGAGAGAGAGAGAGAAGGCAGCAAATCAGAAATTACTTCAGTTCCAACCCTGACGCCTTTTCAAAGACAACAACCCTTTATAATCTCGACCTACAGTTGTAACTCGGATAAATTTAAAATACGGTGGATGCGGGAGATCTGAAATAAAATCAGAAAGTGCTGAATAAACTCAGCAGATATGGCAGCATCAGTGGATAGAGAAACAGAAAGTGTTATGTCCAAATACTCTTCAGAACCGTAACTCGGAGTTGGCTGCGGAACACAACGGAGGTTTCGAAGCTAACCGTTGAGACAACTGTGGAAATTTGTTACAAATTTAACTACCATTCCTCTTTTTCGACGTTGTCCCTCCCCAAAACCCACTGAAGAAGTGTTTTAGATTAGATTGCTTAGTGTGGAAACAGGCCCTTCGGCCCAACAAGTCCACACCGACCCGCCGAAGCGCAAACCACCCAGACCCATTCCCCTACATTTATCCCTTCACCTAACACTGCGGGCAATTTAACTTGGCCAATTCACCTAAACTGCACGTTTTTGGACTGTGGGAGGAAACCGGAGCATCCGGAGACACGGGGAGAACGTGCAAACTCCACACAGAGAGTCGCCTGAGACGGGAATTGAACCCAGGTCTCTGGTGCTGTGAGGGAGCAGTGCTAACCGCTGTGCCAACGTGCCGCCCAACACCCGTTGCTCTCCTTTGTCAGTTCAGATGTGATTTTTACAACTTTTGGACTCTTGCTGAGCCCGTCACTATAACTGAGATCAACGGCGGATGCTGTTTCTTCCTTTCATCATAGTCACAGAATCGTAAAGTCCGACAGCACGGAGACAGGCCCTTTGGCCCAAACTGGTTCACGTCGACCAAAATGTCCATCCACTCAAACCCCATTTTCCCGCACTTGGCCCATATCCTTCTTAATCTTTCCTATCCAGTATTTGTATAAATGCCTTTTAAATGGTGTTAAGGTACCCACTTCAACCACTTCCGCTGGCAGCTCATTCCATACCCGTACCACCTTCTGTGTAACAACGTTGCAGGATATTGCCAGAGTTGGAGGATTTGAGCTACAGAGTGAGGTTGAATGGGTCAGGGTTATTTTCCCTGGAGCGTCAGAGGCTGAGGAGTGACCTTATAGAGGTTTATAAATTCTTGAGGGACATGGATAGGGTAAATCGACAAAGTCTTTTCCCTGGGGTGGGGGGGGGGGGGGGGGGCAGGGTCCAGAGCTAGAGGGTTTAGGGTGAGAGGGGAAACATTTAAAAGGGACCTATGGGGCAACTATTTCATGCAGGGCGCTGGTGCATGTATGGGATGAGCTGCCAGAGGAAATGTGGAGGCTGGTACAATTACAACATTTAAAAGGCATCTGGATGGGTATATTAACAGGAAGTGTTCAGACCAATATGGGCCAAGTAATGGCAAACGGGACTAGATTAGGTTAGGATATCTGGTCAGCATGGACGAGTTGGACCAAAGGGTTTGTTTCCGTGCTGTACATCTTTATATGACTCTATTCTTTCCCCTCTAACCTTAAACTGATACCCTTTAGTCCTTGATTCCCCAACCCTGACAAAAAAACTGAGTGCATGCCTCTCATGATCTAAGATCCCCCCTTAGTCTCCTAGGCTCTAAAGAAAAAAAATCCTAGTTTGTCCAACCTCTCCATATAACTAAGACCCTTTAGTCCTAGCAACATCCTCATAAGTTTCTTCACACTCTTTCCAGTTTAATAACATCCTTCCTATAGCAAGATAACCAAAACTGAACACAATACTTCAAGTGTGACCTCACCAACATCCTGTATAACTGCAACATAACTTCCCAACTTCTGTACTCAATGCCCTGACTGATGAAGGCCAGTGTGCCAAAAGCCTTCTTCACTGCCCTGTCAATCTGTGACTCCACTTTCAGAGAACCATGCGCCTGAACTCCAAGATCCCTCTGTTCCACTACACTCCTTAAGGCCATACCATTCACTAAGAAACTCCCCTCTTTATTTGACTTCCAAAATGCAAGACCTCACATTTATCTATATTAAACTTCACTTGCCATTTCGCAGCCTACTTCCCCAGCTGATTAAGCTGCTGCTGCAATTAATGATAACCTTCCTCACTGTCCACGATATCACATATTTCGTGTCATCTGCAAACTTACTAATCATGCCTTGTACACTCTCATCCAAATCATTAATATAGATAACAAACAGCAATGGGCCCCTGACAAGCCCCCTTCCTCTATTACTCTTTGCTTCCTACCATCGTATCCAATTTGCCAGCTTGCCCTGGATTCCACGCAATCTAACCTTCCAGAGCAGCCGACCATGGGGAACCTTATCAAAGGCCTTTCTGAAATCCATATAGACTATGTCTACTATCCTACCCTCGTCAACTTTTCTGGTCATTTCAATCAAAGAATTCTGACAAATTTGTGAGGCATGATCTTCCATGCACAAAGCAATGCTGACTATTCCTAATCAAACCCTGTCTTTCCAAATGCATGTATATCTTATCCCTCAGAATCTTCTCAAGTAACTTACCTACCACAGATGTTAACCTTATTAGTCTATAATTCCCAGGTTTTTCTTTGCAGCCCTTCTTGAATAATGTCATAACATTCACTACCCTCCAGTCCTTCAAGACCTCACTCGTGGCTAACGATGATGCAAAAATATCAGCCAGGGCTCCTGCAATTTCTTCTCTAGCCTCTTGCAGTGTTTTTGGATATATCTGGTCAGACCGTGAGATTTATCCACCTTCATACATTCTAATACATCCAATACCTCCTCTACTGTGATATGGACTGTCCTCAAGATATGGCCAATAACTTCCCCAAGTTCCCAAGTCTTCATGTCTTTCTCCACAGTAACACAAGAATTATTAACTACATTAGTCTGAGGGAGACTGTCAATTTTAGGTAAACAATGTATCCATCAAGGCCCAGAGATCAAAGTACCCCATACAGTAAACACTAGTTGTATAAATCAAATCTCAAAATGACTTCCCCATTACACCTCCGTTCATTTCCGTTCCCCAGGTCTGCTAACTCTAAGTGCTATTGTGTATTTAACATTACCCAACGTCTACTAAAAACTAAACACAGAAATAGCTGGAAACATTTAGCAAGCACTTCAACATCTACCTGATTCAATATTGAGTTCGATTCAGATTAAAACCTTTTTCTTCTTTTTTGAACAGATTCTATTTATGGTTCGACTTTTCCCTATTTACACCCGCTCTAGAGTATTGAAGTCACAACGTTTGTTTTAAACCTGACAGTATATTATCTGTTGTTACTTTATAAATGTTGTTTAATCTCTCATGACCTTCCAGCTATCATAAAATCCCTTTTACCCCCTTAGTCCCTTGCCCCTGCAACATTTCCTGCGTATGTACTTGCTTGAAACATCTTACATCTTTAACCTTTTCCTGACCTTTTCATTGGCATGAAACATTAACTATCTATAAATGCTGCCAGACCTACTAATCATTTATAGAACTTTCTTCTTAAATTTCACATTTTCACCATTCACAGTATTTTGTTTTTGTCCTGTAAAGACATCATTCACACATGTACCTGTAGTATCGCAGCAAGTGAGGATCCTGCGTTATTTCATAATTAGAGCACCACCCAAAAGATCAAAACTAATGTAAAGCCTAAATTGTGTTTATATTTGGGTGCCTTACTTTAAGGAGAATGTCAAAGTCATGAACAGGATTTAAAGGAATTCACAAAGATGACGCCATGATGGAAATTGACACCAGACTTTACCACATGAACAAAATGGGCTAAGAAGGGAAATAGTATACACATTCAAAGTTAGCGAGAGGTTCTGGTCAGCTGTGGATTAAGTAGGATAACAGGAGGTTAATTTAAGAACATAAAAATAGCAGCAGGCCAATCAGCCTTTCAAACTTGCCCCACCATTCTACAAAATCATTGCCCTAAGCCTCAACTCCCTTTTCAGGTCAGCTCCTCACAGCCCTTCACTCCTTGATATTTCTAAGAATATAAATATCTTCAGTGACCTCACCATCACAATTCTCTGGTGTAGAGAATTTCAGACAGTCACTACCAACTAAAAAATTCCTTTGCACCTCAGTTTTAAATGAGTGTTCCCTTAATCTATAATATGTCTCCTAGTTCGAGATTCCTCACTAGTGGAAGTATCTTCTCAACATCTCCCTTATTAAGACCCCATCAGAAGCTTGTATGACACAATAAGATTACCATCAATTGAATTCTCATCACCTATGAGTCAAAGTTCCTTGAGCAGCCAAGACTTGCTGCAGATGTGGTCACTGTGGATCACACAGGTATCCAGCAGCTCCCACATATTATGGCTGAAGCATGTTGTCTGCCCAGTCATCTCTATTCAATTTTTTATTTAATTCATATCTTAAATATTTTAAAAGAGGATTTCCTCATTTAAACAACTTGGCCAATCAAAAGGGACATTGGAAGGAATACTCACCACATCTACCTTTTTTTTTCAATGAAGTCTTGCTTCAGCTCTGACAGGTAGAAATAGGTTGAAAGGGCTCTCTGCCTCTGGTTTTATCTGCCATCTCATTGCTTATGTATGTGTACTCTCCCAGTCTGTTTCACAGTGATGCTGACCTATTGTACACTCCATCCAGTCTGGTGAAGCATGGGGAGCAAAGTTTGGTGTAGACCAATTGGGCCTAATAGTCCGTTTCATTGAAGTTCTCTGTACGTAAACTATTATAAAACTGTAGCTGGTATGTGGTGCTTGATGTGTATTGCCAATTTTCTGATTGGAAATGACTTACTTTGCACCTGCTCTTTTGTCCTCAGAGTGTTGCAAAGAGTGACCAAATCTGTTGCAGGATAGTAATTGAGTCTCAATATCACTTTCTTGCAGACATTCTGCACTGCTGTCTTGGAATGTTAAACAAGGTGACTCAATTCACCAACTGCTAAAGCTGCACTTTTAGAGTATCATTCTTCTTGTGTCTGTGCAACACCTGGCAACAGTTTGCAATTTTAAAGAACTTACATAAATGCAAGTTATTGCTGATATTCTATTGACACCATGGATTGATCAGAAAATAATCTTTTTCCGGAAATATAATTTGTCCTAGAAAAAAATTTTCTTTCAATGGCTGCAGTAGTGCTTGGTAGCTCAGTAAGTTCACTTAATTCAGAGCTACATGTAAAATGCCTGCTTTGCTTGTTGAGGGAAAAAGGAACACAGGGGCCCAAGAGATCAAGTCAATCTATAGTCCCGGAGAATCAGTTGCATGACTTAAGATTGTACAATGAAGTAATGTAAAACAGCTGGGCCAAATAATTTATTAGAACAAGCTGTTGTTCACTATTTAGAAACACAGAACTGCAGATCCCAAGGGTTTTGCCTGTTGTAAAGCATTTAAACTCACGATGTCTCCAATCCCCAATCTAACATTTTGAAGTGACTGTTGAGTTACAGCTGAGCAAATAACAGATCAGTGACCCACGAACAGTTTCATCAAGACAGATGGCAACTTTCAACAAAACTAAAGATAATAAAAGTCTAAATACAGGAAGGATTTGAAGAGTTTGTGGGCATTGTTTTTAACTGTAAAAAAGCTACATTTGTCTTCACTAATCTTTTTCTCTTCACATACCTACAGAAGCTTTTACAGTCAGTTTGTATGTTTTCCACAAGCTTATGCTCATGCTCTATTTTCCCCCTTTCAATCAATCCCTTTGTTCTCCTTTGCTGAAATCTAACCTGCTTCCAGTGCTCAGTTCTGCTGCTTATTTTCACGAATTTGTATGCCCCTTTCTAGGATCTAATACTATCACTACTTTTCTTTGCTGGCATGGTTGGGCCACCTTTCCCATTGTGTTTTTCTGCCAGACAGGGATGAACAATTGTTGCAGGTTCTCCATGCACTCATCAAATGTTTGCAATTGCCTATCCACCATCACTCCTTTAAGTAACATTCTCTAACTTATCGTAGCCAGCTCACAACTCATAGTACTGCAGTTTCCTTTGTTTAGATTCGGGGCCTCGCTTCAGAATCAACTACATCCCTTTCCATCTTACTGGGAAATTCAGTCATATTATGTTCACTCTTCCCTAAGGGCCCTCACACAGCTAGCTTGCTGACTATTCCTTTCTCATTACACAATACCCAATTTAGGATGGCTTGCTCCTCAACATATTGATCCAGAAAACGACAAAGAATTCCTTCTCTGTGGTATTGTTACTGATTTGATTTGCCCAACCTATATGCAGGTTAAAGTCACTCATAATTACAACTGCACCTTTATTTCTTACATCTCTAATTTCCTGATTACTGCCTTCCACAACATTACCATTACAGTTTTGGGATCTATATACAATCCCTACTATCATTTTGTGTATGTCAGTGTTTCTAAGCTTCACACATGCAGATGTACTGGCACTGATCATCCCTGACAGCAGGAGGCTTCGAGGGCCATGTTCCTCAGGCATTGTTGAAATCAGTGCTTCAAGGTAGCAAACATTTTTAAAAGAAAACTACTGGAATGGCTTTATCACAAAGTGATATGAAATATAAAAACCAGCAGATGATGAAGGGCCATACAGAGTCATAAAGAATTACAGCACAGAAACGGACTCTTCAGTCCAACACATCCATGCTGACCGGATATCCTAAATTAATCTAGTCTCATATGCCAGCATTTGGCTCATATCCCTCTAATCTTTTTATTCATGTACCCATCCAGATGCCTTTTAAATGTTCTGATTGTATTTCTTCCACCACCTGCTCTGATAGTTCATTCCACACATGCATGACCCTCTGCATGTAAAAGCTGCCTTCAGGTCCCTTTTAAATCTTTCCTCTCTCAAACCTATGCCCTCTAGTTTAGACTCCCCAACATTGGAGAAAAGACCTTTGCTATTCAACCTAACCACGCCCCATTTGATTTTATAAACCTGTTTTAGGTCACCCTTCAGCCTCCAACATTCCAGGGAAACAATCCCCAGCCTCATCAGCACCTCCCTGCAGCTCATACCCTCCAATTCTAGCAACATCATTGTAAATCTACTTTAAATGGGGTGAGGTGGTTCCTTTGTTGTTTGTTGACAAGATCAAAACCATGTGATTAGTTAAGTTCATTTGTATTTGACTTTTCTGATTTGTATTTGACCTTTCTGTAGGAATATCTCTCTGCATATAAACTCAGTACTTAACCCCTTTAAAAAAAGAAAAATGAAATCAATAATTAACTGGGAAAGATTAGTTTTTGATCATTATGGCAGAAATGTCAATATCATTCTTATCCACTGAAGGAGCCTATTCCGAGACTTCAGCATGGAACCCAGGCTGACACTGAGGAATAAGGTACACTTTTTACAGTTGTTGTCTTTAGGATGAGACATTAAACTGAAGCTTCGTCTGCCATCTCAGGCAAATGTAATATTAAAGAAACTGATGCTGTGCTTGGAAAGCTTTAAAAAGCTATTTATGCATTTTGGCTCATCTATCAAGAGAAAGCATAAGCAAATCAAATATTCTGCTCAACGGTGCTTTGGGAATAAAGGACTATCACAAGCTGTGTTTCCCAGCAAAAAATAGCAGATGTTTTGTGTTTAAATGTTGCTTTGACATTATTTGTTTTGAAAACTATGTTTTTGTTAAAATTCTTGCTCTTTGAAGGAAAGATACTGGTATTGCAGAAGGAGACATCTTTCATTCTGACAACTAGGTGTCAGCAACTAGCATCCTCTAATCAGGTTCAACATAGGGTTAGATACAGAATAGTGTTTTAGAGCACTCCCAGGCCAAGTGCAGTACAGGTTAGATACAGAGTAAACCTTGCTCTACACTGAGGTTTTTAATGTACTGGCACTGATCATCCTGGGACAGCAGGAGGCTTTGAGGGCCAGGTTCCTTGGTACATTTCTGATATCAGTACTTCAAGTTGATAATGTTTTTTTAAAGAAAACTTCTGGAATGTTAGGCTTTATCACAAAGTGATATGAAATTTAAAAACCAACAGATAATGAAGGGCCATATAGAGTCATAGAGATATACAGCATGGAAACAGACCATTCAGTCCAACTCCTCCATGCCAACCAGATACCTAAATTCATCTAATCCTATTGGCCAGCATTTGGCCCATAACCCTCCAAACCCTTACTATTCATATACCCATTTCTAAATGCTATAATTGTACTGGCCTGCACCACTTCCACTAGCAGTTCATTCCATCAACACACTACCCTCTACATGAAAAAGTTACCTCTCAGGTCCCTTTTAAATCTTTCCCCTCTCACTATAATCCCATGCCCTCTAGTTTTGAACACCCCTACCCTGGGGAAAAGATCTTGACTATTCAACTTATCTGTGCCCCTCATGATTTTATAAACTTTTATAAGGTCACCCCTCAGCCTTCAACATTCCAGAGAAAATAGCCCCTGCCTCTTCAGCCTCTCCCTGTAGCTCAAACCATCTCATCCTGGCAACATTCTTCTAAATCTTTGCTGAACCTTTTCAAGTTTAACAACATCTTTCTGATAGCAAGGAGACCAGAATTGAATGCAGTATTCAAAAAGTGTCTGAACTGATGCAACATGACCTCCCAACTCCTAAACTCAAGGCACTGACCAATAAAGATAAGCATACCAAAAGTGTTCGGCACTACCCTATCTACCTGCAACTCCATTTTCAAGGAACTATGAACCTGAATTGCAAGGTCCCTTTGTTCAGGAACACTCCCCATGACTCTACCTGATTTGCCCCACCAAAATGTAACATTTCACATTTATCTATTTGCCACTCCTCAGCCCATCTTCGCTGTCACTACACCACCAATTTTGATGTCATCTACAAATTTACTAACCATAACTCCTATATTCACATTCAAATCATTTATATAAACAACTAAAAGCAGTGCATCCACCATCAATCCCTGTGGCACACCAACTGGTCACAGGCCTACAGTCCAAAAAGCAACCCTCTACCACTACCATCTGTCTCCTACCATCTAGCCAATTTTGTATCCAAATGGATAATTCTAACCTTGTTAACCAGTCCACCATGCAGAACCTCGTCAAATGCCTTGCTGAAGTACATGCAATGTCCACTGTTCTGCCTTCATCAATCTTCTCTGTTACTTCAAAGAATTCAATCAAGTTAGCGAGACATGATTTCCTTTGCACAAAACCATGTTGACTATCCCTAATTAGTTCTTGCCTTTCCAAATATATGTAAATCCTGTCCCTCAGAATCCCCTCCAACAACTTGCCTGCCACTGATGTCAGGCTCAACAGTCTTTAGTTCTCTGACTTTTCCTTACCACCTTTCTGAAATGATAGAACCACATTAGCCAACCTCCAGTCTTCCAGCACTTCACTTGTGGCTATCAATGATACAAATACCTCAGTAAGGGGCCCACTAATCACTTCCGTAGCTTCCCACAAAGTTCTAGGGTACACCTGATCTGGTCCTGTGGATTTATCCACTTTTATATGTTTAAGATGTCCAGCAGCATCTTCCCTGTAATATGTACACTTTTCAAGTTACCACCAGAATAAAACTTTAGAGAAAATACATCACAAAAGGAAGGATATTGAAGCTTTGGTAAGGATATGACACAGGTTCATCTGAATGCCACCTTTTAAAATTATATTTTAAAGGAAGATGAATGAAAAATCATTCTTTTTCTTTGAAAAATGTAGGTTATGGAGTACAATCATAAACATGTTTCCAATTATGAAAGAATGGAACAGGATAGATAGAATCAAGCTGTATACAACTGCTGATGGTTCAAGCATGAGAAACTACATTATGTATGGTACAAAATATAAAAGACTCAGGCACAGGGCAGGATATAATTTCTCACACAGAGCTCTGAACCTGTTCACACAAAACCTTCAAGGAGGGGAGTCAATTGATGAATGAAACCCTGGCTAATTTTCTGATGAACTCTTTCTATATTCCCTCCTCCCCAGGTTACTTGCCAGAAAGTTATCAATGGGTTAGTAACATTGTAATTTACAGCCATGAATTTGGCACAGTTTTGCTGCACTCCCTCTTTTTTGCATTTCTAATCTTTCATTGCTTTCCTCTCCCACTGACAATTGCTGTAAAATCGAGATAAGCAGCTATTTATGCTGAAATCACTCAGAGGCTGGAATTTCAACATTCATCCTCACCCACTTCCATAGAAAATTGTAACTTGTTCTTAAAAATAATGTATTGAATCAGTGAAGGAGTGGAATACGTGAAGGCAGAGTTTGGAGAAAGGGAGTGTAGTTCTACAATAAGTTACAGAGAAGGACAGATTAGGAGTTTAAAAAGCAAGTTTGAGAATTTTAAATTTGTGGCAGGCACTATGGTCAACCAGGGCAGGAGTGATACACAAGAAGAATTTAACAGCTGTGCTACCATAAAGTTCTTGGTATTCCCCAGCAGAAGCCAGGTATGCCTGTGACCTGCAAAATGTGGTTTTCAGGTTTGGCTTGGAGCCATGAATCCACTATTATTTCCAAAGAATTTGAGCTGGGGAAAAAAAGAATGCCTTCAATAAAGATGCAGAGGTGCTGATGTTGGACTGGGGTGGAAAAATTCAAAAATCACACCAGGTTATGGTCCAACAAGTTTATTTGAAACTGCAAGCTTTCAGAGCCTCTGCTCCTTCCTCAGGAGGTAGAATACATTGGATACAGAATTTATAAGTAAAAGATCAAAGGGTCATACAACTTATACAAACATATTGAACAAACCTAGATAGCTATTACATCTTTAACCAGTTAGAATGGAGGTGTGGTTTCGATTGATTAAGATGTAAATCCCAGAATTTCTTTCAAGTCACTGCCCCAAAGATGACTTCAGGTTTTATCAGAATAAAGGTGACACTTCAGGTCAGACAATGTATTTTAAGTATGAGGCTACGTTTCAAGTCTGTTTGTATCTGTCAGATGAGTTTTATTTCCAAAGTAGGAATTTATAAAAAAAGGCCACACTGACTGACTATCTACAGATCGTGTGCTTTTTGAATAAAATAGAATGTATCTGCAAATACAAATCTGCAAATTCAGATTGACCACATATATTTATAGGTGTGCACGTGTGTGTGACAGAGATATAGAGAGAGAGAAAGTACGGGTTTATATGTGCTTGAGAGGGAGCGTATGTGAGTGTGGGAGAGTATGTGTGTGTGAGAGCTTGCATGTGAGTGTGTGCGAGGCTGTTTGTGCTTGAGAGAGAGTGTGCGCGAGTGTGAAGGAGTATATGCCTATGAGAGAGTGTGAGGGCAAGTGTGCGTGTATGAGAGAGAGTGTGTGTGTGTGTGTGTTCGTGAGAGAGAATGTGTGTCTATATGTCTGTGTGCATGAACCTGTGTATGTGAGAGAGTGTATAGTGTGGTGAGGTCACCTGTAGTGTGACATGAACCCAAGATCCCATTTGAGACCATTCTCATGGGTACCGAACATGGCTATTAGCCTCTGTTCAGCAGCTCTGAGTTGTTCCATATTCTGAAGTCCGCCTTGGAGGGTGTTTACCCGAAGATCTGAGACTGAATGTCCGTGACCGCTGAAGTGTTCCCTCACTGAGAGGGAACATTCCTATCAGGCAACTGTTGCGCGATGTCCATTCATCCATTGTCATGGCAGCTGTTTGGTTTCCCCAACATACCATGCCTCAGGGCATCTTTGCTTGCAGTGGATGAGATAGACAACTTTGGCCAAGTCATGAGTGCTTGCCATGCACATGGTGTCCCCACATGTAATGGTAGTATCCATATATATGCTTTGATAGGTCTTGCAGTGGTTTTCATGACAAGATAGTATGGTGTTGTGGTCGATGTTGTCCTGAAGGCTGGATAGGTTGCTGTGAACAATGGTCTGTTTAAGGTTTGGCAATTGTTTGAAGATGAGAAGTGGAGGTATAGGGATCTTGGCGAAGTGCTCATAGTCATCGATATAATGTATTGCAGGCTGTAAAGAACATGGCGTAGTCCCTCTGCTCCCAGGAAGTACTGGACATCAAAGGGTATCCTATTGGTCGTGTCCTGTGTCTGTCTTCTGCGGAGATCATTACAGTTTTATGCTGTGGCGCATCAGAATTAGCAATCAATGAGATGAGCGTCATATCCCGTCCTTATGACGGCATCCTTCAACACCTTCAGGTGCCCCCTTCCATTGGGGGAACATTTCCGAGGCTGAATATCTTTGAATGCTGAACTTTGGGTAAATGTCCTCCAAGGTGGACTTTGGGACACACAACTGTTTTTTTACTTCAAAAATAAACTTTATTCATAAAATTATTTGGATCTCTTTACAATTGGTCATGCCATTCTTGTGCACACATTACATTACTTTACATACAAACATCGAAATTTATTTTTCCTATCTACAAGTCTGTACATTTACTATCCAGCTCTTCTGCTAAGGTGTCAGCGGAGCCCAAATGACTGGGTAGGCCCTCTGTTTTTCTTAGGCAGTAGATTTTACACATGGTCTTTCCCCACCACGCCTTGGCGGCAGCTGCCCCAAGCTTCAGCACCTCCCTCAACACGTAGTCCTGGACCTTGGAATGTGCCAGTCTGCAATACTCAGTCAGGGTCAACTCCTTCAGCTGAAAGATCAACAGGTTTTGGACCGCCTAGAGAGTTGGTGATCCTCCAGGCACAGTTGATGTCCGTCTCAGAGTGCGTTCCGGGGAACAGACTGTAGAGCACGGAGTCCCTCGTCACAGCGCTGCTTGGGATGAACCTCGACAAACACCACTGCATTCCTCTCCAGACTTCCTCTGCATAGGCACATTCCAGAAGGAGGTGTGTGACAGTCTCGTGCCCACCCGCAGCCGTTTCGAGGGCAGCGTGCGGTGCGGCTGAGAGTCCGGGTGTGCATAAAGGACCTCACAGGCAGAGCCCTTCTCACCACCAGCCATGCCATGTCTTGGTGCTTGTTAGAAAGTTCTGGCAATGAGGCATTCTGCCAAATGGCTTTGACAGTCTGCTCAGGGAACCGCTCGATAGGATCCACCCTCTCCTTTTCCCGAAGTGTCTCAAGAACACTACGTGCTGACCACTTCCTGATGGACTTGTGGTCAAAGGTATTTTTCTTCATAAACTTCTCCACGAAGGACAGGTGATACGGAACGGTCCAACTACTCAGAGCGTTCCGCGACAGCAAGGCCAGGCCCATCCTTCGCAACACCGGGAACAGGTAGAACCTCAGTACGTGGTGTTTGCGTACCAGGGATCCATGCACCGCTTGATGCAGCCACACACAAAGGTGGCATTCAGGGTGAGGGTGGCATTGGGTGTGGTTTTTCCCCCGTTGCCCAGATCTTTATACATCAAGTCCCTTCGGACCCGGTCCAGCTTTGATCTCCATATAAAATGGAAGATTGCCCAGGTGACTGCAGCGGCACAGGTTCTGGGAATAGGCCAGACCTGTGCCACGTATAACAGCAATGACAGTGCCTCACACCTGATGACCAGGTTTTTTCCCGCTATGGAGAGCAACCCTAGCTTCCATCTGCCCAGTTTCTGCCTCACTTTGCTGATACGCTTCTCCCAAGACTTGGCGCACACCCTAGCTCCACCCCATACCAAATACACAGCACCTTCAGGTGGTCGGTCCTGAAGGTGAAGGAGATCGAGGATTCGTCGGCCCAGTTCCCGAAGAGCATGGCCTCGCTCTTGCCTCGGTTTACCTTGGCCCCCAAGGCCAGTTCGAACTGGTCACATATGCACATGAGTCTGCGCACAGACAGTGGATCTGAGCAGAAAACGGCGACATCATCCATGTACTGGTGCTAGAGTGAAAGACATCGCGGACAGAGTGCAGGACATCCTCAAGGACGAGGGTGAAGAGCCCGAGGTGGTGGTACACGTCGGCACAAATGATGTCGGGAAGAAGAGGAGGAACATACTACAGCGAGACTTCGCAGAACTAGGAAGAAGGCTAAAAAGCAGGACGTCCAAGGTGGTTATCTCCAGTTTGCTTCCAGTTCCTCGGGCTAGTGTGGTCAGAAACCGGGAGATAATGGACTTGAACGTGTGGTTGGGGAACTGGTGCAGGAAGCAAGGTTTCAAGTTCTTGGATCACTGGGGTATATTTTATGGTAACCATAAATTCTACAAGAGAGATGGCTTGCACCTTAATAGAACAGGGATCGGCATTCTGGCAGGCAGGTTTTCTGCTGCAACACCGCTACATTTAAACTAAGTAGCGGGGGGGAGGGGACAAGCTGGATGTTTAAAAAGGAAATTGAAGGGGTAGTTAGAACAAGAGAAGTCAAGAAAGACAACTGTATCAAGGAGGCAGAAAACTGGAAAAGGCATCATGCTGTAAAGTTGAGTGAAATAAGGGTTGAGGGGAAGGGTGAGAGCAGTAACAAATTAAAAATTCTATATATGAATGCACGAAGCATTAGACACAAGGTGGATGAGCTTGAGGCTCTTTTGGAAATTGGCAGATACGATATTGTGGGGATAACTGAGACGTGGCTTCATGGGGACAGGGCCTGGGAAATGAATATTCAAGGCTACATGTGTTATCGTAAGGATAGACTGACGGGCAGAGGGGGTGGGGTGGCCTTGTTGGTAAGGGAGGATATTCAGTCCCTTGCGCGGGCGGACCTAGAGTCAGGGGATGTAGAGTCAGTGTGGATAGAGCTTCGAAACACTAAGGGTAAAAAGACCCTCATGGGAGTCATCTACAGGCCCCCAAACAGTAGTCTGGATGTTGGAGGTAAGTTGAATCAGGAGCTGAAATTGGCTTGTCGCAAAGATGTTACTACAGTTGTTATGGGGGATTTTAACATGCAGGTAGACTGGGAGAATCAGGATGGTATCGGGCCTCAAGAAAGAGACTTTGTGGAGTGCCTCAGAGATGGATTTTTAGTGCAGCTGGTGCTGGAGCCGACCAGGGATAAGGCGATTCTGGATCTGGTATTGTGTAACGAACCAGAATTGGTCAGTGACCTCGAAGTGAAGGAGCCATTGGGAAGTAGTGACCATAATACAATAAGCTTCAATCTGCAATTTGAGAGGGAGTGGGTACAATCTGAAGTGACAATATTTCAGTTGAATAAAGGGAAATATGGAGCTATGAGGGAGCAACTGGCCAAAGTTCAATGGTTTAATACCTTAACAGGGAAGACCGTGGAGGAACAATGGCAGATATTTCTGTGTATAATGCAGAAGATGCAGGATCAGTTCATTCCTAAAAGGAAGAAAGATCCCAGGAGGAGACATGGGCGGCCGTGGCTGACAAGGGAAGTAAAGAAACATATAAGGTTAAAAGAGAAAAAGTATAACTTAGCGAAGATAAGCGGGAAAACGGAGGACTGGGAAGCTTTTAAAGAACAACAGAGGATTAGTAAGAAGGAAATACGCAGAGAAAAAATGAGGTACGAAGGTAAACTGGCCAAGAATATAAAGGAGGATAGTAAAAGCTTTTTTAGGTATGTCCAAGGCAAAAAAATGGTTAGGACAAAAATTGGGCCCTTGAAGACAGAAGCAGGGGAATATATTACTGGGAACGAAGAAATGGCAGAGGAATTAAATGGGTACTTCAGATCTGTGTTCACTGGGGAAGACACAAGCAATCTCCCTGAGGTAACAGTGGCTGAAGGACCTGAACTTAAGGGAATTTCTATTTGCCAGGATTTGGTGTTGGAGAGACTGTTAGGTCTGAAGGTTGATAAGTCTCCGGGACCTGATGGCCTGCATCCCAGGGTACTGAAGGAGGTGGCTCGGGAAATCGTGGATGCGCTGGTGATTATTTTCCAGAGTTCAATAGAATCGGGGTTGGTTCCTGAGGATTGGAGGGCGGCTAATGTTGTGCCACTTTTTAAGAAGGGTGGGCGGGAGAAAGCAGGAAATTATAGTCCAGTTAGTCTGACCTCAGTGGTGGGAAAGATGCTGGAGTCTATTATAAAGGATGAAATTACGGCACATCTGGATAATAGTAACAGGATAGGACAGAGTCAGCATGGATTTATGAAGGGGAAATCATGCTTGACTAATCTTCTTGAATTTTTTGAGGATGTAACTCGGAAGATGGACGAGGGAGATCCAGTGGATGTAGTGTACCTGGACTTTCAGAAAGCTTTTGATAAAGTCCCACACAAGAGGTTAGTGAGTAAAATTAGGGCGCACGGGATTGGGGGCAAAGTACTAGATTGGATAGAGAATTGGTTGGCTAACAGGAAACAAAGGGTAGTGATTAACGGCTCCATTTCGAAATGGCAGGCAGTGACCAGTGGGGTACCGCAGGGATCCGTGCTGGGACCGCAGCTTTTTACAATATATGTAAATGATATAGAAGATGGTATCAGCAATAACATTAGCAAATTTGCTGATGACACAAAGCTAGGTGGTAGGGTGAAATGTGATGAGGATGTTAGGGGATTACAGGGTGACCTGGACAAGTTAGGTGAGTGGGCAGATGCATGGCAGATGCAGTTTAATGTGGATAAATGTCTGGTTATCCACTTTGGTGGCAAGAACAGGAAGGCAGATTACTACCTCAATGGTATCAAATTAGGTAAAGGGGCTGTTCAGAGAGATCTGGGTGTTCTTGTCCACCAGTCAATGAAGGCAAGCATGCAGGTACAGCAGGTCGTGAAGAAGGCTAATAGCATGCTGGCCTTCATAACAAGAGGGATTGAGTATAGAAGCAAAGAGGTGCTTCTGCAGCTGTACAGGGCCCTGGTGAGACCACACCTGGAGTACTGTGTACAGTTCTGGTCTCCAAATTTGAGGAAAGACATTCTGGCTATTGAGGGAGTGCAGCGTAGGTTCACGAGGTCAATTCCTGGAATGGCAGGATTGCCTTACACGGAAAGACTGAAGCGACTGGGCTTGTATACCCTTGAGTTTAGAAGACTGAGAGGGGATCTGATTGAAACGTATAGGCTTATGAAAGGACTGGACACTCTGGCAGGAGGGAACATATTTCCGTTGATGGGGGAGTGCCGAACCAGAGGACACAACTTAAAAATACGGGGTAGACCATTTAGGACAGAGATGAGGAGAAACTACTTCACACAGAGAGTGGTGGCTGTGTGGAATGCTCTGCCCCAGAGGGCAGTGGAGGCCCAGTCTCTGGATTCTTTTAAGAAAGAATTGGATAGAGCTCTTAAAGATAGTGGAGTCAAGGGGTATGGAGATAAGGCTGGAACAGGATACTAATTAGGAATGATCAGCCATGATCATATTGAATGGCGGTGCAGGCTCGAAGGGCAGAATGGCCTACTCCTGCATCTATTGTCTATTGTCTATTGTCTATTACAGGGAGGCCTTAACCTGCAGGCCCCCACTGCCAGGAATAGTCACCCATCTCAGGCTCGCATCCTTCCTGATGGACTTGGCAAATGGCTCTATGCAGCACACAAACAAGGCAGGAGAGAGAGGGCAGCCCTGCTTGACTCCAGATCTGACTGGGAAGCTATCTGATTCCCACCCATTGATTGAGACTGCACTGACAATGTTGGTGTAGAGCAGTCTGATCCAATTGCAGATTCCCTCCCCAAAGCCCATTTTGGACAGAACATCTCTCATATACCTGTGTGATATCCTGTCAAAGGCGTTCTCCTGGTCCAGGCTGATCAGGCAGGTGTCCAACCCTCTGTCCTGCACGTAGGCGATTGTATCTCTGAGGAGTGCGAGACTCTCAGCAATCTTCCTGCCCGGTACAGCACAGGTTTGGTCAGGGTGAATCACCGACCCCAGAGCAGACCTGACCCGGTTGGCGATTACCTTTGACAGAATTTTGTAATCCGCATTCAACAGTGAGATTGGTCTCCAATTTTTGAGTTCCTCCCTCTCCCCCTTCCACTTGTAGATGATGCCTTTCCTCATAGATTCACTCATGGTACCTGCCCGAAGCATAGTGTCCTTCATAAAATGATTGGTCCTGGCCAATCAAGTCCCACAGAGCAGAATAGAGCTCAACCGGTAAGCCGTCGCTTCCGGGAGTTTTATTCTTTTCGAAGGACTCGAGGGCCTTGGTCAGCTCGCCCAGAGATAGCGTCTGGTCCAGCCTCTCCCATGTTCTGTCGTCTAAGACCTCCGTGATAGAGGACAGAAACGACTGGGAGGCTGCGCTGTCGGTCGGCTTTGCGTCATACAGACTGGCATAGAAGGATTTACTGATCCTCATGACGTCAGCCTTCAGGCTGCTGAGCACGGAGCTCTCTTCGTGCACTTCTGGAAGAAGAAACGTGAGCACATCTCGTCCTGCTCCACCGAGCGGACCCTGGACCGGAAGATTATCCTGGAGGCCTCCGAGGCAAAGAGCAAGGCTTGCTGGCCCTTCACCTCCTTGAGGTCCTCCGTGACATCCACCCCCATCGTCTGCAGCAGGAGCAGGTTCTGCATACTTTCCTGGAGCTGGGACAGTTTTTCCCGCCTCTCTTTAGCCTCCTGAACACCTTTGAGGATGAAGAACCTCTTGATGTTCCCTTTTACTGTTTCCCACCAGTCCACTGGGGACTCAAAGAGGGGCTTCACAGTTCTCCAACCAGCGTAGTCCCTCTTGAGCTCCTCAATGTTTCCCAGGGTCAACAGCTTTGTGTTCAGTTTCCACGTTCCCTTACCAGCCCGCTGCTCGTCCTGTAGGTGACAGTCGGCCAGCAGGAGGCAGTGGTCAGAGAAGAACACCGGCTTGACGTCGGTGGATCTAACCGAGAGCGTTCGGGACACAAACAGTTAATCTATCCTTGAGCGGATAGACCCGTCTGCCCGTGACCAGGTGTATCTACACTACGCTCCGTCTGCAGGGGTGCTGAAGATCGTGTCCATCAGCGCTCTGGACGTGGCATCCAGTTTACTGTCCCCCCCGCCAGATCGTCCATCTGCATCAATGATACCGTTGAAGTCTCCGGCCAGAATGACCGGCCTGGACGTAGCCAGCAACAGTGGAAGCTGCTGCAGGACGGCCAACCATTTGCTCTTACCCACTGGGGCGTACACATTAATCAATCAGTCTCAGGGGAGCATTCCTGTACATGACGTCGGTGATGAGGAGGCGCCCGCCCATTACCTCCTTAACCTCGGAGATGGTGAAGTTGCCTCCTCGCAACAGGATACCCAGGCCCGAAGGGCGGCTATCGTTGCCCCCCCCGACCAAACTGCCGGCCCATGGGCCCACAAGCTCGACCATCTCCTGTAGCTGCTGAGGTGCAGTATCCCACACTCCTGCAGGAACAGGACATTGGCTTTAACATTGGCCAGGAAGTTCATCGTAGAAACACATCGCGTAGCTGATTTGATGCTACGCACATTGATGCTGGCAATTTTTAACCCCATTTGAACAGTTTACAAGGTTAACACTGTCCATTTGCTGCTGGTCTTGCCCCTCTGGGGTAGCTGTGTGCATCCTCGTGGTGACAGCAAACTGCTGAACCTTCCCAGGGCTGAGGTAGCTGTCCGGCTCCACGCTGGAGCCATTTCCCCACGCTGGTGTCTTCGGGTCAGGCCCAGGGTCTGCACAGTCCAGTTCTCCATCTGACAGCAGGGCTGTCACAGGACCGCTGCTCCCAGTTACCTGGAGCTGTGGGCCGGTGGGTACCTCTTGGTTGTCACCGGGTGTTGGGAGGCCTTAACCCATACCCTCAGAGGGATCGTCTTTTCCTGCTTGGCCGGTGCTGCCCTCCTTTTTCCCTGCGGAGCTCTGTCTCTTCCTCTGGTGACGACCCTCCTTGCGCCCGTCCTCACCGTCAGAAGAGCTGCCTGTATCCTCGTTGTGTAGGTGTCACTTTCCCCTTTGCTGGGTGGCTTTGGGGCCCTTGAGAGGGTTCCTCTTCCTGCTTTTGACAGTAATTCAATCCTCTGCCTCCTTTGATCCCTCCTCTTCCATTTCCTCCGTCTGTCTTGAAGGAGCTTGGGTCGGCTGCTGTTTCTCCCCACTGTCTGGTCCGCTACAGCCTGCCCTTCCTTCGGGGTGCCTCCAGACACTGTTCCCGTGCTGTTTTGTGGTACCTTGCTGGTCTTAGGCAGTCCATGGCTCGTGTTGCCACCTCCAGCCATCTGTGCTTAGGTGGCAGCCCCTCGTCCTGGGCAGGCCTTGTACATGTGGTCCGCCTCACGAAGCCCCACAGCAGACTTTTTTTTAATTTCAAAATATACTTTATTCATAGAAATAAATCTTTGGTACTTGTACAATTTGCCATGTCGTTCATAGATATATACATTGCATGTCTTAACATTACAAAGAACAGATTGAATTAATCGAATTTATAGTTATCCTATTTACAGTTACCTTTATTAACTAACCAGTCTCTTGGTATTTAGCTGTGGCTTCAGTGGAACCCACCTACTGAGTGGGTGCCCTGTTATATGAAAGCAAATGAAACTTCTTTAACCCCCAGTTTATGGGGTTACCATTGTCCATTTGACTGTCCTGTCTCTGGGGTGGCTGTCTACATCCCCATGGTGAGCACGAACTGCTGGACCTTTGCTGGGCTGAGGTAGCTATCCAGCTCCTCACTGGGGTCATTTACCCGCTCTGGTGTCATTGAGCCAAGGCAAGGGTCCACACTGTCCAGTTCTGTGTCTGACAATGGGACTGTTAGAGGATCACAGCTCTCGGTTGCCTGTAGTTTTGGGGCAGTAGGTACCCCCTGATTCTCACTGGGTGGAGGGTGGACTTCGGGGGGTCCGTTATTTCCTGGTTGGGAGGAAATGCCCTCCTCTTTATCTACGGCGCTCTGTCTCTTCTTCTGGTGGTGATGGCCTTCTTTGCGTCCATCTTACCCCTCCGAAGAGCTGGCCGTCCCTCCCTCGTGCAGCTGTCATTTCCCCTTTGCTGGGAGGCTTTGGGGGCCTGGCAGGATTTTCTCTTCCTGTTTTTAACAGGTATCCACTCCTCTGCCTGCTTGATTACCTCCTCCTTCATTTCTTCCATCTGCCCGGCTAGAGCTAGGATCAGCTGCTGTGTCTCTCCGCTGGCTGCTGCCTCCTCCACTCCAGCCTGTTCTTCTTTCTGGGTGCCACCAGACTGCATTTCCCTGCTGTCTGGGTGGACCTTACTGGTCTTTGGGGGTCCACTGCTCACATTGCCACCTCCAGCCATTTGTGCGTAAGTGGGGCCCCCCCTGGCTTGGGCAGGTCTTATACATGTGGCCCGCCTCTCCGCACAGGTTGCAGCTCTTTTCTTCCTGACAGTCCTTAGTCAAGTGACCCTCCTGTTTGCAGTTCCTGCAGATGGCCACCTTGCAATCCGCCGCCACATGTCCCGACTTCCCGCAGGTTCGGCACACTTTCGGCTGCCCTGCATATGTCAGGTAGCCTCTGATCCCTCCAATTGCGAAGCTCGACGGTGGGTGGAGGATGTTCCCATTGTCATTGGCCCTCAGAGTTACCCTGACCTGCCACTTACTGGTCCAGATCCCAAAGGGGTCGATCACATCAGTGGCTTCTCCCTCAAGTTGGACATACCTTCCCAGGAAGGTCAGGACGTCAGCCGCTGGAACATAGGGGTTGTACTTATGGATTGTAACAACCCGATTCCTCTGTGCAGGAAGCACACACAATGGGATCGCCGACAAGATGGAAAACAATGACTCCCCTTCCTTCTCCTTGAAGACCTTCAGGAGCTGTTCGCACTGCTTCACACTTCTGAAGGTCACATCAAAGTAGCCTGCCCCAGGGAAATCCTGCAGGCGAACCCACTTTTTTTTTAATTTCAAAAATATACTTTATTCATAAAATGATTTGATGGTCTGTACATTTGGTCATGCCATGCATATGTCAACATTTACATACACAGATCAGAATTTATCATTGTTATATACAGGTCTGTGCATTTCTCAATCTTATGCATATATTTGGCTGAGGCATCAGCAGAGCCCAAAAAAACGTCCGCATGGGCCCCCTGTTCTTCTTTAGGCAGGCCGATGTTACACGGTGGTCTTTCCCCACCGCGCCTTGGCGGCAGCTGCCCCAAGCTTCAGCGCGTCCCTCAACACGTAGTCTTGGACCTTGGAATGTGCCAGTCTGCAACACTCAGTCGGGGTCAACTCCTTCAGCTGGAAGATCAACAGGTTTCGGGCCACCCAGAGAGCGTCCTTCACCGAGTTGATGATCCTCCAGGCGCAGTTAATGTTCGTCTCGGTGTGAGTCCCGGGGAACAGGCCGTAGAGCACGGAGTCCCGCGTCACGGCGCTGCTCGGGATGAACCTCGACAAGCACCACTGCATTCCTCTCCAGACTTCCTCCGCATAGGCACATTCCAGAAGGAGGTGTGTGACAATCCCGTCCCCCCCCACAGCCACTTCGAGGGCAGCGTGCGGTGCGGCAGAGAGTCCGGGCGTGCATGAAGGATCTCACAGGCAGAGCCCTTCTCACCACCAGCCAAGCCATGTCTTGGTGCTTGTTGGAAAGTTCTGGCGATGAGGCATTCTGCCAAATGGCTTTGACAGTCTGCTCAGGGAACCGCTCGACAGGATCCGCCCTCTCCTTTTCCCGAAGGGTCTCAAGGACACTACGTGCTGACCACTTCCTGATGGACTTGTGGTCAAAGGTGTTTTTCCTCATGAATTTCTCCATGAAGGACAGGTGGTACGGAACAGTCCAACTACTCGGAGCGTTCCGCGGCAGCGAGGCCAGGCCCATCCTTCGCAACACCGGGGACAGGTAGAACTTCAGTACGTAGTGACACTTGGTGTTTGTGTACCGGGGATCCACGCACAGCTTGATGCAGCCACACACAAAGGTGGCCATCAGGGTGAGGGTGGCATTGGGCATGTTTTTTCCCGCATTGCACCGGTCTTTATACATTGTGTCTCTTCGGACCCGGTCCATCTTTGATCTCCAAATGAAGTGGAAGATGGCCCGGGTGACTGCGGCGGCACAGGTTCTGGGGATAGGCCAGACCTGTGCCACATATAGCAATACTGAGAGTACCTCACACCTGATGACCAGGTTTTTTCCCGTGATGGAGAGCGACCATTGCCCCCATCTGCCTAGTTTCTGTCTCATCTCCTGATCCGCTCCGCCCAGGTCTTGGCGCAGGCCCCAGCCCCCCCGAACCAAATACCCAGCACCTTCAGGTGGTCAGTCCTGACAGTGAAGGGGATAGAGGATTGGTCGGCCCAGTTCCCGAAGAGCATGGCCTCGCTCTTGCCTCAGTTTACCTTGGCCTCCGAGGCCCGTTCGAACTGGTCACAGATGCACATGAGTCTGTGCACGGACAGCAGATCCGAGCAGAAAACAGCGACGTCATCCATGTACAGGGAGGCTTTAACCTGTAGGCCCCCACTGCCAGGAATAATCACCCCTCTCAGGCTTGCATCCTTCCTGATGGATTCGGCAAATGGCTCTATGCAACACACAAACAAGGCGGGTGAGAGGGGTCATCCCTGCCTGACTCCAGATCTTACAGGGAAGCTATCTGATTCCCATCCATTGATTGAGACTACACTGATAATGTTGGTGTAGAGCAGTCTGATCCAATTTCCGATTCCCTCCCCAAAGCCCATTTTGGAGAGGACATCCCTCATATATGTATGCGATATCCTGTCAAAGGCTTTCTCCTGGTCCAGGCTGATGAGGCAGGTGTCCACCCCCCTGTCCTGCACGTAGGCGATCGTATCCCTGAGGAGTGCGAGACTCTCAGAGATCTTCCTGCCTGGTACAGCACAGGTTTGGTCCGGGTGGATCACCGATCCCAGAGCAGACCTGACCCGGTTGGCGATGACCTTTGACAAGATTTTGTAGTCTGTATTTAACAGTGAGATCGGTCTCCAATTTCTAATTTCCTCCCTCTCCCCTTCCGCTTGTAGATGAGGGTTATGATGCCTTTCCTCATGGATTCACTCATGGTACCTGCCCGAAGCATACTGACATACACCTCCAGCAGGTCCTGGCCGATCAAGTCCCAAAGAGCGGAATAAATCTCGACTGGTAAGCCGTCGCTTCCGGGAGTTTTATTCTTTTCGAAGAACTCGAGGGCTTTGGTCAGCTCATCCAGAGATAGCGGCTCTCTCGTGCCTCTCTCGTATTCCGTCATCTAGGACCTCCGTGATAGAGGACAGGAACGACTGGGAGGCCGCGCTGTCGGTTGGCTTCGAGTCACACAGACTGGCATAGAAGGATTTGCTGATCCTTATGACGTCAGCCTGAGATGACGTTACCGAGCCATCTTCTTTCTTCAGGCTGCTGAGCACGGAGCTCTCTTTGTGCACCTTCTGGAAGAAGAAACGTGAGCACGTCTCGTCCTGCTCCACCGAGCGGACCCTGGACCGGAAGATTATCCTGGAGGCCTCCGAGGCAAAGAGCGAGGCTTGCTGCCCCTTCACCTCCTGGAGGTCCTCCGTGACATCGACCCCCATCGTCTGCAGCAGGAGCAGGTTCTGCATACTTTCCTAGAGCTGGGACAGTTTTCCCCGCCTCTCTCTCACCTCCTGGACACCTTTGAGGATAAAGAACCTCTTGATGTTCCCTTTTACCGTTTCCCACCAGTCTGCTGGAGACTCAAAGAGGGGCTTCACGGTTCTCCAACCTGCGTAATCCCTCTTGAGCTCTTCGATGTTTCCCGGGGTCAATAACTTAGTGTTCAGTTTCCACGTTCCCTTGCCCGCCCGCTGTTCGACCTGTAGGTGACAGTCGGCCAGCAGGAGGCAGTGGTCAGAGAAGAACACCGGCTTGACGTCGGTGGATCTGACCGAGAGCGTTCGGGACACAAACAGGTAATCTATCCTTGAGCAGATAGACCCGTCTGCCCGTGACCAGGTGTATCTATGCTGCGGTCCATCTGCAGGGGTGCTGAAGACGTCGTGCAGCTTGGCGTCTTTGACTGTTTCCATCAGGGCTCTGGACGTAGCGTCCAGTTTACTGTCCCCCCCGCCAGATCGTCCATCTGCATCAATGATGCAGTTGAAGTCTCCGGCCAGAATGACCGGCCTGGACGTAGCAAGCAGCAGTGGAAGCTGTTGCAGGACGGCCAACCGTTCACTCTTACCCGCTGGGGCGTACACGTTGATTAGTCTCAAAGGAGCGTTTCTGTATTTAACGTCCGCGACGAGGAGGCGCCCGCCCGCCATCTCCTTAACCTCAGAGATGGTGAAGTTGCCTCCTCGCAACAGGATACCCAGGCCGGAGGTGCGGCTATCGTTGCCCCCCGACCACACTGACGGCCCATGGGCCCACAAGCTCGACCATCTCCTGTAACTGCTGAGGTGCGGTATCCCACACTCCTGCAGGAACAGGACATCTGCTTTGACGTTGGCCAGGAAGGCCAGCGTAGAAACACATCGCGTAGCCGATTTAATGCTACGCACATTTATGCTGGCAATTTTAAACCCCATTTTACCAGTTTACGGGGTTACCAGTGTCCATTTCCTTCTGGTCTTGCCCCTGTGGGGTAGCTGCGTGCATCCCCGTTGTGACGGCAAACTGCTGGACCTTCCCAGGGCTGAGGTAGCTGTCCAGCTCCACGCTGGAGTTATTTCCCCGCTCTGGTGTCATCGTGTCGGACCCAGGGTCCGCATCGCCCCGTTCTCCATCTGACAGCGGGGCTGTCACAGGGCCGCTGCTCCCAGTTACCTGGAGCTGTGGGCCGGTGGGTACCCCTTGGTTCTCACCGGGTAGGGGGAGGCCTTCACCCATCCCCTCAGAGGGATCGACTTTTCCTTCTTGGGCGGTGCTGCCCTCCTTTCTCCCCACGGCGCTCTGCCTCTTCCTCCGGTGGCGACCATTCTTGTGCCCATCTTCACCATCGGAGGAAATGCCTGTATCCTCATCTTGTAGGTGTCTCTTCCCCCTTCGCTTGGTGGCTTTGGGGCCCTCGAGAGGATTCCTCTACCTGTTTTTGACAATAATCCACTGCTCTGCCTCCTTTGATCCCTCCTCTTCCATTTCCTCCGTCTGTCTTGCAGGAGCTTGGGTCGGCTGCTGCATCTCCCCGCTGTCTGCCGCCTGCTCCGCTACAGCCTGCCCTTCCTTCTGGGTGCCTCCAGACACCGGTCCTGTGCTGATTTGCGGTACCTTGCTGGACTTAGTCAGTCCGCGGCTCGTGTTGCCACCTCCGGCCATCTGTGCGTAGGTGGCGGCTCCTCGTCTTGGGCAGGCCTTGTACATGTGGCCCGCCTCTCCACACAGGTTGCAGCTCTTTTCTTCCTGACAGTCCTTAGTCAAGTGACCCTCCTGTTTGCAGTTCCTGCAGATGATCACTTTGCAATCCGCCGCCACGTGTCCCGACTTCCCGCAAGTTCGGCACACTTTCGGCTGCCCTGCATAAGTCAGGTAGCCTCTGCTCCCTCCAATTGCGAAGCTCGAGGGTGGGTGGAGGATGTCCCCACTATCATCGGCCCTCAGAGTTACCCTGACCTGCCGCTTACTGGTCCAGATCCCAAAGGGGTCGATCACATCAGTGGCTTCTCCCTCAACTTGGTCGTACCTTTCCAGGAAGGTCAGGACATCAGCCGCTGGAACATAGGGGTTGTACATATGGATTGTAACAACCTGATTCCTCTGTGCAGGAAGCACACACAATGGGGTCGCCGACAAGATGGAAAACAGCGGCTCTCCTTCCTTCTCCTTGAAAACCTTCAGGAGCTGTTCGCACTGCTTCACACTTTTGAAGGTCACATCGAAGTAGCCTGCCCCAGGAAAATCCTGCAGGCAGTACACGTCCGCTGCTGCGAGCCCGCAGCACTCCAGCAGAACTTTCTTCACAAACGTCCAATCACGATCCAATCCTCCAACGTCCAATCACGATCCAGCGATGATCTCTTCACTAGCTCTGATGACTCACAACTCGACACCTGTCCTGTTAAGAACAGACACTTGATCTTAGCCTCGTCCTGGGAGAACCACCTTGGTGATCATGGTATTTCCCCTGCCAGGTAGAGAATACCAACAGCAGACTTTTTTTTAATTTCAAAATATACTTTATTCATAGAAATAAATCTTTGGTACTTGTACAATTTTCCATACCGTTCATAGTTATATACATTGCATGTCTTAACATTACAAAGCACAGATTGAATCAATTAAATTTATAGTTATCCTATTAACAGTTACCTTTATTAACTATCCAGTCTCTTGGTATTTGGCTGTGGCTTCAGCGGAACCCACCTACTGAGTGGGTGCCCTGTTATATGAAAGCAAATGAAACTTCTTTAACCCCCAATTTATGGGGTTACCATTGTCCATTTGACTGTCCTGTCTTTGGGGTGGCTGTCTACATCCCCAAGGTAAGCACGAACTGCTGGACCTTTGCTGGGCTGAGGTAGCTATCCAGCTCCTCACTGGGGTCACTTACCCGCTCTGGTGTCATTGAGCCAAGGCAAGGGTCCTCACTGTCCAGTTCTGTGTCTGACAATGGGACTGTCAGAGGATCACAGCTCTCGGTTGCCTGTAGTTGTGGGGCAGTGGGTACCCCCTGGTTCTCACTGGGTGGAGGATGGACTTCGGGGGGTCCGTTGTTTCCTGGTTGGGAGGAAATGCCCTCCTCTTTACCGACGGCGCTCTGTCTCTTCTTCTGGTGGTGATGGCCTTCTTTGCGTCCATCTTCCCCCTCCGAAGAGCTGGCCGTCCCTCCCTCGTGCAGCTGTCTTTTCCCCCTTTGCTGGGAGGCTTTGGGGGCCTGGCAGGATTTTCTCTTTTTTTTATTTCAAAAGTATACTTTATTCATAAAATGATTTGATGGTCTGTACATTTGGTCATGCCATACATATGTCAACATTTACATACACAGATCAGAATTTATCATTGCTATATACAGGTCTGTGCATTTTTCAATCTTACGCACATATATTTGGCTGAGGCACCAGCAGAGCCCAAAAAAAACGTCTGCATGGGCCCCCTGTTCTTCTTTAGGCAGGCCGATCTTACACGTTGGTCTTTCCCCACCGCGCCTTGGCGGCAGCTGCCCCAAGCTTCAGCGCGTCCCTCAACACGCAGGATTTTCTCTTTGCAGACTTTTTTTTTTATTTCAAAAATATACTTTATTCATAAATGATTTGATGGTCTGTACATTGGATCATGCCATACATATGTCCATATTTACAAACACAGATTCGACTTTATCCTTGTCCTTTACAATCCTGTGCATTTTTTCAATCTTGTATATATACATATATTTGGCTGAGGCATCAGCAGAGCCCAAAAAAACGTCTGTATGGGCCCCCTGTTCTTCTTTAGGCAGGCCGATCTTACACGGTGGTCTTTCCCCACCGCGCCTTGGCGGCAGCTGCCCCAAGCTTCAGCGCGTCCCTCAACACGTAGTCTTGGACCTTGGAATGTGCCAGTCTGCAACACTCGGTCGGGGTCAACTCCTTCAGCTGGAAGATCAACAGGTTTCAGACCGCCCAGAGAGCGTCCTTCACCGAGTTGATGATCCTCCAGGCGCAGTTAATGTTCGTCTCGGTGTGAGTCCCGGGGAACAGGCCGTAGAGCACGGAGTCCCGCGTCACGGCGCTGCTCGGGACGAACCTCGACAAGCACCACTGCATTCCTCTCCAGACTTCCTCTGCATAGGCACATTCCAGAAGGAGGTGTGTGACAGTCTCGTCCCCCCGCAGCCACTTCGAGGGCAGCGTGCGGTGCGGCAGAGAGTCCGGGCGTGCATAAAGGATCTCATAGGCAGAGCCCTTCTCACCACCAGCCAAGCCACGTCTTGGTGCTTGTTGGAAAGTTCTGGCGATGAGGCATTCTGCCAAATGGCTTTGACAGTCTGCTCAGGGAACCGCTCGACATGATCCGCCCTCTCCTTTTCCCGAAGGGTCTCAAGGACGCTACGTGCTGACCACTTCCTGATGGACTTGTGGTCAAAGGTGTTTTTCCTCATAAATTTCTCCACGAAGGACAGGTGATACGGAACGGTCCAACTACTCGGAGCGTTCCGCGGCAGCGAGGCCAGGCCCATCCTTCGCACACCGGGGACAGGTAGAACCTCAGTACGTAGTGACACTTGGTGTTTGCGTACCGGGGGTCCACGCACAGCTTGATGCAGCCACACACAAAGGTGGCCATCAGGGTGAGGGTGGCATTGGGCGTGTTTTTTCCCCCATTGCACCGGTCTTTGTACATAGAGTCTCTTCGGACCCGGTCCATCTTTGATCTCCAAATGAATTGAAAGATGGCCCGGGTGACTGCGGCGGCACAGGTCCTGGGGATAGGCCAGACCTGTGCCACATATAGCAATACTGAGAGTACCACACACCTGATGACCAGGTTTTTTCCCGCGATGGAGAGCGACCGTTGCCCCCATCTGCCTAGTTTCTGTCTCATCTTCCTGATCCGCTCCTCCCAGGTCTTGGCGCACGCCCCAGCCCCCCCGAACCAAATACCCAGCACCTTCAGGTGGTCAGTCCTGACGGTGAAGGGGATAGAGGATTGGTCGGCCCAGTTCCCGAAGAGCATGGCCTCGCTCTTGCCTCGGTTTACCTTGGCCCCCGAGGCCCGTTCGAACTGGTCGCAGATGCACACGAGTCTGTGCACGGACAGCGGATCCGAGCAGAAAACAGCGACGTCATCCATGTACAGGGAGGCCTTAACCTGCAGGCCCCCACTGCCAGGAATAGTCTCCCCTCTCAGGCTCGCATCCTTCCTGATGGATTCGGCAAATGGCTCTATGCAACACACAAACAAGGCGGGTGAGAGGGGGCATCCCTGCCTGACTCCAGATCTTACAGGGAAGCTATCTGATTCCCACCCATTGATTGAGACTGCACTGACAATGTTGGTGTAGAGCAGTCTGATCCAATTTCCGATTCCCTCCCCAAAGCCCATTTTGGAGAGGACATCCCTCATATATGTATGCGATATCCTGTCAAAGGCTTTCTCCTGGTCCAGGCTGATGAGGCAGGTGTCCACCCCCCTGTCCTGCACGTAGGCGATCGTATCCCTGAGGAGTGCGAGACTCTCAGAGATCTTCCTGCCCGGTACAGCACAGGTTTGGTCCGGGTGGATCACCGATCCCAGAGCAGACCTGACCCGGTTGGCGATGACCTTTGACAAGATTTTGTAGTCTGCATTTAACAGTGAGATCGGTCTCCAATTTCTAATTTCCTCCCTCTCCCCCTTCCGCTTGTAGACGAGGGTGATGATGCCTTTCCTCATGGATTCACTCATGGTACCTGCCCGAAGCATACTGACATACACCTCCAGCAGGTCCTGGCCGATCAAGTCCCAAAGAGCGGAATAAACCTCGACCGGTAAGCCGTCGCTTCCGGGAGTTTTATTCTTTTCGAAGGACTCGAGGGCCTTGGTCAGTTCATCCAGAGATAGCGGCTGGTCCAGCCTCTCTCGTGTTCCGTCATCTAGGACCTCCGTGATAGAGGACAGGAACGACTGGGAGGCCGCGCTGTCGGTAGGCTTCGAGTCATACAGGCTGGCGTAGAAGGATTTGCTGATCCTCATGACGTCAGCCTGAGATGACGTTACCGAGCCATCTTCTTTCTTCAGGCTGCTGAGCATGGAGCTCTCTTTGTGCACCTTCTGGAAGAAGAAACGTGAGCACGTCTCATCCTGCTCCACCGAGCGGACCCTGGACCAGAAGATTATCCTGGAGGCCTCCGAGGCAAAGAGCGAGGCTTGCTGGCCCTTCACCTCCTTGAGGTCCTCCGTGACATCGACCCCCATCGTCTGCAGCAGGAGCAGGTTCTGCATACTTTCCTGGAGCTGGGACAGTTTTCCCCGCCTCTCTCTCGCCTCCTGGACACCTTTGAGGATAAAGAACCTCTTGATGTTCCCTTTTACCGTTTCCCACCAGTCCGCTGGACCAACAATGCAGAGTTGCTGAACAGAGGCTGATAGCTATGAAAGGTACCCTTGAGGATGGCCTTAGCCAGGATCTTGGTTCATGTTACACTACAGGTGACCTCACCACATTATACACTCACACACAAACTCACACTCACACAGACCGTTTATCCTACACAGACACTTGCACTCAAACCCTCTCGTAGGCACATAGTTCCTCACACTCATGCACATTCTCTCAAGTGCACGTGCACTCACACACACACACACCCTCTCAACACATAAATCTATTGGGTGAATCTGCAAATGCAGATTTATATTTGCAGATACATTCTATTTTGTTCAAAAAGCACACGATATGTAGACAGTCAGTCAATGGGGCATTTTATAAATTTCTACTTTGCAGTTGTTCTGGGTATGTTTGCTGAATGTAAGAACTTGGAGCGAGAGTAGGCCAATGACTTTTGAGCCTGCTTCACCATTCAATAAGATCATGGCTGATCTTTTTGTGGCCTCAGATCCATTTACCTTCCCTTTCACCATAACCTTTAATTCCTTTACTATTCAAAATAATTATCTGTCTTAGCTTTAAAAACATTTACTGAGGAAGCCTCAATCGTTTCACTGGGCAGGGAATTCCACAGATTCACAACCCTCTGTGTGAAGAAGTTCCCTCTCAATTCAGTCCGAAGGAATTTGGTTTGGTTCCTACTTAGGAAGTAAAACCAGTCTGACACAGACAAATTGACATGCAACATTGCCTCACATCTAAAATACATTCTCTGACTGGAGTGTCACTTTCATTCTGATAAAACCTGAAGTTATCTTGGAGCAGCGATTTGAAAGATAGTCTAGGATTTACATGTTAATCGATAGAAACCTGCACCTCTATTTTAACTGATTAAAGACTTAAGAGCCATCTACGTTTGTTAGATACATTCGTATAAGTTGTATAACCCTTTGATCCTTTATTTACAAATTCTGTGTCCAATGAATTCTCTCATTAGCTGCTTGAGGAAGGAGCGGAGCCCCCGAAAGCCTGCGGTTTCAAATAAACCTGTTGGACTATAACCCGGTGTCGTGTGATTTTCAATAAAGATGTAATACAGCAGGAAAGAAGAACTCATGTTAAGTGTATGAGAAAAGCCAGGTGTTTGTAAGCAGCCAGAACTCTACCCCCTCCCCATGATATGAGCGGTATGGTCACAGCCTCTCAGCCGTTTAAATGATCTCTCCTCACCTGTCCTTTTAAGGACTGCTTCCTGCTTCATTGTCCCCAAAAGGATATTTCTTTGAAATGTTGTCTTCCTGCCTCTTTCCTTTGAGGATCAGTCCTCGGTTCTGGTGCCATCTTGTGGAGGGCCGCGGCTTGTTGCTGAGCAACGGTTGCGATGACCCGCGCTTGCGCCAAGCAAGGCGGGAACGGGCGGTATTCTGAACCAGAGCAAACGGCCTAGTTCTGGGCGATGTTACCGGCTCCTCAGGCAAGAAGGTACTTTCGTTATGCGCTGTAGTTTTGCAGAATGCATGAGGTCAAGCCCGCTGTTGTACTTTTATGGTGCGTTTGGTCCTCAGGATGCTTCAAAGCGTTTCGCAAACAGAAATATTTTTGAAAAAAAGTATTATAATTTAAGGAACGCGATAACTAATTTGAACGCAGCAGCACAGCACAAAAGCAATTTGTTATTGACCAGGCAACATGTTGAGTAACGGTGTTTTGAGGAAAATTATTGTCGAGGACAATATGCAGAACTGAAACAAACATATAGAACGCTGGAGAAACTCAACAGGTGCCAACATCTGTGGAGCGATATATTTGGATCCCGGCATGACTCACCTCTTGGGGTGGGGAGGAGAATGTAAGAAAAGTAGAGACCAAATATAAGGTGGTCCGATTCTGAAATTATGGACCCCCTAAATTAGACAATTGACCGTATGTAAGTAATTTTGAGTTTATTCAGCAGCAGTTTAGATATTTTAGCTAAATATACACAAGGTGATGGTGGATTGTTTTTTGGATTGGGGTCTTGTTACCAGCGGTGTTCCACAGGGATCTGTGCAGGGTCCACTTTTGTTCGTCATTTTTATATAAGTGAGATTAAGGAATTTGCAGAAAGCGATCATAATCAGTTGGGCCAATGGGCTGAAGAGTCGCAGATGGAGTTTAATTTCGATAAATGTGATGTATTGCCTTTTGGTAAGGCAATCAAGGGCAGGACTTATAAAAGTAGGGCCTTGGGTAGTGTTGTAGAACAGAAACCTAAGGGTTCAAGTACATAATTCTTTGAAGTTTGCATCACATACAGACCGGGTGGATAAGAATGCATTTAAGATGCATGCCTTTATTGCTCAGACCTTTTGAGTGTAGGAAGTTAGGCTGTTATTTTGAAGTTGTACAGGATGTTGGTGAGGCTTCATCTGGAGTATGTATCCAGTTCTGGTCTCTCTGTTTTAGGAAGGGTCTTATTAAGCTGAAGAGGGTTCAGAAGAGATTTGCCAGAATGTTAACAGGAATGGATGGTTTGTGTTATAAGGAGAGGCGAAATAAGATGAGACCTTTTTCACTGGAGCATAAGAGATTGAGGGGTGACATTAGAAAGTTATAAAATCATGAGGGGTATAGATAAAGTGAATGGCTTTACCCGAGGATGGGGGAATTCAAGACTAGGGGGCATATTTTTAAAGTGAGAGGAGAAAGATTTGAAAAAGACGAGAAGTAATTTTTTTTTAAGAGTGTGGTTCATGTGTAGCATGAACTTCCAGATGAATTGGTGGATGTGGATATAGGTAGAATGTTGAAAACACAATTGTATAAGTAAATGAATAAGAAATGTTTGGAGTGATGTGGGCCAAGCGCAGGCAGGTTGGACTAGTTTAATTTGGGATTATGATTGGCATGGACTAGTCAGACTAGAGGGTCGGTTTACGTGCTATGTGTCTCTGTCAAGGAAAAAACTACAATCTGTGACAGTTAAGACTGTTCACTCATACTAGAAGGCAATCAGGCCTAAGAGACTGTTGATCTTAGTGGTATCCTATTCTCTGACTAAAGTGTCAAGTAACTCTTTCCTTGGTTTTCCTCATCATTCCTGGTCCATCTCCCATTTAAAGAAGGCAGCTGCCTGACTAGCGCTGCCACCTGATGAGGTATGTTCCTGTTTCCAAGCACTTGCTGTTATACTTTATTTCGAGACACTGGCAAGTTACCGGATATCAATTACCTCCCTCTTTTACCATCTCCCTGCTTAAGGTCATTCTAAAACTTGCTTCAATAAGTGGTTGAAGAGAGCACCGGAAAATGCCTTGACATCAATTCAGGAATGTAGTGACCTCCGTACAAGGCATACAGTTTTTTATGATTTTTATCTCTGTCTTGTCGTGGTCCCTGTCTATTTATCAATACTATATCATCTATTTTCATAAGAATTTTACACAGTGCTTAAATAGTTTGCTATGGGCCCTAATTTATTTCATGACTAGCCCTCCCACAGAGCAATACTGCCTCAATACTGATCCTCTGAAGGTGCAGCACTCCCTCAGTACTGACCTTCCACTGGCGTGGTGCTCTCTTAATACTGACTCCGTCACAGTGCAGTGCTCCATTAGGTTAAAGAATGAGAGGTGATGTCATTGAAGTGTACACGATTGTGACGGAGCATAACGGTGGGTATTGAGTTTTTTTTACCCAAGCTGGAAGCATAGCTTCAGGATATAGGGTCAGTCACTTAGTTCTAAAATATTGAGAAATTTCTTCACTTTGTGTCTTTTTAGAATATATTGTGTATTGAAACATATTTTTGACTCTTAAGGAATTGTGAATGTGGGGAGTAGAAAAGAAACTGCAGTTGAAGTAGAAATCAGTTCATGATCTTACCAATTAATTTAGTTTTCTTATTTCTTCTGTTCTCAGATATGAACACAGTCCCCTGATTATTTTATATTGAACATTGTGTTATCCCAAGGCTTGAATAAAAATACATTACATCAATATGTTAATGTTTAAATTATTTTGTGATTGGCTAACGGTTGGATGTTTTACAGGCTTTCCTCACTATTGGTTGAAGCCATTAAGGAGTGTACAGAGGAGGAGAGAAAGCTTGAAGATGAGCTAAAGAGTTTTCGCAAACTTCTGAAACCCTGGTATAACTGTCCCAATTTGTTTCTATTACACAGAATGTCTTAACGTCCCATTGTCCTTATCTTGCTAATTATAGAACTTGTTTCAGACAGTTACACACCTGCGCACACCGTGAATACATTGCTACTGGTCTTTTCAACACATATCCCTAAGTGAAAGTATTTTTATGTTCCACACATCACAGTTCAAAAGAGTGCTATTGTTCCACATGTAACTTTGGCACTGAACGTGATGTAGACATAGAGTGGAAAGCATTGCTTTACTCTGATCCCTTTTTGTACTAAATTTAGTGTACAGAGAAATTTTAGACCAATCCCTGTTTAAGTCTAGCTTTTGTGCAGGCAGTAGTTAGACCTCAGTTTGAATCAAATTTCAATGCCATCTTGTTTCAGGAATGTGTACAGTTATTAATCTTTAAGTAGAATATTAGTACCCAAAATAGATCAATCCTTTAATTAAAGGCAAATTCCTTTCTAGCATCTCATGTTTATTATTAAAACTTTTTTGATGTCTATTCTCAGGAATCCCAACACTAGAGAGAAACCAGCAAAGAATGGAGCCACTACCAGCAGGACAGGTTTGCCTGACTGAATTTTCCAAAGGAGCAGAGAATTCATATTTTAGAAACTTGAAAATTCCATCTCAAGAGGTTGACTTCTGCTTCATGTACCACCTTTTTCTGCTTTGTCAATACCTCCCCATAGTTAGTTGCTTCTTAATAGAATTTTCTTTTACTTCAATTTTTAGAAATTTAAAGAATTCTTATAGTTCATGAATTCTACCTCTTTGTTGTCCTTCCTTAAACCCTTCAGAAGCACTAAGTCTTTTGGTAAATATTGTGGATAAACTAAACACTATACTGTACTTGTGTTGTAAACAGTGTATCAGTTTTCTGTATAATCTCCTTAAACTTGGATCTGTGCATCTGATGTACAATATGTTTTATTTTGTACAGAGCTACACAATAACAGGCCATTCAGGTCTTTGAGCTTATTCCATTTCAACACATGAACAAGGTCTTTGGCCCAAGCAGTCCATATTGATGGTTATTCATAAGCAATATTCTAATCACATACATCTGCGCACTGTCCCTACATTCCTTCATCTTTTTCTCAGCCACCTATCGAACCAAGTCTAATTTGGTTACAAACTCTGGTAATGCAGTCTGTTATGTGAGAGTTTTGTTTCTGGAGGATTATTTGCATGTGTCCAGTCTGTTTACTCATCTCAGATGATTCCTATTTTTCTTGCTTCTCTCTAGCAGCATGATTTTGTTTGCATTGTGATGTCATGAATTAGTTTGCCTAAAGCTCACTGTCCCTTTCTCAGTCACTTATTAAAATGTGACTTTCGAGGTGATGTTTTTTATGAGATAGCCTCTGCAAAATTAACAATAATATCCTCATGATAAAGAAGTTCTCAAATATTTTTCGTTTTCAAAAAAAGCTTTTTGTTTTGGAGGTAAGCCTGTACCATGGGGATTTCCAATATGTGATTCAGATACCTCATCCCTGGTTTCATTGGATCCTTTCCTCTAGAGATTCTTCCAACAATATGGGTTTAATTCCTGCACTGGCTGAGGCCATGAAGTACTCTCCTTCTCACCCTTGCCCCACGTTTGAGATATGGTGACCCTTGTGTTAAATCACTACCAGTTGTTTCTCTCTAAGGAGAGAACAGCCATATTATTCAGGAAGTCCATGGTGCCCTATTCTGGAACAAGAATTGCATAATTTTTAACCCCCACGATCTTTCAGAAGTTGTAAGGACTGCTTATCTCATGGTTTTTTACACAGCCCAGCAACATTCAGCTGCTCTTATAGAGCTGGAATTTGCTTTTTTTTTAACCTTTATTGTCATCCTCCTTTTACCCTGTTCCACTAACACATGCATGTCTTGTACTAAATAAAAATGGAAAAGGCCACAGATGCTGTAAATCAGAAACAAAAACAGAAATTGCTGGAAAAGCTCAACAGGTCTGGCAGCATCTGTGGAAAGAACACAGATGCTGCCAGACTTGCTGAGCTTTTCCACAATTGCTGTCTTTGTTTGTGACATGCACATCTTGAGTAATCACTGCGGGCAATTTACTTTCTGAAATGTATCATAAATTCTTGATTCTGTTGCACAAAATACATGAAACGAGTTTTCCCCATCAGCAGTGGCCCATTTTAAAAAAAATTTCCCCAGATCTCACCCCAGTGAACCAAGTTAATGATGTGCTTACCACTGTGGACTCATGGCTGGAGGGTCCTGAGGGCCACTATGGGGTGATAAGCAGAGTATTAAGGATCATTATGGGTGATGGGTAGAAGATCATGAGAATCACTGGTCTATTGAATGATATAGTGGATTAACAAGCCTGAGTTTAAAATTGCAGAATGGGAGCTGAATCCTCATCTCAACTCACTTTATGTTTTTCTGTTCTAGAGCATGCTTCTAGTTATGAGGAATTGCAGGAGTTGGCATTGTTGAATAGAACTCTGGCCAAAGCTCTACGAATTCGACAAACCCATCAAAGCGTGTTTGAAATAAAGCAGATCCAACCACATACCTCTGACAACAGCACAGTGCCAACTAATGCAGGATATGGCATTGTCAAACATCCACAGGCAGCCAGCTACAGAGATAAACCTTTAGAGGATGTTTTGTCAAGGACACTGTGGTCAGGTAGCAAGACAAAGCTAGCTGGTGCCAGTATGAACAATACTTGTGGTAAAGTGACAGCATCAGTATGTAAGGAGAGGTACTTATCAAGCCATTTAGCAGATGGAGTTGCTGGGAAGAAGGTTGCAACACATGCTGTCTCTTCCAGGAAACCAGAATCTTGTACATTGAAGCTGCCATATAAAACCAAGCAGGATGTGAAGAGAAAGTCTACGTCATCGACTGTGGGGAAATTAGTTCGAGGCTCCTTGCATACCCCAGGCCTGGTTAAAACTGCTGCTATACAACAAACAAAACGATCTGCCTCAGTTGACAGGGCAGGAAACAGAGTTCAACAAAGTAGGCTCTGGTCCTTGAAAACCATTCCAAGAACAATTGCATCTCATAATAGTTTGAACCTGGAAGATACAGACATTATTCAAAGAACAGTTACACCACGCAGCATGCAGATTTCTGCATTTGCAGACACTGCTCCCAAAATGACATCCCCTGTCATTAGCCAGCAGAGGGCCAATTGTATGAAAGAAACTGTACATTTGAGTGTTTCTGAACAGAACATGCTCCAAAATGAAAGCTCTTCCATGGAGAAACTCAAATTATTCACCCTTCAAGGAAGTGGGTAAGAGGATCATAAATTTACCTTAATTTATGCTTTTTTCTAAACAAGCATTTGTCTTTTGTCTTTTTTTTTCCTGATATGCTGTACCTTACATCTGTCTTCAAATTTAATGCAGTTGCATTGAAGATCTGAGTAAGGTAAAGACTTTGTCTGAAAAGATAGAATACCTGAACTGAAGACAGGAATATAGGGTGATATATTGGAGCTGAGTTGTATGCGCTGACTGTGTGAAATTCTTTTGAATTTCCTCCACAAGACGTCAGCAAGCCAAACTCCCGATTCTTTGTTTTAACTTTTATTTTGATTCTTGGATTCTTGTTCTGATGGCAGTAATGTGTGACAAAGTTCTAAATGAAGGCTAGCTGTTCATTAGATAATCGACCAGGATTGGATCCAATGTGCTCTCAATGAGATCCCTATCTTCCTCTCTAGCTTTGAGTTGTTATGAGGTATTGTTACATTCTAGATGAGCCAATGTTCACCAGAAATCAGGTTTTGCAGTTTCTGATCTTTCTGGCTCAGTAACACTCAGCAGGTGGAGTTGCTCAATCAACTGTGAGGGGGTGCTCAATGCCCAGGAGTAAGATGATGTATAATTAATCCTAGAGGAGTAAAAATTTAAATTTTTTAAAAGTTTTGTGAGAATCATTATTTTTCCAAAACTTTGATTTTTCAAGGTAATTCCACTGTTAATGTTCCTGTCAACATCTTCTCGTGATATAGAACCAGCTACTTTTATTATCTTGAGATGTTTCACAGGGAAAAGGAATGAATGTGAGGCTTTCTCCGAGATTATGGAACGTTTTACAAACAATTGAGTTTTATTAAGGTTACAGAAAGGAGTGGAAAGACTTGAGGATATTGGGAGAGTAGGATTGGGATTGCTTAGCATGGTGCCAAAGGGAAGAGTGAAGAGGTGATGAAAAATGCAAGCATTTAAGAACTGAAACATGTGAGAAGACATTTATGGAGGGAGTAGCTGAGCAAGGTCAGGGCAAGGTTATGGAGGGACAAGTTTAAAATTCAGTGTGTTTGATAATAGTGGATGCGTGTAAGTCAGTGAGGAAAAGAAAACGGGGAAATTGGATTTAATTTAAACTCTATTGTGGATATCTGAGTTCTGATTGATTGTAGCTTGAATAATTCACAGTTTTCCATTGTTGACAAAATTGAGATGTTGATGGACTTTATGTACTATAAGTCACCCTTAATCCTTCATAGGTCAACACTGAAACTTCCTTCAGAGTGGAGAAAGCAGCGATGTAGAAATGCACGGTAAGCAGAATCTTGGAACAAAGTTGTAGAAGCTGAATATATGTTTCCCTCATAACCTGAAATACACATCCTGTTGCCTTGATTTCAAATATTTTCACTGTTTTAAGATGTGTTTTAACATATTTGTCCTGCCTCACCATTGACTTTTTCAGTAATAAGTGGGACAGAAAGAAGAAGGGTACTGTACATAGAATACTTCTTGACCTCCCCAGTATTTCCTGGCTGAGCACATAAGGGTGGTGATCAGCAGGATTCCCCTGCACACCTACACATACCAACTACTATCACTATCACCACTACCACCCCATGCATTTTTCTTTTTCGCTTTAATGCCAAAATCTGAAATTGCCCCAATCTTCTCTCTCATACTGTAGAAGGAGTTACTCATAGGAATATCCTAACCACAGTAATAATTTTGTGTGGTCAAAAAAGCTGAGCAAAGGCAAACACCTATTATTCATTCTGTTTTTGTCTTCTAGCTTATGGGGACAGGTGTCTGCCAGTAAAACTGATGAAATCCAGAAAGCAAGCTTCATGCAAAACATTCAGTCAGCAGTATCCTTTCATGTTGAAGATCGTGGAATGTGGGTAGATACAATTAACAAGCACAAAGTTAAATCGTTCAAAATGTTTCTATTTTTGTTTTCTGAATTTGAATATCTGAATTAATGGTCAATAGAAAGAGTTAACACAGGAAGGAATTACTGATTACTTTGAAAGCTGGATTATCATCATAGATTTCAGCTTCAGAAATGTTGATTCCACCATATATTCTGTTTCAGGTAGCCCACTTGTGAAGAATTGAAATTGAATCTAATCTTTATATACTTAAATTTTAATTTACAAAAGTTCACATTACAAAGATATAATTCCAACTCAATAATTTAGTTTTAGTCTGTTCATATATACTTGTGAGACAAATACCTGTAACAGAAGCAAAAAGTGTAAAGGAAACTTATCGACTAAAAATAACATTCCTGGGATTTTGATGCACTTAAGCCTCTCCCTACATGTAACCTGCTTCCTTTTATAGGATTTCAAGTCCATTTCCAGTTCATGCCCACTGCCTGAATACATTCTGTCAAAAGCCAGTGTAATGAAGAGGAAAACTTACAATAAAATCTTACAAAACTTTGCTTAACCTCAACGAAGTTCCATTCACAGCTCCCACCTGTAAGTTGTGCACAGATTGAAGAACAATTGGACAACATCTATGAACTTTACAAATGTATTGACCAATATGTACGTACAGATTTCCTACTCAATTCTTCAGGTATGTCCTTTATAATTTATTTGTAATTTATTAAACGTGACCATAGGAAGAGATCAGATGTGAAGCACAATTTGTACAGAAGGACAATTTCTCTGAGAGAAGAACTTTGTCTTTCCAAAAGACAGAATAGGAATAACACTCCTAGACTTTATTGCAAGTGACAGAATGGAGTCATACTCCAAAGAAAACCTCCGCTGCATGGTAATTGGTGAGCATGCTATTCATCTCCAGGATGTTCCTTGTACAATTTGACCAGCTGGTGTAAGTTTGAAATTAAGAGAAAGTTAGCATAATTTCTAGATTCCATTGACTATATCAGTTACTGTAGCATTTTTCTTGTATTGAAGAACTAAGGATCAGGACATAAGCAAAGATGAAAGTAGTGAAGAAATATCAAAAAGCAACTAGTAGGTAAGGTCAAGACAGGGACAGAAGGGCTACATCAGTGTGGCAGTTCCTGTGTAGAGAGAGTTGGGTAGGAGACCTTCCAGTGGATACTGTTCTGAACACTGAGAATAAAGGAAGGAAGAGGATAAATAGCACAGTTAATGAAAAATATTAATTGTCTTAATTTAAAATAGCCAGACAATAATTAATGCAATAGAGGGAGAGATTTGAACTAGAAACAAGTAAATCAATATATTTGTCAAATGCCAAACTTGACATTTCCGAGAGGGAGAGAGAGAGAAAAATAAATGTGTATAGATGCGCCTAATTGGAGAAGGAGAGAAATTCAAACTGCACATTTAGTTTTTAGCAATTCTTAAGTTTGGTCCTTAAATGTAATGTCCACTTTATATCCTTAATCTTGGATCAAACTGTTTTATTGAATCAGTTACTACACACCTGAAGCAGGTTGGACCTGAACCTGGTCTTCTTTGCCCAGAGATAGGGACACTACCACTGTGCTACTAGAGCCTCTTTGATTTGCTTTATGGTGATGATTCATACGTTTGTATACACCTATCAAAAAAATTCATAAGTTTGTTTTGGAAGTCAAATTTTCTATTTGATAAGACATGCTTCCTATTTTAATGTGATTTATATAGTTAGATTTAATTTCACTTTGGTTTTGAAAGATCAACTTCTGAATATTTTCAGAAGTATTGTTTTAGACAAAGGAATTCTTTGAAACGTTTGAAGAAATTAGAAGTTTTAGATATTTTAAGTCTTCGGCAAAGTCACTAAATGAAATTGAAAACTCAACAATCAAGAATCTGTTCATCAAATTGACAGATTCTTGAACTATTCAAGAAGTTGTGCTTAACTTGCTCAAATCAATCCATTACCAACATTTTTATATTGTGTTCCTAGTGTGTGTAAATATTTTACTTCAAATGTTTTTCATATTCTAAATGCCACTTATTCATTATTGAAGTTGAATAAAACCTATTTAACTGTTAATATTTGAATTAAACATTGTTTGTTTTGGGAAACAGACACATCATTAGCTAGTTAACCAAAACAATTGTTTACATTTGCATTCCTGATGAGGCATTGAGCTATTCATCTGTTCTTGTTAATGAAAAATTGTGCTTCAGAAACAGCGCTTAAAGTGTTGGCAATATAATTGTGTTACAGCCAACACACGTTTTAAAAATTCCTCAAAAGATCTGCATTCTCATTCGGTATTAGGATTCCTGATAGTGTGTATAGAAGATGATAATTGTACTCCCATTTGTCAAAGGTCCCCTCAGTTATCAGCATGAACATGAGAGCCTTCAGATACTGGGGAGATGCCAAGATACTGTATCAAGCCTCATTCAGCAGATTGAGCAGTTTGTGGATGGTGAGTAATTGATCTTTTCACCCAAACAATAATTGATGCTGTGAATTATATCTTGATTTTGATACTTTGTTTGCTTCCGGTTACCTCAGGCTGGCTATACCACATACACTAAAGGTCTGGAGCAAATAAAATCCTAGAATGGGTACAGCACAAAAGGAGGTCACTTGACTTGCCATATTTGTGTCAGCTGTCTTTGACAGCAACTCAGCTAGACCTACTCAACCACCATTTCCACACCCCGTTAATATTTTTTCTAATCTGGTAATTATTTCATTTTCTATTGAATGTGTTGATCAGGTTTGTCTAGGAAAAACATTTCAGGCAGTGTATTTGAAATCCTAACCATGTATGATGAATAAAATGTTTTCCCTTGTCTGTCTATGGTTCTTGTACCAATCACCTTAAATCTTTGTCCTCTGGATCTTGACCCTACTGACAATGGATACTATTTATCATATCTATTTTGTCCTGATACCTCTTGATTTTGAAGACCCATATCAAACCTCCTCTTAGCTTCTCTAAGGCGAACTCTAGCCGCAGCTTCTCTATCCTGTTTACATATCTGAAGTCTTTATGTCTAGTACTCTTGTAATATCTTCTTAAAGTTCTGTGCCCTGATTTAGAGTCAATACTCCTGTTGAATGCACCAGTGATTTATAAAGGTTCACCATACCTATGCCTTTTATTATTCTTTCTATTTAAAATCCCAGGAACCTGTATAACTTATTACTTCCTCATCCTGCCCTGCCTCAACAATTTGAACCCATGTATTCCCATATCCTTCTTCTCCTGGATTCTCTTTGGAATGCTCTTTGACATTTCCTGGCATGGGAGTATCACTTGTAAGACAGATATTTGTTCTCCTTGAGCAGGTGGTAGCTTTCTTGAACTGCCCTTGTCCATGCGCTATAGATGCTCCAATAGTGCAATTAAGGAGATGGTTCCAGGTTTCTGACAAAGGAGCAGAGAAGGAATAGTATTTTGTTCAAAGTCAGGCCGTTATGTGGTTTGTAAGGAATTCTGGATGTGGTGACATTGTTTTTGTCCTCCTTGGTTGTAGAGATCACTGGTTTGTGAAGACACTGTAGAAGGATAATGGTATCCTTCATATTGTCTCTCTATCATTCTTGCTGCCAAATGGAGCACTTCAGATTCCTCTGTATTATATTTTATGTACCACATATCTGTTGATTCTATAGTCTGGCTGTCTTATTTACTACAATCACTAACTCACTTCAGAGTTTATAGTGTCTCCCAAGTTTGTGTCATCTGCATATTTTGAAATTGGGCCCTGCACAACCAAGTCAAGGTCATTAATATACAAATAGTTCTTCAATAATGTGATGTTTATAGTCTTCTGCAACCCCACATAATAGAAACGTTGTGCTTTAGAAACTGTGCTTAAAGTGTTGGTGATACAGCCAACACACGTTATAATCGCGTTACAGCCAACACACATTATAAAAATTCGCATTTTAGAAACAGTGTCCCTAATTTGTCAATCATGTTACAGCAAATTTGCATTAACGAAATGTGTACTATTGCAGAACAACCTGTAAATCAAGAAAAAGAATGGTAGTAATACAGATCCCTAAGAAATCATGTGTATATATATCCCTCCAGTACAAAAAGCCATATAACACTACTTTGTGTCGCACAGCTAGTTTTTTTTTAATCCATGCTTTCATTGCCCGTTTTGTTTCATGGACTTTAACTTTGCTGGCACTTATCTAGCACTTTATCAAATGGCTTTGAAAGTCCACATCAACTGTATAATCCTTACCATCCCTCCCTGTTAATTAATCAAAAGTTCCGATCAAGTTACCTGATTTGTCTTTAATTAATCAACACTGGCTGATTTTTTCACCACTGAGGTTAAGCTCACTGACATGTAATTGCTAGATTTAGTTTTGCACCCTTTTACCGGCTAAGTGTGTAACAATTGGAATTCTCGAATCCTCTGGCACAATTCTTGAATCTAAGGAGGGCTAGAAGATTAAGACCAGTGCCTCCACAATTTTTCCCCTTGCTTTCTCAGTATCCTTCAAGAGTTCCATCCCATCAATGTATGAAGCAAAAATAGAGATTGCTAGAAAAGCTCAGCATATCTGACAACATCTGTGGAGAGAAACCAGAGTTCACATTTCAAGGCAAGTGACCCTTCTTCAGAACTGATGGTAGCTAGGAAAATGTCAGTTTGTATGCAGAAGATAAGGTGGGAAGAGGAGGTAAGGAGTAAATGATAGTGGAGATAGAGCCCAAAGAGAGAGAAGAACAGTTGGACAGACCAAGAAATGGATAATGACCTGGCTAGAATGGTGAATAGCTATTAATGGAGACTGTTAGTGGTTAACAATGGGTTTTGTATAATAGCAGACTCTCTCAACCAATCATTTACTCCTTACCCCTCCACCCACCCTATCTTCTACATATAAACTGACGTTTTCCCATCAGTCAATTTCAAGGAAGTCACTTGACCCGAAACCCAATTTCTGTCCACAGATGCTGACAGACCTGCTGAGTTTTTCTAGCAATCTCCACTTTTGTTTCTAATTTACAGCTATTTCAGCTGTCATATATATGGCCAGCCTTGTTTCTCCCCTTTACGAATTCCTAGCCAGCCACAAGGTTGCACAGTTTTTCCAAAGTTCGAGAAGTAAACAATCTACGAAATAAGCTATACTTTAACATCCTGAATTAACAAAAGGTACATATAACAGAAAATATTGCGGTCAAAAATCCCATAGATATCCCGGTGCAGTTAAGATCGATTCCACTGACTTCTAAGCAACATCGTTTCTCCGCACTCCACCACCTGACATTACTGATACTAATTCTTCATTTCCAAAGATTAGCTTCTGAACTTGTTTAAAAATTCTTGTCACTTATTTCTCAATGGCTGCTCTTGGGCTGTTACTTTCTTACCCTGAAGTTGCTTACCACTGAATTCCCATGACTGCACTCCAAAACGTACTCCCAGGCCCAATTCCAGTTCTTTTTGCAAGCAACAAGCCTCCCTATGCTAATACTACGCTGAGGGTTCCTCTGAGTCCCGTATTTCTCAGTTGCCAAGTACATGCTACTTGTGGCTTCCTTTAACTCCACTTTCAGCTCCACCAGATTGCTTATCAGGACTACTTCTAAACTCCAATCCCAACTATTTGGATCTAATGCCTCCCAGAGCTTCTGTAAGCCCTGACTGTTCAGAGTCTGTTACAGAAGCACACTTCCAGTATAAAGCTTCTTCTCCTGCTGCTGATCATCACCCCATATCATACCTTTTCTGCTACCACTGATCTTATTGTTGGGTTTTTATGCCAGCACCATTCTGAGGATGGCAGAACCCTCTCCAAGTTTGCAGTTGCTAAGAAGAATCAGGAATAAAAACAGAAATTGCTGGATAAGGATCTGTGGAGAAAGATCACAGTTAATATTTCAGGTCATGGTCAGAATTGAAGAAGGTTTACTTGACCTGAAACGTTATCTCTAATTTCTCTCCATAGATGTTGCCATACCAGTTTTTTCAGTTTTTATTAAGAATCAGGAATGCTGGGCTGAGCACATATGGCCTGTCCTGCTTCACACATACAATGGTACACTAGGGATATGATGAGAATTGTCATCAGCTCTTGCTCATAAAGAAAATGTAAGTTTAAATTTCTTAACCGCATTACCCTGCTGCAAGTTTAGATCAGACATAAATCTTGTTATGGACCAGGCCAGATCCCTCTAAACATTTCAAGAAGGTAGCCCAGACTCTAACTTTGCTAGTTGTTTTCAGCAGGTGTAAAATGAATATTTCAGGAGAAATGCTACTGGTCAAACCACTTAGTTTTAAACAAAATGGAATTTATTTACAAGATTACTGAAGGAAACACAAACAACAGAAAACAGAATACCGAACAACTTAACCTCTGTTGAGTTTTCAGAGACATTAACGACTCTGTTAATGATCCCAACTTAATGATGCTTTTCCAAGTACTTGCAAAAATGCCCCATAAAGATCCCTTGGCACAAAACGAATAATCAAAACAGGTTCTTACAGGATAGAAGTCAGAGAGAGAGAGTACCAGCCTGGACCTACTTATTTGGGTCCAGCAGCTCTTTTCACACTACTGCTTAAAGCCAAACCAAACCAGAGAAAAGCTGAGCTGGGAGAACTTGCCACTCCCCATTCATTATACTTGTTCTTTTTTAAAACTTGAAAGCCTTCTACTTGGGGCAGTATCTCTTAGCTATTATCAAATTGGCCCTAAAATCCTTCAAGCCCAGACTTTTCAGAGTCTGTGTTGTTTACAACCTCTCAGCCAAAGGAAAATCTAATGCTAGTTAAAGGCTTGTTAAATGAGCAGCTTTGTCACAATCTGTCAAAGCATGTGGTGCAAGGGTCTCAGTTGGCTAGATGGCTGGTTTGAAGTGCAAAGGGGTACCAATAACAAGGGTTCAATTACTGCTCCAGCTGACAATACCATGAAGGACTCTCCTCCTTAACCTTACCCCGACCTGAGGTGTGGTGACCTTCAGGTTAAGCCACCACTAGTCTTGTCTCTCTATTGAGAGAGCAGCTATATGGTCTGGTAAGACTATGGCGATTTTACCATTACCTTTGCATCAATTGAGTCATCTTTCACAATGTCAACCAGTCAGTGATTGACATTGGGCAGTTCTACCAGGAGATGCATTGCAAGTGGTCCAAACTTATTTCCAGCTGATATTAGCACAGAGTGCAATTACCTTAGCTAAACTATTCATGATCGGAAATATCATAATGATAATTCCCAACAGAGATTAAGGTCTGTAGTTCCACAGCTTATTTGAGTTAATTGAGCATTTTCCCAAGTGCTGTGGCAGGATTTTCTATGGTCTGTCTGGTTCAATCACATTTTGGAGGTTGTTAACCTACCAGAGTTAGCTAGTGTTTCCCATGTCATCATTTAACTGTCTGTGTTTTATCTGAGAATAGCTGAAATGTTTTGGGCGAAGTTTGGGAGCTGTTGGACGGTCAACTTCAAAAAATGCAAATGTTTTGGTGGCAAGTCTGCACCTCTCCTATTCTACTCCACACTGCAGGAGCTGAAGGAAATGGAGGCTCTCCGGTTTCAAGTACAAACTCTCCAAAGACAGATTCAGATTCAAAAGGTATATTTCCATTGGAACTACTGTGCATATATGCAGTATTAAAACAGGATATTTTAATGAGAGATTCAAAATTACCCCTGTTGCTTCTGTTTCCAAAGAAAGTACCCACGGAATTTTCCTTCTGATTTTCTTGCTACCTGATTATTACGACATGAAACAGTGAGCAGCTTTGGTTATGATTTTTTTGAGCCATTAAAGAAACAGTCTTGTGTTTGTGAAATGCCTTTCATGGTAACAGGAAATGTCATATGCTTTAAAGCCAACAATATACTTTTAAAATGTAGTTACTGGAAACACTTTAGTCCATTTGACAACAGCATAACGAACAGTTCACTTGTTGTGACATCATTGAAGATTAAATATAGGCGAGGATGTAGCCACATTCTGAACAAGGCCTAATAACAACAAATCAAATAACCAGAGACATTGGTTGAGGGAAGAACAGTAGCCAGGACCCTTAATCTTTTAAACTCTGTTCATATTTTTCCACGTTCTCAACAGGAGGTGAAGCCTTGCTCCAACTTCTGTCTTAAAGTTAACTTTTGAGACAATACTGCATGAATGGGTCAGCTCGAATTGTATCTTGTGGGCTCTTTGCTGAACCATGTCTTGACTCTAGTGAGAGTTCTACTCACTGAGACACATTATCATGGCATCTTTCACTGCATCACTTTCCTGCCCTCCATTTTTTGTGCTATTGAAGAATGATTGCCATGTTGTGAAATGAATTGTTTGTTTTCATAATGCAGATTAATTCAAGAGGATGTGATCACAAAACAAGAAAAATATCATCTTTGATCTTTGTTCTAATGGTTTAATTTGAGTATGGAAAACAAGTTTTACAATGGCCCCTTACATGGTTGTATCTTCATTTCTAGCAATGTTATAGTGTCAGATTAACGGAACAGAGAATAACACTCATTCTTACTCACAAGAAAGCAATGTATTTCTTTCATTGCCAAAGATATAAACAGGACATCTCTCCAAATCCAAATAACACCAGACTAGTTCAGGTATTTCTATTGTGCCTGTTTGATGGGGAAGTACATTACCGTTTTGTACTAAACCACAGAGAGGCTGCTGAGGTCTAGACCCCACCTCAGTTGAGGATACATGCTGGAGTAATTTGAATCCACTCCAGGACACTATCTAGAGAATACTGCAGAAGGCATCCAGGAACTGAATTTACTAAGTTGCGATGCTTACCATGATGAAATAATCAGCATGGGTCAGGAGTGAGGCATTCAGGAGTTTGTAGTAATGTCTACCCATTTGCATTTGAGTATATAACTGAATGTAAATTTGATTTGCAATTGGAAACTGATCTTGCTGACATTTTGTTTTCTTCAGGCTATGGCAGAAGAGCTGCTTCCCATTCTATTTTCCTCCATGCCTCTAGAGCAATCTATTTCCTACCTTTATCGAGCAGTGTACTCTGAGCTTTGTGAAGGAGGAGAGCAATTTCCTGTCTTGGTACAGGATAACATACCCGAATGACTGAAGCAACTGATGCAGCCAACCAGTATTTGCAACCATAATTCTGACAAAGATCCAGGCCGACAAGATGTTTCAAACATTTCAGAATAATTTGACCAGAAGTTTGCCTGGGGAAGCACAAAGGATTTCATACAGATTGCTCATCTCCAGCACCACCCATGACCAGCCATACTCAGCCCAATCACAATTTCCTCCTTAAGTGCCACTTGTAAGGATTTTCTGTGAAATAAGATTGGGCAACTTCAACTCACTTTCATTTCAAAGAAGGCCCAGAATTAGCACTTGATGGTCAATCTCTATGGGAAAGAACAGTGGATTATTTGGTATGAGAAATGGAAAAAATGTTATGCAGATGCAGTGTTCATAGCTGAGATATTTACACTGCATCTAGCGTGTACTGTACCTTCCTTTTAATGTTCCATTCCAGCAGTAATATTATTCATACTGATATATAGCAATATACTTTTTGTATTATGCATGTACACCATACAAAATCTGTACTTGTATTGCTAGTTGAATGAAAAAATATTCAATGATTCCAGAGTTTAGATTTGTATGGCTATTAAAAATCATCAAATGTATTCCTTGAGTATATGTATCCAAAGGAGAACTGTCACTGGCCAGCTCATTTGAACTTCTCCACCCAGAGGCATTGCTTTATTTCTCACTTTTCATCCAAGATTCTAATTATTTCTGGGAACCAACTCAAATACACTGTCAACCTCCACATCGGTGAACCTGGATGGTGTAGTAATCTAGGAATATAAGCATCAGTCTCCTTTTCTAGATTCACTTGACTGGGAAAAATGAATGACTTACAGGATGGATTTGCGGATGTAAGATATTTTTGGTGTGAAATTTGGGGACTTAACTGAATTCTAATAAAAGGATGGCAACAGGAGACTGCTGAAGTGAACAGATCATGTAAGATATAAGTTAATGCAGAGAAATGTGAAATCAGGGAGATGATGCCCTAGTGGTATTTTTGCGATACTATTAATCCAGAGACCAAGATTCAAATCCCATAATGCCAGATGGTCATACAGTCAAAGAGATGTACAGCACGGAAACAGACCCTTCAGTCCACAGAGTCCTACAGCAAACTGATCCATGTTGACCAAAATGTCCATCAATGCTAACCTCATTTCCCTGCACATGGTCCATATCCTTCTGAACCTTTCCTGTCCCAAGAATTTCTCCAAATGCCTTTTAAATGTTGTTAATGTACCCGCCTCAACCACTTCTGTTGGCAGATCATTCCATATGCATACCACCCTCTGCGTATTCTTTCCCCACTAACCTTAAACTGATGCCCTCTAGTCTTGATTCCCCAACCCTGAGAAAAAGACTGAGTGCATTCATCCTATCCACACCTCTCATGATCTTACACACCTCTGTGAGGTCCCCCCTTCAGACTCCTATGCTCTTTAAAAAAAACCTAGTTTGTCCAACCTCTCCATATAAATCAGACCTTTTAGTCCTAGCAACATCCTCATAAATTTCTTCTTCATTTTTTCCAGTTTAATAACATCCTTCTTATAGCAAGATGACCAAAACTGAACATAGTACTTCAAGTGTGGCCTCACCAACATCCTGTATAACTGCAACATTACTTCCCAACTTCTGTATTTTGTGCCGTCTGATGAAGGCCAGTGTGCCGAAAGCCGCCTTCACTGCTCTGTCTGTCTGTGACTCCACTTTCAGAGATCCATCTACCTGAACTCCAAGGTCCCTCTGTTCCACTACACTCCTTAAGGCCATACCATTCACTATACGTTGATTTAATTTTCCAAATTCAAGACCTCTCACTGATCTATATTAAACTCCATAAGCATGCCTGAAATGTCAATTCTCCTCCTCAGATGCCACCTGACCTGCTGTGCTTTTCCAGCACCAGGCTCTCGACTCTGATCTCCAGCATCTTCAATCCTCACATTCTCCCTGCTCCTAATCAAACCCTATCTTTCCAAATACATGTATATCTTATCCCTCAGATTCTTCTCAGATGTTTGGCTAACTGATCTATAGTTCCCAGGTTTTTCTTTGCAGCCCTTCTTGAATAAGGGCACAACATTTGCGACCCTCCAGTCTTCCAGGACCTCACCTGTGTTTAATGAGGATGGAAAAATATAAGCCAGGGCCCCTGCAATTTCTTCTATCACCACTTTCAGGGTTCTTGGGTATATCTGGTCCGGACCAGGAGATTTATCTACATTCAAACATTCTAATACGGGTTGTAAGTTTGCTCTCTGAGCTGTAGACTTGTTCTCAGACGTTTTGTCACAATGCTAGGTAACATCATCAGTGAGCCTCCAATGAAGCGCTGGTGTTCTGCTCCACTTGCTATTTATGTTTGTTGTGGTAGGTAATATCACTTCCAGTTCTGTTTCTGAGATGTTGGTAAATGGGGTCTAATAGGTTTGTTAATGGAGTTCCAGTTTGAATGCCATGCCTCTGGGAATTCCTGTGCGTGTCTTTGTTTAGGCTGGCCTCGGATGGATGTATTGTCCCAGTTGAACTGGTGTTCCTCTTTGTCTGTGTATATGCATACCAGCAATAATTGGTCCTGCCTTTTGGTAGCTAGTTTGTGCTCATGTATCCTGATGGCTAGTTTCCTGACCATCTGTCCAATGTAAAGTTTGTTGCAGTCCTTGCAGGGTATTTTGTATATGGAGTTCTTTCTGCTGGTTGTTGGTACGGAGTCCTTTAAATTCATCAGGAGCTGTTTCCGTGTAGGTTTGTGGGCTACCTTGATGCCATGGGACCAGAGTAGTCTGTTGTCATCTCCAAGATGTCTTTTTATGTACAGCAGGGTGGCTAGAGACGGTGAGCATGTTGTGTCTTCCTGTTTAGGTCTGTTGTGCAGCAATTGGTGGACCTGTTGTTCCTGAATACATTGTATAGGTATTTTTCCTTGGCTTCTCGCAGTTCGAGTGCTGCAGTGTGTTGTGGTTTACATAAACAATGTCCTGATGCAGGTCCATTTGTGGATGTTGGGATGGTTGCTCATGTAGTTGAGTACGTGGTCACTGTGTGCGGCTTTCCTGTAAACACTGGTCTGCAGGTGTCTACTGACTTTTCGTTCTACTGGGACATCTCGGAAGGGGAGTATGTTGTTGTTCTCTTCCTCTTTGGTGAACTTTATATCAGTTAGGATGTTGTTTATGTGTTTGTGGGTTTCTTCTAATTTGTTGCATTTTGTGATGACAAAGGTGTCATCCACATAGCGGATCTAAAGTTTGGGCTGGATTGTGGGAAGGGCTTTTCGTTCTAACCTCTGCATAACTGCTTCTGCTAAGAGTCCTGATATTGGTGATCCCATAGGTCTTCCATTGATTTGTTTGTAGATCTTGTTGAAGGTGAAGTGGGTAGTGAGGCACATGAATGCCTCAGGAAACAGGTATTACCACAATGCAACAAATACAAACCACCTCTCAATACCCCATAAGCCAGAAGAACAGCAGAACAGAATGGCTGCAGGATGCTATGATAAATGATGCCCACAACCGACTCCACAAATACACATATGTGACTGACTATGAATGGACAAGTACACTAGAATGAGCCATCAATGCTAAACAACAGCGGATCAAGACAAAGAAAAAACTAGCTCTTACGAGACAAACTGGCCAAGCACACACACAGCAAAAACACAGACAATTCAGAGACTTGGATAAAGAATCTGGCAGACTGACCACTCTCAGACATGGAAAAAGATATCCAGTACAAGGATGAACTTCAATCACAGCAGCAGTGGAATCCACGCTGAAAGACAATGGACTTATGGAAGAAATCCAGCAGGCCATCAGACAAACAGTAGCACCAGCACTAACCAGAAAGAAAGAAGGGAACACCTTCAACACACTGGAAAGGAAAGCCCTGGAAGGACTCAGAAAAAACAGAAATATCATAATCCTACCGGTAGACAAAGGGCGCATGACCGTCATCCTGAACAGAACACAATACATTGACAAAGCAACATACTACTCGCAGATACCAACGCCTACCAACAAGTGGTGATGGACCAAACCAAACAGCTAGAAAACCATGTTATAAGACCATGAGGAAACTTCACAAGACAGGTGAAATTAACAAGACAGGCCTCCAAAGAATGAAACCTGAAGGGTCCAACACACCCCATTCCTACGGATTACTAAAGGTGCATAAACAAGGGTCCCCCCAGACCCATATTCTCACTTCCTAGTACATCAACATACAGACTAGCAAAGGAACTGAAACAAAAACTGAAACACCTAGTAAAAGACTCAAGCCATTCCATCCACTCCACCCAGAAATTTCTTAACTGCAACGACACCAAAGTAGAGGACAGCGAGGTCATGGTTTCCTTTGATCTGACGGTCCTATTCACATCAATAAATATCACCCTAGTCTAAGAAACACTGGCCTCACTGCTAGATGAACCAAGGACACAAACATCTGACAGCACCAATTCCAACAGCAAGGACAGCATCCGCAAACAAGTAGACCTGTGCCTCACAACCCACTTCACCTTCAACGTCCAAACCACAAGCAAATCAACAGGATGCCTATGGGATCACCAATATCAGGATTCTTAGCAGAAGCAGTTATACAGAGGTTAGAACAAACAGCCCTTCCCACGATCCAGCCCAAGCTGTGTTGATGGCACCTTTGTTATCACGAAACGCAACAAATTAGAAGAAACCCATAAACACAAACAACATCCTTACTGGTATAAAGTTCACCAAAGAGGAGGAGAACAACAACAGACTCCCCTTCCTAGATGTCACAGTAGAAAGAAAAGCCAATGGAGAGCTGCAGACCAGAATTTACAGGAAAGCCACACAGGCTGACCAGCTACTCAACTACAGGACCAACCATCCTAACACCCACAAACAGAGCTGCATCAGGACATTGTTTACGTGAGCCACAACACACTGCAGCACCCAGGAACTGCGAGAAGCCAAGGAAAAATACCTATACAATGTATTCAGGAACAACAGGTCCACCAATTGCTGCACAACAGACCTAAACAGGAAGACACATCATGCCCAGAGATTCTAGCCACCTTACCGTACATCAAAGACATCTCGAAGATGACCAGACTACTCCAGCACCTAGGCATCATGGTAGCCCACAAACCCACCACCACACTGAAACAGATCCTGATGAATTTAAAGGATCCTGTACCAACAACCAGCAGAACAAATGTCATATTCAAAATACCCTGCAAGGACTGCAACAAACATTATATTGGATAGATGGGCCGGAAACCCACCACCAAGATACATGAGCACCAACTAGCCACCAAAAGACATGAACAACTATCACTGGTATCCATACACACTGAGGAAGAGGGACACCAGTTCACCTGGGACAATACATTCATCCTGGGATAGGCTAAACAAAGATGCGCACAAGTCTCCTCGTGGCCTGGCATTCAAACTGGAACTCCATTAACATTGGACCCCAATTACCAACTTCTCAAACAGAACTAGAAGTGATATCACCCACTACAACTGACATAAATAGCAAGCGAGGCAGAAGACCAGCACTTCATCAGAGGCTCACTGATGATATTACCTAGCATTGTGACAAAACATTTAAGAACAAATCTACCAGCTCAGCAAGCAAACTTACAACCTGATACACAAACTGAGCTACAAATCTTCTCCAAAATCACAAATGTTCTAATATGTCCGACACCTCATCTACTGTGATGTAGACTGTCCCCAAGATATCACCACTAACTGTCCTTCACAGTAAACACAGAGGAGAAATATTCATTGCTGACCTTGCCCATCTCCTGCGGTTCCACACATGCATGTCCACTTTGATCCTTGAGGGGTTCTATTTTCTCTCTCTAGTCACTCTTTTTCCTGTAATATACTTAAAGAACTTCTTTGAATTCACCTAGTCTTCTTAGCCAAGACTATCTTGTGCCCCCTTTTTCCCTGTCCTGATTTCCTACTTCAGTGAACTCCTGTATTCCCTAACTACTTCCAGGGATTTCCTTGATCCCAGCTGCCTATGTCTGAGCCATGTCTCCTCTTTTCTGGTCAGAGCTTCAATACCTCTTGTCATCCAGGATTCCCTATTCCTGCCAACCTTGCTGTTCACCCTCACTGGAACATGTCGCTCTTGAACTCTAGCTATCTCACTTTTAAAAGCCTCCGACTTGCGAGAGGTCCCTTTGCCTATGAATAAATACTCCAATCAACTTCTGCAAGCCCCTGTCTAGTTTCATCAAAATTCACCTTGCCCTTAATTTAGAACTTGAACCTGTGGACCAGTTTTGCCCCTCTCAATAACAGTTTTAAAATTAATAGAACTATGGTCACTGGTCCTAAAGTGCTTCCCCACTATCACCTCAATCACCTGACCTGCCCTATTTCCCAAGAGTGGGTCAAGTATTGCCCCTTCACAAGTAAAACCCTCTATGCACTGCTTGAGGAAACTTCCATGAACATACAATAAATTCCACCGTCACAGTCTTATGAAGATAATTAATATATTGGGCTGATTATTCTAGAGAGTTACTAAGGATTGATAGGCTATATGGCCTCCTGTTTTATTATTTAAAGGGGCTCAGGAACAGAGATCATGTAAGGTGGCATGACTAGTTATAATGCATTTTTTTTTAAATGCAAAAAAAAAATTGTACAGGATCCTGGATCCTTGGCTTGATTTAATAAAAAGCCTAGAGTACAAAAGCAGGATGTTATGATAAACATTCATAAATCACTGGTTTGATCTCCAGTAGATAATTGTGTCCAATTCTGAACGCCACCTTGTTATGACTTAAGACAAGTCCTTGGTGGTCCTGCAGAAGTGATTTACTAGATTATATCAGGATCAAGGTTTTTTTTAATGGAGACATTAGAGACATTAGATTTGTTGTCCTTAAACCTGACCTCGTTAGAGGAGATTTAATGGAGGTGTTGAAACCAAGCATTTTAATAGGAGAAATTGTTTACATAGAACATAGAAAAATACAGCGCAGGACAGGCCCTTCGGCCCTCGATGTTGCGCCGACCGAAGCCTACCTAACCTACACTAGCCCAATAACCTCCATATGCTTGTCCAATGCCTGCTTAAATGACCATAAAGAGGGAGAGTCCACCACTGCTACTGGCAGGGCATTCCATGAACTCACAACCCGCTGAGTAAAAAATCTACCCCTAACATCTGTCCTTTACCTACCACCCCTTAATTTAAAGCTGTGTCCCCTAGTAACAGCTGACTTCATTAGCGGAAAAAGGTTCTCACTGTCAACCCTATCTAAACCCCTAATCATCTTGTTTCCAGTGGCATAAAGGTCAGAAATTTCCAAAAGGGACAAGAGGATGTTGTGGTGGGGGGAAGAATATACATTGTCCCTAATTTTATTGTGGAATACACTGTTTTAAATTGTGGTGGAAATAGATTCAGTAATTCAAGCGGTAATTGGATATGCACTTGAAAAAAAAGCTATGCAGGGCTGAGGTTAGGAAAAACAGGAGATCGGCCTAATTTGATAGCTCTTTCTACAGCTGGACAAGCTCAACAGGCTGAATGGTCTTCACTTCTGTGTTCCTTTTATATTACAACTTGAAAATTGCTGCCTATGTACCTACCAGTTTGTGAGACTGTAGATCGATCTCCTGCTCTTTGTTTTGCTGGCCAAGGTCAGAAGTCACATGATCCAACTAGTTTATTTGAAATCGTAAGCTTTCAAAGAACAATACAGCACAGGAACAGGCCCTTCAGCCCTTCAAGCCTGCACCGACACATTTTGCCCTTTCATTTTAAAATTGTCTTCACTTATTTCATCTGATGAAGGAGCAATGCTACAAAAGCTTGTGATTTCAAATAAACTTGTTGGACTGTAACTTGGTGGCTTGTGACTTCTGACCTTGACTCCAGTCGAAAAGTATGACAGTGGAAAAGCACAGCAGGTCAGGCAGCACATCTGAGGAGCAGGAGAATCAATGATTCAGGCATAAGCCCTTCACTAGGAATGTGGAGAGGGAAGGGGGCTGAGAGATAAATAGCGGGGTGGGGGTGGGGCTGGGGGGAAGGTAGCTGGGAAGGCAATAGGTGGATGAGCTGGGAGTAATTGTGATAGGACATTGAGAATGGTGGATCAGATTGGGGGAGGGGGGACTCGCACTGTCACCTTGACCTGTCCTCCCTGTCCATCTTGCTTCCCACTTATTCGCTCCAACATCCCCCCCCCCAACCTATCACAATTACTTCCTACCTGTATTCACCTATCGTCTTCTCAGCTACCTCCCCCACCCCCTATTTATCTCGCAGCCCCCTTCCCACTCCAATTCCTGATGAAGGGCTTATGCCCGAAACATCACCTCTCCTGTTACTCAGATGCTGTCTGACTTGCTGTGCTTTTCCAGCACCACATTTTTTGAGTCTGACTCTCCAGCATCTGCAGTCCTCACTTTCTCCTTCTGCCCTTGACCACCCCAGTGCAACACCGGCATCTCCACATGATGTTTTGCTGGCAGTTATTGTTTTGAAAAATTAGCAAAGTTTTGGTTTGTATGTAGACATTTCCTATCAGTTTTGGTCTTAAGCTGAACCAATTACAAACCCTATTATACTGCTAACTGCTAAAATATTCTCCAACAAGTACAGCCAGCAACTAGGAGGTCTTCTCCAATCAGAACCATGGGACATTACTATGGTCACTAAGTGACCTTCCTAATGTTTAAATGCAGTAAAAGGATAAACGGAAGACAACGACAACAGAGACAAGAAAGTTTCCCACAGAAGAATGCCTGTCAGTCAATAAACACTCAAGTTTTGAATTGGGAATGGTGGAGGCTTGTCTGCTATCTGTTCTTTTTAACAGTGACAGGAAGGAAACTCCCTGCTACTTAACTGGGTGGATGCTGTGCAACGTCTGATAATTTGGATGGTGCAACAAGGATGATTGTTACTACGGTCATTTTTCCTCCGCTACAGGAAGCTAAGGTTTCCTCTGATGTCAAGCTCAAGTTGATCTTTAGGCTGTCAAATCAAAGCCACTATTAGCTTAATGGATAAGCATGAGCAGTGCTATCTGCCCAAGCATCTTTGCTTCTTTGTATCCCGTTCCAACCTAGACCCTGCCTCGTCTTCAAACTAAGCAAAGCCCTGTCCTCGACCTAGACTACTTCCCTCTTTTTCCTATTAAAGAACTCTTTCCTCCTGTTTTTGATGAAGCTGCGTTTTTGCATAGTGTCAGAAAATGTACAGCTTTCAGGGATGAGTTTAATGGAGGAAGGTTAAGAGCTGTTAATCTTGTTGCTCAGCAACACCCTTTCCTCAATAAAGAAGGCCTTAACCTTTCAGATGCACTAATTTATAGAAAACTGAACATGAGAAGATAAAGACTTGGTGTAAGGACATAGATAGCAGAGTTTTAGACGACAAAGTTTACAAAGCATAAAATACGGAAGATCAAGCATGAATGTGTTGGAATAGTCAAGTATCAAGGTAAGAAAGACATGAATGAGGATTTTAGCAGCAGATGATCTGATGCTGTTTAGAGTTCACTTGAATGTCATTGCACAAATGGAAATTGGTGGTCTTAGCAATGGTGAGGATAACTGATTATCAGATCATCTCAAGATCAAATATGACCTGGAGGTGGTTCTGAAGAATAGTCACTGGACTCAACATCAACTCTGCTTTCTCTCCACAGATGCTGCCAGACCCGCTAAGTTTCTGTTTAGTTTCATATCTTCAACATCCTCATTTCTTTGTTTCATGGCACGAAGATACAGCCCCAAACAGATTGGGAAGATATTGGAGACGTTTGTGGTTTCCTTTAGTTAAGGTTTAAAAAGAAAATAAGATTACACAGAATTCAAAACTATTTCTGATAAAAGTTGCTATTTCGTGCTATAATGTTTGCTTTCTAGTCAAACTGTCCATACTTTGTATAATTGGTTAGACTACCATACGTGTAGACAAATTTTACATTTATTATTAGCTTTTGTTGTTTTTATTCTATTGGATCTTCAGGGAAACTTAATCAAATGGATACTTTAGTTGAAATAATTCCCTTACCAAAATAGTAGGTCTTTTTTAACAAAAGCAAAAACAAGCTAATCTTGAGAAGTGAAAAAGAATCAGAGATTAACCTTTAATTTGCCATCTGAGAATAGAACTCTAAGTAAGGAAACAGATCATCTACTGCATTGTTTACACCAGTTAATTACAGGAAATTATAATTTGTGAATTATATGTGTAAAGTCACAATGTTGTGAGGAAATAAGTATCTTTCAGCAGAAAACTGCATTGTGCTACCAGTTTCTAGCTTGGCAATTGTATCAATCACCTTAGAGTGCTTTTCTGTCTGCCTCTGCTGTTTACTTTTGGAAGCAATGACAAGTTCATAGAATCATGCAGCACAGAAACAGGCCCAACTTGTCCATGCCAAACAAGTTTCTGAAACTAAATTAATCCCATTTACCTGTGTTTGGCCCTCTAAACCTTTTCTAACCAACTACCTGTCCTAATGTCTTTTTAATTATGTAATTATACCTACTTCATGCAGCTTGTTCTGTATATGCATCACTCTCCGGAAAAAGTTGCCCCTCAGGTCGCTTTTAAATTCTACCCCTCTCACCTAAAACTTATGCCCTGTAGTTTGTGAGGGACCATGATACCCAAGACAAATAACAAGAGGACTTATTTTCATGGTCTTCAGGGTGAGTTATCAATTGGTGAGATATTAAGCTGCATAAGGTGTTCTCTGTAAAGGTGCAATGATCATAAGATGTAGGAGTAGAAGTATGCTATTCAGTCTGTTCTGCTATTCAAAGGGATCCTGGTTGATCTGTTAATCCTCAACTTATTTTTTGCCTTTCCTCATAACCTTTGATTCCCTTACTTATTAAAAATCTCTGTCAGCATTGAATATACTAAACAACCTTGCCTCCATAGCCCTATCTGGTAAAGAATTCCATAGATTTGGTATCCTCAAAGAAGAAATTTCTTCTCATCTCTATCTTAAATAGATGCCCCCCCCCCCTACTCTGAGATCATGCCCTCTAAACATAGACTCTCTGATAAGGGGAAACATCCTTTCAGCATTGGTGGCAGCATCCCTACCTCTGGATCAGACAGCTCCAGGTTTGAGTCATTCAGGCTATGCAAGGTGTGGTCATAATGTAATTGCTAACCTGTGACGGTAGGTGGCAAGAGTGATTCCTTATTCAGTCATCCTGCAAAAAGCAATGGCAGACCAATGCAGTACCTTGCTCATGAGTATGTACCAATCCAATGGAAGTCCAGGTACAACATATGAAAGGAGGAAAGTAAGAAGACGCAGAAGTGCTATCCAGAGGTAACTTATAGAATACAGATATGCACAAGTATGGAGAGAAATACCAACATACAGACAAGCTATCGTCTCATAGTTACACACATAGACAGGCAAACTCAGACACGGGCAAATACTTGGAGTCAAATACGACCTAGGGATGCGGGCACACAGATGTACAGATATATAACCCATGTATAGACATACGAAGATATACATGTACTGACATACAGATAGATATACACACAAGCAGCCAGACACATAGGGTCTGGCCACACCTATTCCGATGACATCAGTCTATGTTGCTGCTAGTTCTTATACGAGTAGGGAGGGCGGGATCTAACGGTAGAAGTGTGAATCGAATAGAAGCTGTGGAAGCTTTGCTGTCAATTGTTCCTTCGTTTTTCTCAATGTGAATGAGCCATCTCGTAATGGGCTGTAAGTCGAACCCGATGGCGTGGCGCCAGCACCAGAACTCGGGGCTGAAGACGATGGAATCAGTGTCGGTGTTGGAGCGACTAGCCGTGACCACAGGAGGGACGGAGCGCTCCTGGTACCGCTGCATCTTCCCTTTCGGACTGGTGTCTCTGGTGGTGGGGATCGCGGTAACCAGCATCACCTTCTCGGTCAGGGAGAGGCGGATGGACGCCGCTAAACTGGTTTCTCTATCGGTACTTGGCTTCAGCTTGATCCTTATCTCATCCGCTTTCGCCTGCTGGAAGGTGCACCGGGACAGAAGGGAGCGGCGGGAGGTCAGTTCTCCAGCCGGGGAGAGCATCCTGTGAGACTGCGACTGGTCTGAGCGCTCGCAACCCGGACAGATACCTCACACACTGGAGATAGACGGAGAGGCTGCTCGGGACCGAGTTTGCCCCCCCGCCCCCACACCATCCCTCACTTTATGCCTAAGGTTTGGCTGAAACGGACTGAGATGGACAGGAATCAATAATGGATAATATCAGGAAGGACCATGGCCAGGGTTTCTGCAAATCATACTTTCTACGGGAAATTGAGCCAAATGGGAAGCAGATGGAAAACCAGACAAAGCCAGTGAGGCTGTGAATAAAACCAGTGCCAAGATGGAACGAGTGGAGGACTTGGCAATTTCAAATTCCAATCCTGTGGGTTTATAAATCAAAAGGAGCAGGTGCCGTGTGTCTGCTCCGGACCAGGCGCGTGAGGCAGGAATGGGTCTTCTCTACATCACCCCCTTCTTTTCCTTCCTATTCCCATTCCCATTAATTTTCACAATTTCCTCTCTTGCTCTCCCTTCACATCTTCCTCTCTTCACGTCTCTCTTTTCCATTCTTTCCCTATTCTCACTTTTTGTCCAACTGTTCCTCTCCATGTTCTTCTGTTTTTGCTTCCCCTTGTCACACTGCGCTTCTTAACAACCGCAAGAATTCAAATCTAATCTTTATTATTATCGAAAATTGTAAAAGTATTTAATTACTTTTTATTAATCAACAGAGACGTTTTGAAATTAATGTATAATTGTTCAGATTGACATCCACAGACCCCCACTCCTTGCAGGTGGAAACTGCTAATAACCATCTTCATTTTTAAAATGTATTGAAAACACATGCTCGCAGTGACTGTGATATATTCATCTGAACTGTAATTGTACATTGTAATTGCATTGTGTGAGCAGTTCCCATTCCAGCCAGTGTCAGAACCTGGGGATGCCTGAGTGTCAGCGAGAAGTCTTTTTTTTTAAAAAAAGAGCTCCAGTACAGTTTTGTTTTCATTCCTGGAATGTGGGTGTTGCTGATATGTTGCCATTCCTAATTGCCCTGGAGGTGGTGGTGTTGGTGAGCTGCCTTCATGAGCTGCTGCAGAATATGGGGGCTAGGTAGACCCACAGGAAAGGTTATGTAATGAAGAGAATTCCATGATTTAAGCAGCAACAGTGGAACAATGACATAGTTTTGTTGGGATAATGCATGGCTTGAAAGGCAACTTGTAGATGGTGGTGTTCCTCTGCAGTTGCTGCCTTCTTTGACCTTTCAGATGGTACGGATTACAGGTTTAGACAGTGCTATTGGAGGAGGCTTGTTGATCTGCTGCAATGCACCTCCCTTGGTCATGGAGTGAGTAAATGTTGAGGTGGTGAAGGGGTGCCAATCAAGTGGGCTGCTTTGTCCCATTGAGCTTCTTGAGTGTTTTTGAAGCTGCACTCATCCAGGCAAATAGACAGTATTCCATCACACTCCTGACCGGTGCCTTGTAGATGACATATGTCTGGGAGTCAGAAGGTAAGTTACTCTCAGAGTTCTTAGCTTCTGATCTGTTCTTATAGACACAGCATTTATATGGCTATTCCAGTTCAGTATCTAATCAATGATAATCCCCAGGATTTTGATAGTATTCAACAATGGTAATGGCATTGAATATCAAGGGGAGCTGATTAATTTTCTCTTGATGATAATACTATCTTGCACTTGTTTGGGGCATATATTACTTGCTACGAAAATACCAAGCCTGGATATTCTGTAGGAGGTATTGCTGCATATGGATTGCTTTTAATCAGATCACCAGCAATGAATAAGGACTATTGATTAGTGAACTATTTCAGTGTTTCAGGCAAATTAGGTTACTGAGAGTATAAGGGTGTATAATGAAGTGGAGTTGATTCTGTAACTCATAAATGTTTTCCATCAGTCTCTGTATTAACATTGCAGTAGGAGAACAGGTACCCTAACCCTATAGTTGAATAACTTGATTGTTGAATGGCTTAAAACACAAGGCTTGGACTTCTGATTGAAGCAGTGGAGGGTTCCTGATGGATAAAAGCTTCAGGTGTAAGAAAGAAAATTGGATTGATCAGATTCAACCCAATGCAAGATCATTCTTTTCTATCACATAAAGCAGTAATGTATTGCCATCTTAAACTAGAATGTGAATAGTGCTGATGCCAAATAACAGACTTGGTTATTTAAGATAGGTGTTCACAGTCTGTATACAACAGATAGGCAATGAGGATGAACTTCTGACTAATGGTAGACACTATTATAATATTTTCCATGTGCCAAAATGTGTTGTTGTAGAATTTTCATTGACCCACTGCACCCTCTTTCTTGTTAATTTTCTCACAAAGAAGTCCAGTATCCTAATGTATGGATTCCATTTGCCAACACAGAAGATCTCTGAACTGCCCTAATGTGCACACAGATATTACTATTTCTAACTTCTAATACATACACTTAAAGAGCAGAACCCTGATTTGATGGTTCACTCTTATTCATCACAGCCTGTCAGACTTACCAGGAACCTATGACTCATTCTCATGAATATTATCCTCTCCAATAGCAATTTGTGTTTTTTTAAAGAGACAGTTCTGGTTGCAGTGAAATCTCAAATCATGTCCATTTTAATTTTTTTTTATAGATTCAATTACCAAATCAAAGATTTTGGGCCCAATCTGGTTGTGACATGATCTTACGTATATTGACCTAAGCATACACTTAGCAGAGCACTAATTTGTTTCGATAATTGTTTACCTGTACCTTCTGTAGTGACAAGTAACTCTTCAAGGTCAAATTGGACAAGCATCTTTAAGGAAAATATGGGATTGACTAAACCTGTTTGGGCAGCAAAAAGGTCTTTGGTTGGTCTCCAGCGACATAGAAAAAATCTGTGTTAAAAGATAGAGTAATGCTGCACGAATTCAACCCTACATTAACATAGTTTATAAATCTATTCCACAATCTTTTAACACACGGCATCATTCAATGCCTTGATCACCTACTCCATCCTTTCAAACCATTAGTACCTCATTCACAGTGATTTATTTATTTGGTTTATAAATGCAGAATCACAAAAATTAATATCGCTGTATAATCAAAATTAACTGACTGGGGTTTGAAATAAATGGCTGGGAAAACATTTAAAATCGAATAAGTTATTGTTAACTATGGACTGGGCTGCATTAGCTTTCCCTGCTTGGAAGAACTGCTGAACTAAAAAAAAATCCCTTGCTTAGGGAGTAACAGATGGCCAAGAAGTGTGGTTTGTTGCCAACAGCACTGTCACAGTGAGAAATGTCTACGCTGATGGCAGATTGTGACCAATATGATCCTGAACAGTTTTAAAAATACTTGCTAGGTATGATGAAGAAACAGCGTGAAATAGTAAAGTTCTTGAAAAACCATTTACAATTAGTCTTCATTCTGCACCAGCATTGAAGTGGTGACCAGGACAGGACTTTCTTGCAAACCTAGAATTCCCAGTGATTAAAATGGAACAGTTTCCTTTATAAGTCGTTCACTTTATAACCAAGTAAAATCTAACAATTCATATTCTCCTTAGCAGCACGGCAAGGAGTTAATTTTATAATTGGTTGTACAGTACTTGCAGTGAAACATTCATCTGAAGGAAATAATTATTCCATGTGTCCATAGTTAATGACTTGGTTCATTGCTGGTTTGACAATCTTGCCAGTATTTTCTCTGCTGGGTGACGTGCAGGAGACAACCAGTTTCCAAGGTCATGATATTCCACTGTATAGCTCTCTTTCTCGTGACCTAAGCAGGATATAACCCAGCAACCAACACCCTGAGTCTGCAATTAGTTAAAGTGATGTGGACAAGGATGTTTAAAAGGTCAATAGGCACAAAAGCCCAACCCTTGACAAATTCAACTCCACCCACCCTCTTGCCATATCCTCTGACTGTCTATTTACCTGGTTTGGAGCCTGACTGTGCAGTGACCAGGCAACAAAATATAAGTCCTGTATATTGTGGCTTTAGAACATCTATACACTTGCATTCAAGTAGCTGAGCAGCAATGAGGTTGACCAGAGAACTGCAACTGTCTCTTTATCCTATGAAAAATACCAACCCTGGTTATATCCAACTGTGTGTGTGTATGTATCTGTGAGAGAGAGATATGGTTTGGGGGAATGGAGATTTTTATTTATAATGAGTTCCCAACCTGTGCATTTTAAGCACTTTAAATCAAATATTTTAACTGATTTTCAAGTTGCTCTCTATTTCATGTAATCTCTGAAAGTGAGATTGGCTGCATTGTATATATTGAAAGATATGTTATAAGGGAAATGTGTTTGACCACAAGCTGTCTCTTTGCTGATGCTGGGTTTTGAATTAATCAAAATAATGTAAAGTTGTGCAGAATTTACTTTACACTTTTTGGATAACGCTTAAAGCTGCTGTGAGTCAGGGCTGAAGGATTTGCACTTTGATAGTTTCCTGAATCTCACAGAAAATATAGAACAGTAATAGAAGTTTCTTGAATGAGGCTTTACCTTGTGACATTTAAATATCATGTTAATAATTCCCACATTTCCATGAATGTGGTATATTTTTATACTTTATATCATAGGCATATTCTTCAAACAAATACTTTTGGTAAACTGTGCTGAAATCCACTGAAATACATAAAGAATGTCTTTGTGTTGAATATTCTGGTGTGTTATCACTTGGAACAAAAATTACTTTCACTGAACGTTGTGTTAGTTTGTTATTTCTTACAGAATTTTTTTTTGCAATCAGAAGCAGTTTAATTAGAACATTAAACTACTGTACTTGACAGGCGCATTGCTATAATTAACAACCACGGTGCAAATATCACTGGTGTTCATGATAAAAATACCCTGCTGTTCATGATGCTATGAATGCCTTTTTTGTATTGCATTCCTTTTTTTTAAAATATTAAACACATTGTGAAGTGTTTGGTACAGTTATCTATATTAAGGGTAAGGTAAAAGGACCATAAGGCTGCTCTGCAATTATAGAAAGACAGCCAGTGAAGGGTTTAACTTGAAGGTGACCAAAACCTCTGGGAATTGAATTTGGACCATTAGCATCATTGTGTAACACAAAACAATACTCCAGCCAACTCAGCTAACTAACCCCCATTAGTGGTACTATATAAATCTGAGCCATTGGTTTAAGGTGATCTTTGCATACATGCCTTTGAATGTATCTATATCATTCCAATTTGTTGTTAATCCTCACTTGCACAACACTAATGGCTGACTTCTTAGTTTTCTAAGTGTTATACCTTTTCCCCAATGTACACAATTCACGTATCATCTCATAGAATCCCTACAGTGTGAAGCATCCAACCCAGACCCATCCCCCAACCTGTGATCCTGCATTTTCCATGGCTAATATGGGAAATTTAGCATGACCAATCCACCTAACCCACACGTCTTTGAACTGTGGGAGGAAACTGGAGCACCCGAAGGAAACCCATACAGACAACAGGAAGAATGTGCAATAGACAGAATGTGCAAACTCTACACAGACAGTCACACAAGGCTGGAATTGAATGCAAGTCCCTGGTGCTGTGAGGCAGCAGTGCTAACCACTGAGCGCCTCACCTCATGTAATATTTGTAAGAAATATTACTACCACTTTTGCTGGCAATAATTTTCCTATAGATACAACCTTTCTGGTCTTTATAATCTTGTTTAATGACTAGTTAATCTATTTTTGGTTGAAGGATTTACATACAACTCCCTGTGCTCCAAAAAAAAAGTTAGAGGGTCTCTTACCTGAAGAATCAGACAGATCCTACATTAATCTGAAAATTGCATCTCTAATGTAATTTATTTAATATTTTTGAATCATTCATTGGATGAGGGCGTCATTGGCTAAGTCAGCACATATTGCTCATCCCTAATTGCCCAGGGGGCATTTAAGAATTAATCACATTGCTGTGGGCCTGGAGTCACATGGAAGCCAGACCAAGTAAGGATGGCAGTTTCCTTCCCTAAAGGACACAAGCGAACAATTGGGTCTTTCACCTAACAATTGACAATGGGCTCACCATTAGACTCTTACCTCCAGATTTTTATTGAATTCAGTTCCACCATCTGCCACATGAGAGTCACAGAACATTACCTGGATCTCTGAATTAACAGTCCAGTGATTATACTACAAATGTGAACTTAGATTATGTGGACAGTTTTAAAGTGTAGGATTTCAATCCATAATCTTCTGATTCAAAAGGAGAAGGCTACCCCAAAGCAAACTCAACAAAAAAAGAGTTAAATACATCAGAATTGAGATTAATAAGTATTTTAGTGAGTTTTGCAGCAATCATGGTTTTACTGAAGAAAGAAATTAAGAATTATAAGAAGTATGTTTGTGTTCAAAATGGAAAGAATACTGTTTCTATTGAATGTTGTACGTCGCACATAAGTGATTAACTAAATAACCCAAGCAAGTGATAGGTAGATAATACACAGATAGTACAATGCAGAAAAGGCCATTCAGCTCTATCAGTCCATACTGGTATTCATGATTTATGTGGTGCTTCGAGCAAAGTGACAATGAGAGGTGAATTTCTATAGGGAATATTCTGTTTGATGACTAAAATCTCAGCAGCAAAATCCTGGAAATAGAGAAAACGAGAAAAGGAAAGTATAATGGGAGACTTGAGGGAGTAAAAAGCAATCTTAAAGAATACATGCAGCAGAACAGAAGCAGAAAGGAATATAACAAGAGCTTTTGAACATACTTACATTCAAAAAACATACAAAATAGGAGCAGGAGTAGGCCATTCGGCCCTTTGAGCCTAATTTGCCATTCAATATAACAACATGGCTGATAACTTTTGCAGCATCTTCCTTAGTAATGACCACCATAAAGTAATGACTTAACATCTCAGTCTCAATGCATAAATCACCTTTTGGTCCCAAAATGTGAATATTCTTATAATCCTTTCACTATATATATAGTTTTGGATTGTCTTTATGATAGCTGCCTGTCTCTTCCCCTTCTTTGTGTTTGCTTTATTTCCTTTTCCATTTCCCCTCTGACCTTTCTAATCAGCTGATTCTTGCATGCATTATCAACATGACATTTGCCAAACACATCCTTCTACTGTTCCATCTTCATATAAGATATAAATAGACAGAACATGGTGAGACAACTTGAGAGGTGGAAAAATTGAGAGTGAGAAAATGGCAAAAGTATGCTAAACAATTTGCTACAGAGCTTTTACAGTGTGAAGTGACAGTGAAATTATAGGGCTATTTGTGCAAGACATGGAAGTCCCGGAGTTAGTGATTTAAGAGAAAATATATTCAAAAGTTTGGTTAAAAATGCAATGGAATTAAAACAAGAGAAAATACATTTAAGAGGTGTCTGGGACTAAAATTAGGCCACCCCTCAGCATAAAAGTAGACATTTGATTAGGAGACAGGTGGAATATTGTACCAGATCTGAGCACACCATTGCTGGCAGGAGAATCAATTAGAGATTAAATAATTGAAAATTTTAAAATTGAAAAGAAAATTAATGCACATTTTTGAAAATGTGAAAGCATTTAAGAGGTGAAAAGTTGTTTCCACCATTTGATGAATCAGTGACAAAGGGAGTCAGAGCCATGATCAGTACTGTATCAAAATAACAAAGATGAGTATTACAACAGGAAATCTTGTGATGCAGTGGGTAAGGTACCTGCTTCTAATGCAGAAACTGTGAGTTTATGTTCCAATCCAGGAATTGATGGCCAAGGAAGATGTTTCGTAACACCCAGTCTATAAACATTTCCAATGGCAGGGTCACAAGTGGGAGAGATCGCTGTACATCCACATAATGGAATGAAAATTGGAGTTTTCACTATCTCCATTCATAGTTCCAGGACTTTAGTATGCATGTTCCACTGAAACTCAGACTGGTTGGCTTAATTGGGTGTGGATCAGATTGGTGACAATGGCATGGGGTTTGATTCCACTTTGGCTATGGTGGATACGGGAACTGCCTCTTTGCCCTTCTTATGGTGAAAGTTATGGCATATGGGTTGTCCTGCCTCCTGAAGACATATTAGAATATGGAATCCAAGAGCAAAAGTAGTATTAACATAGAAGTCGCAACATAATCAAAAATGGATTGGATTTGTAAGGTAAGGATATAAAAAAGAAGTGATTAGAGAGTTCTAATTGAAGAGCTCACATTATTACAGTGTGATGGCTAAATATAATTTTAATTTTGGTGCAAATTATATGCAGAGGCTGAAATAATTGTTTTTGCACTTAAAATCTCAGTATATTGCTCACAGTCTTGAACAATTCTAAACAATCCATCCAAACATCCTACAAAGGCTGCAAGACCTTTGCAGGTTCAGAATTGTCTCACATTTCTCTCTTGGCTGTGTTGAGCTGTTACTACTACTACCAGTACTACTACTACTACTGCCACTGCCTGTGCTTCCCCAGATCCACTGTTGCCTGGCCCTTCCTTACTGCTGCTGCCTGGGATCCCAGTTCTGCTCTTGCTGCTGCTTGGGTCGCTGGTTCGGTAGCTGCTGCTCCCTAGGCCCTCCACCACTGGTGCTGCTGCCATCACCTGGGCTTCCCGCTGCTGCCGTCACCTGGGCCTTTTGCCTCTGCTGCTGCTACTACCTGGGTCTTCCCCTTCTGTTGCTGTCACCATGGCCTTCCATTTTTGCTGCTGTCGCCTGGCTCATTAAGAACTGAGACTGCTGCAGTTGTTTTGGGACCGCCTGTCAGAAGACCCCTTGGAGCCTCTGGCAGCTTAGCATGGCCAGCCCCAGAATAGCAGGTCCCAGCTGCACTCAAGCTGGGGTAGCCGCGGCTTTAGGCTCAGCTGCTTCAGCCCCAACTGCAATCCCATCCCCCTTTAGGTTCCTCACTAAGGCCTGAGGGGTTAAGGCGTACCGCCGGTCTCACATGATAATTGAAGCCTGCAGTAAGGCCATGACTAGTGCGGTTGGCCCAAGCCATAGTCACTGCAGCCAAAATGTACTGGAAGGCCGTTTTCTTCCTGAGGTCCAAGCAGGTGGTGCACCAGGTCATGGGCAAGGGGCTCAGTCTTGGTGGGATATATTGGCCTGTTGATCATCTGGAGGTGATGGCCCAGAGTGTCATGATTTCCAACATTCCACCATTTATTGTCAGTGAGCATCTCCTCCCCCATCCACAATCACTGGGGGAAATCCAGTCAGGTGTCACCCTGCTTCTGCTCAGACTAAGGGACCCTGCCCTTAAACACATCTACTTCTTCCAGCACCAGGTTTTTAATTGCTTGGCCCAGGTGAAGGTAACTGAGGGAACCATCACAGTCCTCCACAAGGGCACAGCCTATCGTGTCTTCTGGATGGCAGATAGTGTGTGGTGCCACATCTGCCAAGAGGTGGGGCAGGTCAGTAAGAATTGCCTCATCTGAAGGCCACCAAGCCCACACCAGAAGCTGTAGGTAGCACTGCCACACCCTTTCCCCCCAAAGCAACACTGGGAGCCCCACAAGTAGGTCCTGAGATCGCCATCACTGCAGCCTCTGGCAAGGAGGTTGGTGGGCATCCAGCTGGGAGAAGGGCACAGTGAAAGACTAAGAATCTCATAGATCTGTCACCCTGTTTTCCACTCCACCCACCCCAGTCACAATTACCCTATTGCCCCCTCAGAGCCAGAACCTCAGCCCACCCCATCCCAGTGAGATAATGCATCGGTGGCCACACTAGCATTATCCCAGCACAGGAACCACCACCACCATCACACCCATGCCTATGCTGACTCTATGCACAAACCTCCTTGCTTTGAGCCCTACCTGAACCTACAGTGGCTGAGACTGTGGTTTCAGAGCTTTTAGCTGGCCTATACCCCACCAACTGTCACCTAGGCAAAAGTGAGGACTGCAGACACTGGAAACCTATTCCTGATGAAGGACTTTTGCCCGAAACATTGATTTTCCTGCTCCTCAGATGCTACCTGACCTGCTGTGCTTCTCCAGCACCACTGTCACCTGACTACCAAAAGGTAGGGCAGGAAGTGATGAAACCTGCTTTCCTCACCCTCACCACACCTCCTGCCTTCCCTAGCCAATAGTGTTCTTCCAGAGGGAGGACCCGTAGACCCCATAACCAGCAGGGCAGGTGGGGAAGGGAAGATTGTTGCCACAAAGAGAAATAGGGGCTGCTCCCTGTGGGGAGGAATTCCCTATTGCCAGGATAAGGCATAGTTTGTCCCCTGGGGCTTCCTGCCCCTCCCATACCGTGGCCTGACCTGTCTGGTCCTGGGGTTATGGCAGGCTGAACAATGCTGCAGCTCTACTGGCCCCCTTAGATAGACTCAGAATAGGCCTTGATGGAGTGCATCAAGGATGTTCCTGCCGGTGACCCTGGGGGTCATGTTACTGGAGGATTGGAACCAGCTGGAGGCACTGGACCAGCTATGGTGTGACATATGGGGCGGCACGGTGGCACAGTGGTTAGCACTGCTGCTTCACAGCACCAGAGACCGGGGTTCAATTCCCGCCTCGGGCGACTGTCTGTGTGGAGTTTGCACATTCTCCCCGTGTCTGTGTGGGTGTGCAGGCCAGGTGAATTGGCCACGCTAAATTGCCCGTAGTGTTAGGTAAAGGGTAAATGTAGGGGTAATGGGTGGGTTGCGCTTCGGTGGGGCGGAGTGGACTTGTTGGGCCAAAGGGCCTGTTTCCACACTGTAAGTAATCTAATCTAATGACATGGGCAAGGCACACATCCATGTTTTCTGTCAAGACTATGTGAGGGGATTGACAAAGAGGCAGGAATCTAAGATCAAGGATTTGGAGAAGGAGATGCTCAACCTAAGGAGTCACCCTTGGTCAGCCCGATGTGGACCCAGCCCTGCAGGGGGTGTATGAAGAGACAAAGGCTGCAATCCAAGATCTGCAACTCATTGGATCCCAGGGCGAGTATGTGAGGTTACAGATCCAGCTCCTCCAGGACTTAGAATGCAGCTGCCCCTTCTACTCACTGGAAAAAAGGCATAGCACCCATCAACAGCTCCTTGTGCTGCTGGCCAACAAGAGGTCTCTCGTCTCTGATCTGGAGGGCGTCAGGGCCCAGATTAACATCTATTACACTCTGTGCTTTCCAGATCCATCCAACCAGGATGCTGACAGAATTTTGTGGGAGGATGTACCGCAGCTCAGCCCGGAGGACGCCAGAAGTCTTGATGCTCCAGTCACTTTTGGGGAGCTGACTGCCACCCTCACTCAGCTCTCGAGGAGCAAGTCCCTGGGGCTGACTGTGGAGTTCTTCAAGGTGTCCTGGGATGTCCCGGGGAGGGGGTGTGATTATGCACAGGTGCTCGGGGGAATGTCTTACGGATGGAGAGCTGCCCCTTTCTTGGTGCGAGGCGGTCATCATGCTGCTGCCAAAGAAAGTGGACCTTTGTTCTCTTAAGAACTGGTGTCCGGTCTCGCTCCTCAGCACAGATTATTAAATCTTTTCTGTGGTGTTGGCTTCTCACCTGGCATTTGTGCTGGCCCACATGATCCACCTTGACCAGTCATACATGGTCCCCAGGCCTGATGATTCATGACAGTCTCCACCTGGTCTGGGACCTGATCCACTTTTGTCATAGGGCTGGTCTGTTGAGTGCTTTCCTGTCTCTCAATCAGGAGAAGATATTCATCAGCATTGATCATGAGTATCTGCTCAGGACTCTGCAGACATTTGGATTTGGGATGCAGTTCATTGCTTGGATCTGCCCTTTGTACACCACCGCAGAATGTCTGGTGAAAGTTAAATGGTCCCTGCTGGTGCCCCTTCACTTTGGGAGAATAGTATGTCAGGGCTGCCCCTTAACTAGCCAGCCGTATTCCCTTGCATGGAGCTTCTCCCATGCTTCTTGCGGAGGAGGTTGTTGGGGCTAGTTCTGCCCGGGCAGGGCATGGGTGTGGTCCATTAGGTTTACACTGACGACATGCTCCTCACATTCACTGACCTGGGGAGGATACGTGAGTGCCATGTGGTGTACTCAGTGGCATCTTCTGCCAGGATCAACTAGGCCAAATGTTCCAGACTCCTGGTCGGTTCATGGCAGGTGGACTCTGCCAGAGGAGTTGTGGGGGTTCAGCTCGTGTACCACCCATCTCCTCTACCTGGAGGTAAACCTAAACCAGCCAAGGAATGTTGGCTGGCAAATTGGCAGGAGCTGGAGGCCAAACTCTCACTCGCCTAGATCACTGCACAGGACTGCTACAAGTGCTATCTTACAGGAGTAGAGTACTGGTCATAAACCAGCTGGTGGCCTCCACGTTGTGATAACAGTTGGTCCCTTTGATCCCTCTTCCTGGTTTTGTCGCTGATGTCCACAGAATGTTGGTTCACTTCTTCTGGGACAAAAGGATGCACTGGGTCACGGCACAGGTTCTGAGTCTGCCTACTGAGGAAGGCCTTCAGGCTTTACAGCAATACCTTTATATTGAGCCTCTTCCTAGGTGGTGTGACCTGGCGACATATTTTTTTCTGCCAGGTGCATAACCTCAACAACGATGCACAGCTCTGTTTATTGACCATAAGAGTTTGCAAATCATCCTCAGGATGCTGCCTGTCTTTTACCAGGAGCTGATTGCTGTCTAGGACATGGTCAACTTGTGCTGGGCCTACGCTCCATGAGGAGTAGGAGCTATCATCAGAAAGCTGTTGCACATGAATCCGCACTTCCACAATTGCACATTTGAGTGGCTGTTGGGGGGTGGAGGACCACGGCTGCAGGGGTGACCAGGATCGGAGACATGCTGGATTGTGGGGGCCTGGGCTGGATGCTGCCGTAGGAATTTGTGTACAGGATGACAGTAGACATCTGGCTCACAACCACTGCCATTCAATGCCTTAAAATGGGCGGTGCTCGGACACCTGCACCAATTAGAGGATGCTCAGATGTGAGGCGGAATCCCGTCTATGCATACCGCTGCTCGGATGGAACTTCACATTGGTCCCAGGATCCCGTACCTCGTGACCTGAGTCACCTCCAGAATGCTTTTTTTTAAAGAAAGGAATCTCTGCGCCATGTCCAGACTGTTGCTGCTGCTGTACACCATCCAGCTTTTCTCCTTTATCCACCATCCAGACACGCCTTGTTGTGCCCATTTGCCACAGGCAGTGGGGATCTCCAGTGGCATGCTCCCTATGTGAAAGTCTTCCCTCAGGGATCCTGTGTGGAGGGTGTTGCTTGCAGCTATCCCTTGGAACCAGAGGTGTACTTGTTTTGTGGTGCTGTGGCGTCCATGGATCATGAATATATTGGGCGTGGGTGTTTACACTCCCCTTTTAGTTATCTACAGAACCTTCTCTTCTGTTTTTGGTTGCTCTTCAGCCCCACGCTCCTGATCATTGGGCATCCAGTGCAGAGGGAAGGGGCAAGTCAGAGGATCTCCTCATGCGTCTGCTCTTGGGCCTGGCCAAGGTGGCCATTATCAGGTCCAGGCAGTGGAGTGTGAAGGGGGTCGTTATGGCCAACTGTCTGGTGGTGAAATATTAATAAAGTTATTTACCTCTGGGTGTTTTCACTGTGTCTTGCACCTACATGGCTGCTGGGAAAAATAAGCTGGTGAAGAAGAGAAAAAAAATAAGCAAGAGATTTAGAATCTCCTCAGTTCAGGGGACTGAGTTTGAGCTGGTTGACCACAGCTAGTGTACTGTGCACAAGTAAATAAAAGGTGATTTGGTGACGGGATACCGGCCTCTGTGCAATTATTTCAGTGGCGACAGGAGAAAACAGTACATGCCTGAAGAACATTTACTTGCAACAATTATCTTGGATTTGGGTTAAGCATTTCTGGTATCATGCCTTTATTTGGGAAGCTTGACTTATTTGACTGCCGTCAAAGACTAGGCCCAGTATGTGGAAAGAATTTTTTCTGGACAAATGACATTGGGGCAGATGAAAAGATGAGTAATTTTTTTGACTGCTTGCAGACCTGCAGCATTTTCAATTAAAAGGGGCTCAACTTTCCCAGAGGCACCAGACACTAAAACCTTCCAATAGTTGGTTAAGGAATATTATGACCTGAAACCTCCTCTAATTCTGAGATGCTATCTGTTTTATTTGGCTGTTGGAGAACCAGGGGGATCATATGGGGATTTTTAATGAGATTAAGACAACTGGCAAAGATGTGATTTTAAGTTAACCTTGAATGAGGTACTGAGACCCTGTTAGCTATATGTGATTAATGATTTAACCCTGCAGAAGCACCTATTGGCTGAAGCCCAACTGGACTTCAAGCAGGCACTACAACTGGCTTTAATCATTAGAAAATGCAGTAAGTGAAGCAGGGGAGCTACAGGGCATCCCAATGGAAGTGGATACCCTCACCTGTCCAACTGAGCTTGGGGAACACCACTTGAGTGTAGGCAATCACACAGCCTCATGCAGGACATATCCTGAGAAGAGGAACCCAAGGCCTGTCAGCATAGTAGAACCTCACAACAAAGCTGAGCCTCCACCAAGTGGCTAAAACATTTCCAGGATCTGGGCTGGCAAGCCATTGTAACTGCTACTGTTAAAAATCACACACCAGATTATAGTTCCTAAACAAATTTAGATTAGGTCTTTCATCTTTTAGAGTGGGATATGGTGGTTTAGGTTCTTTAGTATGTAAATCCCAGAAATATATTCTTAAGGTGGCATCAGCTTATCTAATAATAAAACATAGTAAAGAATCCAAACCACCATATCCCACTCTAAAAGATGAAAGATTTAATCTAAATTTGTTTAAGAACTATAACCTGGTGTTGTGTGATTTTTAACTAAAGCTGTTAAATATATCCTTACAACTCCATGACACTGTAACCCTTTTGCTATAAATCCAATGTTGTATGGTCATGTTCCACAACCACCTGATGAAGAGGCAGCACCTCAAAAGCTAGTGCTTCCAAATAAACCTCTTGGAATATAATCAGGTGTTGTGTGATTTTTAACTCAGTCCACCCCAGTCCAACACTGGCACATCTAAATCAGACTAAACAGACATTCTGATCCCATCACAGTAACAGTCACCATTTAACAAATGTTTAAACAATCTCCTGTTTCCCCAGGACAAAAGTCACCAAATTTTTGTGTACAATAGATAAAACAAAGTCACACTATAGTGATAGAATTTTAATATATGTAAGAACTGTATTTTGGAATTCCATCGCCACTTCGAACTGTACTAGTGCAGTTCCTGAATAAAATAAAGTTCACCACTCACTGATTTCAGTCATTATTTGAACACAGTCCCAAAACACTAATATACAATACAATATACAAGGGGTATCATCAGTCTGCGCCCTTTTTCAGTGGACCATGGAGAACATTTTTCAAAGGCTACCCCAGTTTGCTATTTATCTGGATGATGTGCTAATAATCAGAAAGACCAATAAAGAGCACTTGGACATAATGATCAAATGTTTCTCCCAGGTGAGCGTATTCCTTAGAAGAGAAAGTGTGTTTTCCAGGCACCCCAAGTGACCTACAGTCAGTTCTGCTATAACACAGTCGGTCTGTTCTTGTGCAACCCCGTGTTATAAGCAAATCGCGTAATAGCATCACCATTTAAACGAATGGAGCCAGAATTGAGTTATAACCATTACACACTTTAAGCATTGACGTTGATGCCAAGCAGGCAGCCTTACACCCCATACTTCTGGTTCCATTGGGTTCCCAGCAAAACCTGGTTAGAAATAGGACAGGTATGCCAGACCTGCGTGAGATACAGAAATTACAAGGTGATGCCCCCTGCTGAGGAGCACAAACTATGGACTCAAATGGGGTGGTCCCTTTATACTCAAACCAAGCTATGGGTGACCCCTAAAGGACAGGTTGGTGTTCCTTCTTTGCTCCTACCTATCTTAGTTTATGATATGCTACACACTTGGGCAAGAAGGGAATAGTTAATGCTTTTTTACAAACCTGGTGGCACCCAGATTTCCATAAAGCAGCTGAAAAACAAGCTAAATTATGCTTGATTTGTAAAAGATGAATGCTGGAAAAGGGATGCCCTGCAGTTCTGGAACTACCCCCTTGCTTGGTGGGTGTTTTACTTGTCTACAACTTGATTTTACAGAATTACTTAGAATACATTGTATAAATATTATCTAGTAATAGTAGATATATTTAATAGATGGATCATAACCTTCCCAATGGCTGATAATACTGCTACAACAGTGGTGTAAAAATGGGAAAATATCTGCATTAGTTAGCCAAAACTCTTCAAAGTTTACATTCACGAGTGTGCCAAGCCTATCGAGAGCATGATGATTCACTTGAGGGAGAGTACCCTACTGTAGAACCTGGGGATTTTGTGCGGATTAAGAACTGGGACTGGGGAAAGATAGAGCCAAGGTGAAAAGGACCGTTTCAGGTGTTGCTGCCCACCCATATGGCTGTGAAAGTGCAAGGACAACCCCATTGGATTCATAGAACCGACTGTAAACAAGTTAGTGAAGGAATAGACAACGATTAAGGGGAAAAATGTAGTGGATACTGGTGACTTTGGGGGGTTTCACTTTGAGCACGGAAGGATTTTAGATCAGCACTTCTTTGTCCCTTGGAGGGTGACTAAGACAATCTATACACCACAATGCCTTTTTGTATTTGACTTATCAAAGTGCCCAAATGATGGGAAAGGCAGCTGATTGTTGGATATGTGCTTATGTGCTGTCCTAATTACAGGGGGTATTCCTTTGTGGCCTGTTTCCTTTAGCTGGCCCGAGGTGGCTGAATGGCTAATACGCCAGAACTCTCCCGGTGATTCTGATAAAACTAAGGATTTGCAAGAATGGCAGTCAGCAGGGAATGATTATGACCCTATTCAGGGATTGGTACCAAATTGGCTACAACAGATTCAATCTACCCCCTTTTCTATTAATGACACTATTTGCTTTAGTGGAGACGGGAACTCCTCCAGTGGCATTTAAATGGGGTCTAGTCAATGCTCCTTTACTATCCCATGGAATGAACCTAGCCAAAATTTGATTACATTTGGTTATTTTTTTTTGATTGGTCCACCATCCTTAATAAAACATCAGGTCCCTCTGGAATGACCTTGTTCCCAAGCCATGGAGAGATGGATATTCTAGCCTAACTGCCTATAATGGCACCTATTTTATTTGAGGACTAAAAGTCTAACCATTGCTCCCCTCAGACTGGTGGGGATCATGTTTTATAGGGTACGTAGTTCCTCTCATTCGAGTTTTAGATAAGTTACCTTCACCCTCGAGGACCAAGAAGTACCTCTTTCCATTTCTTTCCTTGACTGGGATGTCTTCCCCTCCTATTGGACTCCATTTGCAGAGCAAAGAATTAAAGTAAGTTAAAAACAATATTGGAAATTGTCACTAATGATACAGCAAACGCCCTGAGTAATATCAATGCTGAACTAGTTGTGGTGAGGCCCTTCAGAATCGTTTGGCCTTGGACTTTCAACTCGCTAAGAAGTGTTGCACGTGTGCCATTGTATGAAAGGAATGTTGTACCTATATTCCTGATGGATCCTCCAATATCATTGATCTCTCTAAGCACATTACCCAGGAGGTACAGAAAAACTCCTTCTGTTTTGTCAGTTGGCTCAGTAGTATGACATTGCATTGAAGAGCTAAACTGCAGAGAAATCTGTGCACATTCCTTCTTTGTTGGGGTAAATCCCAAGATTAGAACAGACAATGATTAAGTACTCCCAAATGTAAGCATAGATACGTGCTGAAGGTAACCAGCTAAAACTCCACAGTTCTCCTGCACATAATTAGGATAAGTTTCCTGCTGTTTGTTCTGCCAGGGATGTCATAACTATATGGACGCTGAAGCATTAACTAATGCAGAAAATTATGGCCACCACTCCAGCATCAAAAAATGAACCAGGCTAATTGGTTCATAGGACTGGCTGCGTGCTGTCTGATCTACCAGCTGAATTGGTTTGGTTCTGAACTGTTACCATCAGTTGTCTTAGTTTGAACCCATTGTAATTCCGAAGATCACAACCTTATCTTTTTCTCCAATTTAGGTTTAAAACAGGAACCAGATAATATCTATGCCTCTTAAGATATGCTGATGCATAGATTCTCTCTTTAAAAGTGATTCCCGTATGAACTCCTCCATCATTCTTCAGAATGACTGTTATACTCTCCGGAAACATCTGTTTTTTTCTTTTCTGGCTAGTGCTGTATTGAGGGGAAGAGGAACACATCTGGCTGAATCTTACAATTTTTGGCTGTGTCATTTTCATTAAGTTTCAAAGAGGGCGAGCAGATTTTCTTGCACTATCATCCCAATGCATCTCATAGACTACCTATCTACGATGGCCCTCATGTCCAAGGCAAACTCACTGTAGCCAAAAGAATTCACTCATGCCCAGATACACCAGAACATACTGGCACCTCTGGTACTAGTTTGGAACACCACCTATAGACCTTCATAAATGTGGCAGTCTAAGAAGTTGCCCTTCAACATCAATGTGGTGGAACAGAAGCCACAAGCTTACTCTTCTCATGGCTGACACTTGCTCATACATACAACTCTATCTTCTTGCCCCAATCACTGTTCAGCTACCAGGCTACCAGCTTACCTATCCTTAGCCACATCCTATCTAACCACCCTCTCAAAGTCACCACTACTCCTTCCCCAATGCCCACTATATCTCAGCATCCCATCTCTGTGCAATTGGGAAATCATCACATTTATTTCTTCAAATAAATCCAAAATTATCTTTTAATTAAAAACTCCAAAAGCAAACAAACAGTGCACAGAATCTGCAATTCTCTCCTTGAATACAGACACTTTGCTATTTTACAGTCAAGGATTGCTGCAACCAGCTCTTATCTACTGGAACATAGTGTGAATTAGGTTCTGTCTGGTTTGCAGCATCCAATGCAGCTGAGCTCTGTCATGCACAAGGTGAGGTGTCTCCTCCTCAATGTCATAATTTTCCTCCATGGAAAACTCTCCCATGCTCCCAGTTTCAAAGTATCCATCACATCCCATTGTTGCTTGCTCCACCTGTGCAGAGCGCAGCACACTAGCACGATGTGGCATGCTTTGTTCAGAGTTATACATCCCACAAGACCACTCCAAGCAACGGAAATGCATCTTCTACAGACCTATCATCTGCTCCACTGTACCTCTGGTCATTGTATATGCACTCTGCCTCACTCAGACGGTTGCACAATGATGTCATCAGCCAGGGTTACAGTGCATAATCCTTGACCCCAGTAACAATCCTTGAAAGACAACTGGTCCTTCAAACACACCAACAGCAGAAGCTCCTGCCAAGGTATATGATGGAATATTGCTGGAATGGAAACCATTCCTAATAATTAATGCAATTGTGTTGTAATATAGGCGTCTCAGCATGACGTGTGAGCAGTCAATTTCGGCCTACACCTGAGGGAACTTGGCTTTGCTGTCAATTCCAACTGCCTAGGTTGCAGGGGGAACAAAATGGACTGGTGTGAGTGGAAGAAAGATCACACATATTATGTGTGGCTTCCTGAACTGAGCCATTTGCATTGAGGCTCAACACAGGTATCACCTTGACAACCACCAGATAAAGATGGCCATCCATTCTTTCCGGTTGCAGGTCTTGATTCAGCAGCTAACACAATTCAGTCATGGTGTCCCAGGGCACATGGGGCCTACATTAACACTGTGCTTTGTTCATTTTGAGGATAAAAGACACCAGCTGTTCTGTGTCTTTGATGTAACCTGAGGGACCCTGCAGATATGATCTCTTCAAGTGCTGGAGGGCACTTCAGCTTCTGCAGTCCATTACTGCAGCTCTTGGGTTTGCTGCCACATCTGCTCCTTATTCATCTCACTTCACCTTACAAGACAGACTCTGCAACAATCAAACCTCCTGTTGTTGCATCCATATTTGTGATGAACCAGTGTTAGGAAAATAAGGAACAGAACAGTTCCTTAGCTATGAGAAATTTTTGAATACTGTACAGATGTTAGCTGAACATGTTCCTCTCTACAATAGGATGTGAATAATCCTGACAAGAATGGCCATGTATTGAACTGTTACAGCACTTTGAGAAAGGCACTTATTCACCCCACCAATCACATGGCAAAGACATGGTATAGTGAAAGTACTCCATGCCGATTCAACCCTTAGCTTTCCAGCCCTAAATCACCTATGAAAGTTATCACTGCATATTAGAGAGTACTGCATAATACTTACAATTCAGGTGTAGAGGGGTTCAGGTCAGTTTCCCACTATACTCTTGGATGTCTTGCAAGAACTATGCCTGTTGTGGCCAACAGTGGCACTTTAAATGTTAGCTGTGATTACTTCTGCTTCATAGAGATGTATATGGGCAATTTGCAAACACCATTGTTTGTGACTAGTATTTATACTGATGTACTTTGTACACTGCATATATTTCATATACACAATAATATAATTACAAATGATATGTGCAGATGATGTGCTCTCTGAACTCTGAAACAGCATAATTGATGCAATTGCCCCTGCAGTGGCCTCCTGTTGAGCATAAGTGGAGTCCACCCATTAAATTAACATTGACTCCACCCAACCTGGGTGCTTCTGCAGCATTTTCCACTTGCTTCTAGAAGAAAGAAAATCATAGCAGGGAACTCAGGTCACAGTGAACACCATCAGTACCGAGCTCAGCCCGGTTTGTCATGTATCCTCCACCATGCCTTCATGTCCTGGTCTGCTTTGTTCTCACCAGAGAGCCCCTCTTCACTGAACCACATTGACTTACAACTTCAAATTTCCTCCTTATCCCCTGAATCACAGTACTTAAGCTTTATAATGCCCCACAGTTGTGCTCCATTGAGCCCCCCTAGAGGCCAGGGTGGTGACCACTTATGTTACTCCCTCCAGCAGTGTTTCATTTACTACAGTTTCCACCTTTATACATCCGGTTTCTTCCCTTCATTGTCCTGTCTCCTCCTTAACCCAGACATCTGCCTTCCTACCCTAACACTGAATTCCCCTTTTCTCCCTATTGTCACAGCACACCCCTTCTCCCCCCAGGCTAAAATTACAGATCTCCAGGATTCACTGGTCTCTACTCCCTGGCTGACTGACTGACATACAACTTGAGTAATGACTGACCAGACCCCTGACTATTCTCCTTGCAGATCCCCAACTCACAATGTGATTCCCCAACTGCTTGCACTGGGCCTATATGACAGTGAGATTTTACCCCTCACCGTGACCACTTCAAACAAACGACTGACCGTGCTCACACCCTAGGACTATGTGAAAATGCTGTCCTGACTGACCAGACAGGACCCACCATCAGGACTCCTTTACTCAACTGAGGAGTGCGATCGACAGACTTTAGACATTGCCATTTGGTTGAAGGACATACAGTATGTTTAGCCTGCAAGAGCTGCCACATGTTGTAGATAATGACATAGAACTGTAGCTACAGCTTAACATCCACCATCTGGAATGACAACTATTGACAAGCATATCAAGCAGCTCTGATTATATGTTAAACAGCAAGTCAGATTCAGCCTGGTCTAAATTATCAGTTGAGTGCCTTTATACAAAGTGTCACTGCAGCAGTATTTCAATGATAATTGCTGGTGTGCACCAAAGTGCAGTACTGAAATCAATAGCATTGACCACGTACAATGGAGATGTGTCACTCTGGCGTATGTCAGATGCCAGCATCCATGGACGAACAATGTATGCAGCCACTGACTGGGAATTTGCTTTGAAACGTTGATGTCAGATGTCCAAGTTGGCAGTCTTGGTATCTGCTCTGACTTTCATGACAAGAATTCTCAACACCTAACTTCTGTCTATCTTGTGGTACGAAAGGAAACCAGATATAATTGTTGGTGATAGCAAGCAATACTTCCCAATAATAGACCTCCAACTGCTCCATAGCAAGAATTTCATCTCAATCACAAAGCCAGGACTCTGTTGGAAAATGCAATTAGTTCCGATGTCATGAAAAGTCTTGTTGGACTGCTCAAATTCTCTCAGATTGTTGCCATAGCTCATGTTATCAAGGCCCTCTATGATTCCATCCATGCTGTGGGGACATGTCATGTTGTAGAATACTGGTTATAATGGAGTTGATTTGTGTTAGACTTTACAGGGTATAATGAGTCCTGAGTGCACTATGGATCTGAAAATGGCAGTATTTATACTGGGGGAGATGTAGTTTGTTTTAACTACTGGAAGTAAAAAAAATCAGCTCTGGATGCAAAATACCCAGGCAATGTCATATATGGAAGCCAGTAGCTCAATGTCGTGTGCTAAAGCCTATTAGAAATAATGAGGGCAGCAGTTACAGTGTGTGCAAACTCTTTCCAGATTGCCAGAGTCAGGGATACAGATAAATGAACCTCCTATTCCTTTACAAAATTGTGAGGGAAGTTAGTAGAATTGTTTGCTTCCATATAAGGACACAGATTTGGGAAGTTGATCTTATTCTATGGCAATGATATTTGACTCTGCGGAAAGTGCCAAAATTGACCCTTTCAACCTGTAGCAGATTGGAAGCTAGCCAACTGAGAACTTTCCCATGCACATGGTTCATCTGTAATAAGCTCAGAAAATTCTATATGACCACAGCCGATCGACACTAATGAAATTCAGCCCAAACAAACATCCTCCTGAATATGTCTGGTGCTGGTCCCTACAGCCTATCCTTAGCTCAGCCTCTTATTAGCAGGTAGTAGCATCACAGATGGACTTTTCATGCAGCTAGAGAAGAGGCATAAGATAAATGCCTTCAGCTCACCCATGCTTCCCACCTGCAACCCAACAAGCTTTTGTTGAAGATAAAAGCCACAATATCCACAGCCAACAGGCATTGGTTGCTCATCCTCTCCCTAAGAACATTTAGGGATAGTGATGTTTGTACTGACCATTCTCACCCTTATGTATACAACTTTATAACTATGTACCAACTTCAGTTCGTTCCCTTGTGGATATTGTCAAATATGGACAATGTTATGCACTCTTTATGAATACCTGACCTGATAAAATGATCTGAAAAATCTTGTACAGTATCAAATCAGTTAAAGAAAACATTTTGTGATGTTAAGGATGCCTCCTTTAAATGGATCTTAATGAGTTAAGCCTTTATTCAAGAGAAATTTCATGGCAAGAACTTCTCTTGAAATAAGATATTATTTTTAAAAAGGATATCATGGAAAAATGCACTACAAAATCTACTTGAAGCTCTTTGGCAAACAAGCATTTCCTGCAGTTCAATTCACAGAGTCAGCGCATTACAGCTTAAAAGATTGTGTTCACCATCTGCCAAGAAATAGAACATACTTGTTTAAAGCAGGCTACTCTGAACCTTGTGCGCTGCCCTTTCCCTTGCTTGTTGCTGTCTAGACTAGTTGGAGTCTGCATAATTGACTTCGTAGACTACAAAACGTGCACAAATAAAATATAAAACATTTTCTACTCAAATGAAAGATGATTCTGCTGCTGATGTGAATCTTTCCAAAGAAGTCAGTTACGGTAGTCTGCTATTGAAACCATGAGGCTTAATTTGATGCAAGTAAATTTTTCCTCATATTCCATTCTGAAGTTAGTAGGTAATTTTATGAGTCTACACCAGCAATGGGACAATAGGTAAAGGGGCAGTACAGAGAGATCTGGGTGTTCTTGTACACCAGTCAATGAAGGCAAGCATGCAGGTACAGCAGGTAGTGAAGAAGGCTAATAGCATGCTGGCCTTCATGACAAGAGGAATTGAGTATAGAAGCAAAGAAGTGCTTCTGCAGCTGTACAGACCCCTGGTGAGACCACACCTGGAGTACTGTGTGCAGTTCTGGTCTCCAAATTTGAGGAAAGACATTCTGGCTATTGAAGGAGTGCAGCGTAGGTTCACGAGGTCAATTCCTGGAATGGCGGGATTACCTTACACTGAAAGACTGGAGCGACTGGGCTTGTATACCCTAGAGTTTAGAAGACTGAGAGGGGATCTGATTGAGACATTTAAGATTATGAAAGGATTGGACACTCTGGCAGCAGGAAACATGTTTCCGCTGATGGGTGAGTGCCGAACCAGAGGACACAGCTTAAAAATACGGGGTAGACCATTTAGGACAGAGATGAGGAGAAACTTCTTCACCAGAGAGTGGTGGCTGTGTGGAATGCTCTGCCCCAGAGGGCAGTGGAGGCCCAGTCTCTGGATTCATTTAAGAAAGAGTTGGATAGAGCTCTCAAAGATAGTGGAATCAAGGGTTGTGGAGATAAGGCAGGAAGAAGATACTGATTAGGAATGATCAGCCATGATCATATTGAATGGTGGTGCAGGCTCAAAGGGCAGAATGGCCTACTCCTGCACCTATTGTCTATTGTCTAATTGTGAGTAGTGCATGCTAATATTGCTGACTGATATTGCTGGTGGATCAGGCAGTCTGAATTTCCCCCAAAGAGCTGGAATCTTGCATAACTGGCTCAACATTGAAGATTGTCACAGCATTGGGACAGTGGTTGTCCTGCTTGGTAACATGCAGAACATTAGAGCTATTCTTTTCAGCCTTAATTAAATATTTAACTAATGCTGATTAATATTGGGCCAGGTGCTAGATACTCTTGTGAGTGGGAGTGGAGAGGATTTAAAAGCATGTAGCTACTCAAAGGAAGTGGCTGTGTTTAGGTTGAATGCTATTGCACTTTTTCCCTGACACTGCAGATAGTTTCTTCTAGATTTCAACCTTTCAAGATGCTGCATTGGAGAAAAAGGAGCCAACTGGGGAATCATAAAAGTAATTTAAATAATTGCAGAGCAAGCAACTTGCAATGTAGCACAAACCTTGAACCTGAATCATCAGTGAATTGTAGAGCATTAGTTTAGCTGTATATTCGTTTTTAATCGATGAGGTTTATAGAAACACATTTCTTGGTATTCAATTTAGTCTTTTTTTTGTCAATTTGCTGTCTATGTTCATCTTCCCTTTTCTGAAGTGGCTTGTTCACATCTGTTTGGGCCCCACTGACGTTGCCATTCTTCGAATGTAAATGCAAATAATAAATGTTGGAAGGTAGTTCAATGTCCCCATTGACAATGATCCAATCCTGTTCAATACAATCTTCAGAAATGGGAAGCATGGATTGGAATTAAGGTTTTAGTTGATTCTTTGGCCTGTACACTCTGTGCATATGATTCCCTGTTCAAAGTAAGCTCATGAACCTCTCCCTTTTCAATTTTTCCCTGAGCAACCACTTCAGATCTTAGGTGTACAGGTAATACAATGGTTCTGTTTGATGCTACCACAGATTTGATACTCATTTAGTACCTTGGAGGTTATGAATTCATAATCCTCCAGTGGCCATTTATGAACACTGAATTCAATAAAACTTTTTTTTAATCTGTCAGAAGAGAAAGCTGCTAAATTATTGTAACAAAACCGATAGCCTCAGTAATGTCCTATTCCATAGTGTGTGGTTGACTCATTTTGACTCCCTCCTCCCCAAAGTAACCTCATTATATTTTTATAGTGAACAGATAAATGCAAATTGTCACTATCACTCACAATTCAAGAACAAGTTAAAAACAAAAGCTAGAAATCAGTGGATTAACACTGGGGAAATTTATCTCTGCTTCATTATGAAGCTGTTCCTTATGAAGACACAGAGGACATCTTCTCACATTGAAGATGAGCTTGTTGTATGAATAACCTTATTCCTCTGTACTTACATTTTTGAAATAGAGAATCTTACAATCCCAGGGATATGACAATTTTCAAGTCGAGTATTTATCAACCTAACCACTAAACCTATAAAACAGGATAAAATAAGATACTCCTTTAAATTGTTGGGATTCAAAGCTGATTGATGAGTGCCTGAACCTGGTCTAATTTGTTAAGATCTGTGAAATCCTTCCTGGAAGAGTAAACTAAAGAAAAACCACTGCAGATCGCAGCTCTTTCAATGTGTGAAAATGACTAATCAGGATCTGGACTGACATACACTGAACTTGAGTCACAATGTGAAAATCGCTTGTACTGAACACGTTAAGCTTTTAATAAATGTTGGAGTTTGGCTGTTTTGAAATCATTGAACAGAAGGTTCTTCACAGCATCATGCAACAACTTGACATTTAATAAAGAAATACCAAAAGCAACCAAAAGTGACTCAAATCATGATACATTACAATTTCATTGATTTGCTCAAACAACATTGAAGAGTGGGAGTGAATTTCCAATACTTTTTCCCACTTCTTCATTGTAAATTCATCAGAAGAACCGTAGAATCTCAGAAAAAAAATTCTGAAAAATTTGTATTTCCACAGCACTTCACATGTCTTGATGATAACTCAAAATACTTTCCTGTCAATGAAGTACTTTTGAAATGTGGTCAGTGTTGTAATGTAGAAAGTTGTGGGAGATGGTGTGTACTGTAATGCAATGAACTAGTAAACCAGACTGCCAAGCTAATCATTTCAAACATGGGCTCAAATCCTAGTTGGAAATCAAATTTAATAACATCTGGAATTGAAAGCCAGTTATCATCAGTGATGGGGACTTTGAAGCTATCACCAATTGTCAAAAAACTTGTCTCAACATTGATGTCTTTTAGGGAAGGAAATCAACTATTTTAACCTGGTCTGTCCTGGACTATGTTTGACTCCAGATGCATAGCTGCACCTAACTTTTAGTTGCCCTCTGAAATAGTCTAGCAAGCCAATTAGTTCAAGAGTAATGAGGGATAGGCAATCCACTGCTCGTCTTGCCAGGAACACTTACATCCTCTGTAAGAATAAATTAGAAAAGTGCAGCAGTCAATTTGCATACAACAAGCTCATGCATACAGCCAAATTATCTTATTTTTAGAATGCTGATTGAAAGTGAAATGCTGACCAGGACTCACCACTATTCACTATCCTTACCTGGAAAACATCGCTGTTCCTTCTGTTCTGAAGAAGGGTAACTGGACCCAAAACGTTATCTCCGCTTTCTTGATACTGCCTGACCTCCTGAGTTTTGCCAGCAATTCCTACACATATTTCTGATTTCCAGTATCCACAGTTCATTTTTTTTTTGTTTCACTGTTGTTGGGTCAAAATGCTGGAGCTCTTTTTCTCACAGCATTGTGGGTATACCAACTACCAAATGGTCTGCAATGATTCAAGAAAGCAACTCATCACCAACTTCTAAATAACAAATCAGGCTGGGCAATAAATGCTGGTGCAGCAATGAAGCCAAATTCCCCAAATCAATGAAAAAAGGACACAGGAAAGAAATCTCTGCTTTTCTTCAGAATAGAACCATAGGAATTTTTACATCCACCTGTAAAGGAAATACAATACCATAGTTCAATGTCTCATCTAAAAAACAGTAGTTTTGACAATGTAGTATTCAGTTAGTACCATTTAGTGTCAGCCAAACTTTTGTGCTGTAGGTTCTGGAGTGGAACCTGAACCCATAATTTTCTCCTTGGAATTGCTACCTACTGGATCACATTGGGTTTCTCTTCTGTAAAAGTTATGGTAAATGCATGGAAGAAAGCAGATGGGAGTTCATGCTGTTTCTTTTCCTGTAATTGTCTCTGCTTCTCCTACCCTTTAACAGTGGATGGAGTCATTGAATTGTTACCACACTATGCACGTAATCTATCTATTTCTGTTTAAATCTAAGATTAAACATTACAATTGAGGAGATTGGACAGGAACTGTATACACTCTGCACTGTACTCTCCAAACAATTTTCACCTATCTTAATCATGCTACACTTCCTATTTTTCCTACTTAGCTCTGTACTATGAGCTGGTGTTTTGTTCTCTTACTCAATTACATTAACTCTTATAATTATACCCAGGTAGACATTTATTGTAAATAGTATGATTACTTTGATTCCTGATGTATTCATCAGCAAATAGAACAGAAGGTTCTTTTTTATGAATGGATCAGTGCACACTGCCAATTAATTAAGGAGTGAGATAAGTGTGCCTGCGGCTGAAGCCTAAATGTGTACTTTCAACCTGTTTTCATTAAAGAAACAAAAAATCCAATACCAATGCCATCCGTAAATGAGGAGGCAGTAGAGGAATTTGATAATATAAAAATAGATCGAAAGAAGACACTTAACAAGTTAGCAAGCACTCAAAGTAGAAAAATAATCCTGTCTGGATATAATGCATTCTAGATTACAGATGGAAATAAGGGTGGTAATTGTTGAGGCTCTGTTCGCAATTTTCAAACCTTTTCTAATAAAGGAGTGTTACCAAACAAATGGAGGATTAGCAAATGTAGAAACATAGAAAATAGGTATAGAGGCAAACTACTTGGCCCACTCCACTATTCAACATGGTTATGGCTGATCCTCTGTGACAATGCCATACTCTTGCTCTCCCTCCATACCACTTGACACCTTTAGCTTCTAGAGACCTAGCTATTTTTCTGAAGTATATTCAGTGACCTGACCTCCACAGTGATACCTTCGATAGAGAGTTCCACAGGTTCACGACCTCCAAGTGAAGGAAACTCTCCCCATCTCAGTCCAAAATAGCCAATTGTGTATCCTGATACAGTGACTCCTAATTCTGGAACCTCCTGACTTTTGGGATACATCATCATTCAGTCTGTCTAGCTCTTTAGTAATGTCCATGAGAACTCCTCCCACTCTTCTAAACTCTGCAAACAAAGGCCCAATTAACGCAATTTCTCATCATATGACAAACTTGCTATCCTAGGAATCAGTCCAATGTAGATTCACTGTATATCTCTTCTTAGGTAAGGAGACTAAAACTGCACACAAAACTCCAGATATGGTCTCACGTACTGCTGCAAACGTTCTGTACTCCTGAACTCAATGGAGGCTAAAATACCATTTGACTTCTTAACTACTTGCTGCACGTGCATGCTTGCTTTCAGTCACTAGTTTATGAGGATAACAGCTCCCTTTGTACATCAACATTTCCCAATTTATCACCAATTAAATAATATTTCTAAAACATTCTGTTTCGCCAACCAAAGTGATCAATTCGCACTTATCCACACTATATTGTATTCTGTTATGTTTTTGCTAACTCACTCAACTTGTCTAAATCATCCTGAAGCCTCTTTACCTTTTCCTCACCATTCACAATCCACCTAGTTTTGTGTCATCAAAAAAAACTTGAAAATATTAAATCAATAGCAAAAGTGACAGAGTCAGAAGGTATAGAATCTGTGTGGTTAGAGTTGAGGAGCTGCAAGGACCAAAAGATGCAGATGGGAGTTAAGTACAGGCCTCCTAGCATTAGTCAGGATATGGGGGAAGAAAAAAAAAATCAGGAGATAGAGCTGACTAGGGAACAGACAGTTCTGGATTTGGTGATTTTTAATGAGGCAGACTTGACCAGGGAGCTTAAGGTGAAAGAACCATTCAGGGGCAGAGACCATAACATGATAGAATTCACTCTGCACTTTGGTAGGGAAGCCTGGCAGGGAAGATCGTGGAACAGCAATGGCAGGTGTTTCTGGTGATAATTCAGGAGACGCAGCAGAAATGCGTCCCAAGGAAGAAGTAGTATAATAAGAAAAGGATGAGACTGAAAGGGAAGTTAGGGACAGCGCAAAAGCAAAAAGGAAAAGCATACAATGTGGTGAGGATTAGTGGGAAGATAGAGGATGGGAAGCGTTTAAAAACCGGCACAGAATAACCAAAAAAGTATTGGGGCATTTGGGGGGGTGATGAAATATGATAGTAAGTTAACTAGTAATATAAAAGAAGATTACAAACATTTTTTAGACACCTAAATGGTAAGACAGAGGCAAGAATGGACATTGCACCACTGGAAACTAAAGCTATCAAAGTAGTAATGGGAAACAAAGAAATGGCAGAAGATCTGAATAGGAACTTTGCATCATGGCATTGATGATCTTTCAGGAATCATTGGGCAGCACGGTGGTACAGTGGTTAGCACTGCTGCCTCACAACGCCAGAGACCTGGGTTCAATTTCCACCTCAGGCAACTGTCTATGTTGAGTTTGCACATTCTCCCGTGTCTGCATGGGTTTCCTCCAGGTACTCTGGTTTCCTCCCACAGTCCAAAAATGTGCAGGACAGGTGAATGGGCTATGCTACATTGCCCGTAGTGTTAGGTGTAGGGGAATGGGTCTGGGTGGGTTGTTCTTTGGAGGGTTGCTGTGGACTAGTTGGGCCGAAGGACCTGTTTCCACATTGTAAGTGATCTAACCTAATCATATTAAAGTCAAGGAGGGTCCCAGAGGTTGGAAATAGCTAATGTAATATCCGCCCTGCATGTGAAGGGAAAGAGGCAGAGACAGGAATCTACAGACCGGTTAGTCTGACCTTAGTTGTTGGTAAGATTTTAGAGTCTATTATTAGACAAGATTACAGAGTACTTGGAAGTCCATGGTAAGATCAGGCTGAATCAGCACAACTTCTTCAAGGGGAAGTCGTTCCTCTGTACTGACAAATCTGTTAGAATTCTTTGAAGAGATAACAAGCAATTTAGATAAAGGAGAGCCAGTGGACATTATCTATTTGGATTTCCAGAAAGTTTCAAATAAGGTGTCACAAAGGAGGTTGCTAAATATGATACAGGCTGTGGTGTTAGGGGCACGGTATGGGCAAAGATATGGGAATGGATAGTGGATTGGTAGAAGGCAGGGGTAGGGATGAAAGGGTCTTTTTAAGTATGGCAGCAGATGGAGTTCTGCAGGGGTATGTGTTGGGACTACAATTGTTCATGTTATACAGTTGGACGAAGGAACTGAGGGCATTGTTAAGTTTGCAGATGACACAAAAATAGGTGGAGGAGCAGATAGTATTGAGGAAGCGAGGAGGATGCAGAAGCACCTGGACAGGCTAAGAAAGTCAGTCATGAAATGGCAAATGGAAAGCTATGAGAGAAAGTGTGAAGTTATCTACATAGGAAGAATAGAGGCATAGACTATTTTCTAAATGGCAAAAGCTTTTGGAAATCAGAAGGACAAAGACACTTGGAAGTCCTAGTTCAGGATTTTCTTAAGGTTAACATGTAGGTTCAGTTGCAGTTGGGAAAGGCAAATGGAATGTTAGTATTCATTTCAAGAAGGCTAGAATACAAGAGCAGAAATGTACTGCTGAGGCTGCATTTGGAATATTGTGAGCAATTTTGGGCCATGTATCTAAGGAAGTATGTACTAGCCCTGGAATGCACCCAGATGAAGTTTACAAGAACAATTCCAAGGTTGAAGAACATGTCACATGAGAGAAGTTGAGGATGCTGGATCTGTAATTAATGGAGTTTAGAAGGAGGAGGGGGATTCTGATTGAAACTTGCAGAACACGAAAAGGCCTGGATAGAATGAACATGGAGAAGACAGGACCTGAGTGCACAGTTTCAGAGTGAAGGAACAACCCTTTAGAACTGAGATGAAGAGGAATTGTTTTCAGTGAGAGGGTGTTTAATCTGTGGAATGTATTGCTGCAAAGGGCTGTGGAGGCCAAACATTGAGTATACAGTACTTAAGACAGAGATAGATAAGTTCTTGTTCAGTAAGGGAATCAAGGGTTACATGGAAAAGGCATGGGAATGAGCTGAGAAACATTTCAGCCATGATTGAATGTGAAGCAGACTCAATGAACCCATTGGCTTAATTCTACTCCTATGTCTTCTGGTCTTATTTGATTTGTCTCATACAAATCATTGATCTATATTGTGAATAGCTAGGACTGTTCTGAGGACTACCACAATGATCCACTTGTCAATGCCTTAGAATTTGAAATAATCCATTTATCCTAAACTTTAATAAGTCCTTCAGTACTCAACAGAGTTCAATAATTTTAGACCTGAACATCTCCTTTCATGTCTTTTAACCGATCTTACACATTAGATCTTGTCATGACATAGATTGTTTCAGCATTTTCACCATCTCCCATTATTACCTATCTAGCATTTCTTCCTGGTTTATGATCAACAATCCCTTTGCCTAACTTTTCACTCTGTCTCCTTGCACTCCTGTTATTAAGATAAATAACACTGTTTCCAAAATACTATCAGTTCTGAAAACGTGTGACTGGACTTGAAAAGTTAACTCTGTTTCTCTCTTCACACATACTGCCAAACCTGCTGAGTTTCTCCAGCAATTTCTGTGTTTGTTTTATTCCAAAATTTGCTTCCTGCCTGCTAACCAATTCTCAACCCACATCAGAATATTGCAACTAATGCCCTGTGTGTGGTTTTGTGTACTAACTTATTATATGCAACATTATCAAAAATTTACTGAGAACCCAAATATACCACATCCACTATTTCTCCCTCATCTGTTGTACACTATTTAAAAGGAGTAGAATAAACCTGACATTTACAGGTCTTTTAGCCAAATGGCAATGACATGAAAATATATAAAGACACAAACCTGGGACAAATTAATTTATAGTGATTGTAATAAGGTCATCTGGCTGGACCTCAACAAAGATAAGTTCCCTAATTGGACCAGATTAACAGCCCCAATCAGGGAGATCTATGTTTTATTGTCTTATCGAGGAGAAAGTAGGAGAATGGGGTTGAGAGACTTATCAACCATGATTGAATGGCAGAGCATGCTCAATGGGCTGATTTCTGCTCCTATGTTTTATGGTCTTATGGTTTTATCTAGGTGAGATAGAAAGACAAATATCAGGGATATTGAGTACTGAATGCCCTACTTATTAAGTTCAGAAGTCACATGACATCAGGTAATAGTCCAACGGGTTTATTTGAAATCACAAGCTTTTGGAGCACTGCTCCTTCATCAGGTGAAGTGAAAAGAAACACTCGGGACAGAATTTATGGGCACAGAAATCAAAAGATCATACAAATGCTGTGAATGGAGTGTCGACAAGTTGAATAGCAAGTCTCTGCAGATGTTCAAAAGTGTCAGAAGGTAGGCATAAAGTGGCAACAGCTGAATAGCAAGTGAAGAGATGACCTATGATTGAATTAATGGGTGCAGAAAGATAATTAGAAAAAAATTAAAATAAGATGGTGGTGGAGACAAGCCAAATGGCTGGAATAACATGACAGGTATAATAGTCATATCCCAAAAGTAACTAGTAATCCAATACTGTACAAACTAATTAAGGTAGAGAGATCATAATAAGTTCATGGAATCATAGAATCCCTACAGTGTGGAAACTGATCCTTTGGCCCAACAAGTTCACACCGACCCTCTGAAGAGAAACCCACCCAAACCCATTCCCCTATCCTATTACTCTACATTTGCCCCTGACTAATGCACCTAACCTACACATCCCTGAACACAATGGGCAATTTAGCATGGCCAATTTACCAAACCTGCAAATCTTTGGATTGTGGGAGGAAACCAGATCACCCAGAAGAAACCCACACAGACACAGGGAGAATTTGCAAACTGCACACAAACAGTCGCTTAAGGCTGGAATCAAATCCGGGTCACTGGCGCTGTGGGGCAGCAGTGCTAACCACTGAGCCACCATGCAGGTGATGGTGTCAAAACAGGACAGTAAGGAGGATTTTACAAATACAGGACAGTAATCACACCATACGCTGAGTAGTTATTTCAATGGCAACAAGAGTAAAGCATGATCTTGGACAAACTCACTCACAGTTGGAGGTAAAGCATTTTCTTAAACCATGCCTCTAATTGGGAAGGAATCCTTATCTCGGGTGACCGAATCAACACGGACATTTACTATAAACCAACCGACTCCCACAGCTACCTAGACTACACCGCCTCCCACCCTGCCCCCTGTAAAAATGCCATCCCATAATCCCAATTCCTTCGTCTCCGCCGCATCTGCTCCCAAGAGGACCAGTTCCAATACCGTCCAACCCAGATGGCCTCCTTCTTCAAAGACCGCAATGTCCCCCCAGACGTGATCGACGATGCTCTCCACTGCATCTCCTCCGCCTTTGAGCCCCGCCCCTCCAATCGCCACCAGGACAGAACCCCACTGGTCCTCATCTACCACCCCACCAACCTCCATATACAGCGTATCATCCGCCGTCATTTCCGCCACCTCCAAATAGACCCCACCACCAAGCTTATATTTCTCTCCCCTCCCCTATCAGCATTCCGAAAAGACCACTCCCTCCATGACTCCCTCGTCAGGTCCACACCCCCCACCAACCCAACCTCCACTCCCGGCACCAACCCCTGCAACCGCAAGAAATGCAAAACATCCCCCCCCTTACTTCCCTCCAAGGCCCCAAGGGATCCTTCCATATCCGCCACAAATTCACCTGCACCTCCACACACATCATTTACTGCATCCGCTGCACCCGATGTGGCCTCCTCTATATTGGGGAGACAGGCCGCCTACTTACAGAATGTTTCAGAGAACACCTCTGGGACACCCGGACCAACCAACCCAACCACCCTGTGGCTCAACACTTCAACTCCCCATCCCACTCCACCAAGGACATTCAGGTCCTTGGACCCCATCGCCAGACCATAGCAACATGACGGCTGGAGGAATAGTGCCTCATCTTCCGCCTAGGAACTGTCCAACCACAAGGGATGAACTCCGATTTCTCCAGTTTCCTCATTTCCCCTCCCCCCACCTTGTCTCAGTCCCAACACTCGAACTCAGCACCACCTTCCTAACCTGTAATCTTCTTCCTGACCTGTCCACCCACACCCACACCCCCACCCCCACTCCGGCCTATCACCCTCACCTTAACCTCCTTCCACCTATCGCATTTCCAACGCCCCTCCCCCAAGACCCTCCTCCCTACCTTTTATCTTAGCCTGCTGGGCACACTTTCCTCATTCCTGAAGAAGGGTTCATGCCCGAAACGTTGATTCTCCTGCTCCTTGGATGCTGCCTGATCTGCTGTGCTTTTCCAGCAACACATTTTCAGCTCTAATTGGGAAGCTTGGGTCATTCAACTCTACTGTTGAGGACTGGGCCAAGTATGTGGAAAGAATGCATTATGTTTTTCTGGACAAATAACATTGTGGCAGATGAGAAACATGAGTAATTCTTCTGACAGCCTGCAAGGCTGCAGCTTTTTCCTGTCATTAGGTGCCTAACTTTCCCTGAGGCACTAGACACTAAAACCTTTCAAGAACTTACTTGCAACTGTTTAGATCATTAATAAGGAACAATTAGAGAACTTGGATATAGTCCTAGGGTGCTTTTCCAAGGCAGGCACATGCCTAAGAAGGGAAAAATGTGTGTTCCAGGTTCCCCAAGTGACCAAGTTGACAAGACCAGGTTACACCCGTTGGAAGATAAAGTGAGGGCAATCAAAGGTGCTCTGGCTCCCATGTCTGTCCAGGAACTTAGGTAATTTCTGGGTATGGTAAATTATTACAACCTGGCATCGAGCCTGGCACCATTGCATCAACTCTTAAAGAAAGGGGCTACCTTTGGAAATGGTGTCATAGATGGGCCCCTAGCTATCAATGAAGTAGAGAATCAACTATCATGCTCTAATATGTTGGCACACTATGATCCCAAGCAAGATCTAGTATTGCCTCCCCAGATTGCATTGGGGTAGTATTAACTCATTGGTGGCCCACTGGAGAAAAATGCCCAATAGCTTGTACATCCAGGATTTGGACTAATGCAGAGTGTAAATACACCCAAATAGAAAAAGGAGGATTGACGGTCATATTTAGAATCAGAAAGTTCCACTAATACCTTCATGGGTGAAAATTAGTGATAATCATAGACCACAAACCCATACTTAAACCCATGCTTAAAGAGGAGTGCCGTCCATAGCTTTCAACCACATTCAGCAGTGGGCTCTCAATATTAAATGCTTATAATTAAAAATTAGAACACCGTCTGGGAGGCCAAATAATGAATACAGATGCATTGAGCCGTCTTCCATTAGCAGATATATCACCTTTGATACACCCCCCCCCCCCCCCCACCCCCACCCAATGGAAGAGTCGGACATGACATTGAATTTTCTGGACACAATGCCAGTCACAGCTAACAAGAGCAGACTTTGGACACAGAAAGATCCAGTCCTTTCCAAACTGAAACAAGTGGTACTGGAAGCCAAAGGGCCATTGCATGTTGGATCTAAACCTTGTTGTACCCAGAGTGATCAGCTAACAGTAAAGGAAGGCATATTATTTTGGGGAGTGAGAATGATTGTCCCAAGCAAAGGTTGCCATCAAATACATCCAGGTGTCTCCAAAATTAAGGGGTTGGTGAGGAGCTATGTCTGGTGTTGAAATGTTGGCATGAAAACACATGGGTGTCTTGAACTGGGTGACAACTGGAAGCTTGGGGTACTAGCCTTTCTTCTTGTCCTTCATTACTTTTGTTTTCTCTCCCAGCACTTGAACAAGTCTTTGCCTAAACTTCCTCCCACTCCATATCTCATTCCTCAGTGACTGCCTCCAGCACAGACTCATCCCATGTGGATTTCAGCTGAAATTTCATCCTTCTTTTCTTGAATCCACCCAGAATCACAGTTATTTCATACAATTGTTCTTGCCACATATTGAGATCCACATCCAGTGCAATGTACATTGTTGATCTCTCTATATCAGTACTGCCTCACACTGTCTGAGAGCTGTCCTGCAGCTAAAAATCATACATCACCAGGTTATATTCTAATAAGTTTATTTGGAAATACTAGCTTTTGGAATGCTGCTCCTTCATCAGGAAGCTGTGGAGCAGGGTCATAAGACACAGGATTTATAGCAAAAGATCACAATATCATGTAACTGATATGATCTATTAAACAAACCTAGAAACCTTAAGTTATCTCAAGAATGTGACTTGAAAGAAGTTCTGGGATTTACATATTAATGAACCAAAACCTACAACCCATTCTAAAAGATGAAAGCCTCAGGGGTGGCACGGTGGCTCAGTGGTTAGCACTGCTGCCTCACAGCACCAGGGTCCCAGGTTTGATTCTAGCCTCAGGCGACTGTCTGTGTGGAATTTGCATATTCTCCCTGTGTCTGCGTGGATTTCCTCTAGGTGCTCCGGTTTCCCACAGTCCAAAGATGTGTGGCTCAGGTGAATTGGCCATGCTAAATTGCCCGTAGTGTTAGGTGCTTTAGTTAAAGGGAAAGCAGTCTGGGTGGATTACTCTTCGGAGGGTCGGTGTGGACTGGTTGGGTCGAAGGGCCTGTTTCCACACTGTAGGGCATCTAATCTTAACAACAACCTAGCTTTGTTCAATATACCATATCAGGCACATGACATATGATCCTTTGCTATAAATTTTGTGTCTTATGATTCTGCTCCACAGCTACCTGATGAAGGGGCAGCGCTCCAAAAACCAAATAAACTTGTTGGACGATAGCCTACTGTTGTGCGAGTTTTAACTTTGTCTAACCCAGTCCAACACCAGCACCTCCACATCATTCTAACAATAACCTTTTCTCTTCATTTCACACATTAAGGAACACAAGATGCAACAACTCACAGATAGCCACATCCCTCTGGAGCATTCCTCCCCTCTTCTCTGACTCCATCCTTTCTCCTGACCCTACCACTTGTCAGATATTTATTATATGTGACATTCCACTCTCTGCTGAACATTCTGTACTCAGCAAAGTTCTTTGTTTTATCCCTCTGTGCCTCCACCTCAATGAATTTCAGTTAGACATGACACTCAACTCATGTTACATTGCCTCTGCCTCTATAGTGACTGGAACTAGACTGGCCTGATGGATCTTATTGAGTATGAGTTCCCTAATTGGGGCTGTTAGCCTGGACCAATCAGAAAACCCTAGCTGACAGAAGTAAATCTGAATCTAAAATAACCAGAAGATCATTGCTCTTTGATGTGAAGGGCAATGATCTTCTAAAGAAAAGAAAAAAAAAATAAACAGGGGTTCACAGAAAAAAAAGTACACCTGAATCTGGGTCTGCTCCTGGGCCTGGCCAAACTGGCCATCAACAGGTCCAGGCAGCGGGCCGTGGAGGGGGTCGTTAGGGCCGACTGCCTGCCCCTCTTCCGGGGTTACGTTAGAGCCCGGGTGTCCTTGGAGAAGGAGCACGCGGTGTCCACCGACACCCTGGAGTCGTTCAGGGAGAGGTGGGCGCCGCAGGGAGTGGAGTGCATCATTTCTCCCTCCAACTCTATTTTGATTTAGTCCCGACCCTCCCCTTCACTGTTTTGCTCACACAGCATTGCCCTGTGGTTTGAAGGGCAGTGCTTGTCACTGGCCACTCGGGTGTCTTTCCTATCTTCCTGGTGGTGGAAATTGAATAAAGATTCGTGCACTTTGTGTCTTTTCACTGTGTCTCACACCTGCACACACACACCATGGGTGCTGGGGAAAGAATAAGCACTACCGCACTGAGGCGGTAGTGTGGGGATAAAAAAAAAAAAAAAAAAAAAAAAAAAAAAAAAAAAAAAAAGGAAAAAAAAAAAACCAAGAGCCCGGGTGTCCTTGGAGAAGGAGCACGCGGGAAAAAAAAAAAACAGAAAAAAAAGAGAAAAAAAAAAAAAAAAAAAAAAAGTAAATCTGAATCTAAAATAACCAGAAGATCATTGCTCTTTGATGTGAAGGGCAATGATCTTCTAAAGAAAAGAAAAAAAAAATAAACAGGGGTTCACAGAAAAAAAAGTACACCTGAATCTGGGTCTGCTCCTGGGCCTGGCCAAACTGGCCATCAACAGGTCCAGGCAGCGGGCCGTGGAGGGGGTCGTTAGGGCCGACTGCCTGCCCCTCTTCCGGGGTTACGTTAGAGCCCGGGTGTCCTTGGAGAAGGAGCACGCGGTGTCCACCGACACCCTGGAGTCGTTCAGGGAGAGGTGGGCGCCGCAGGGAGTGGAGTGCATCATTTCTCCCTCCAACTCTATTTTGATTTGATCCCTACCCTCCCCTTCACTGTTTTGCTCACACAGCATTGCCCTGTGGTTTGAAGGGCAGTGCTTGTCACTGCCCACTCGGGTGTTTTTCCCCCATTGTGTGGAGATATCGGATCAGTGTTGGACTGTGACTCTCTCTGCGTGTGTGCGCACACGTGCAAGGACTGTTCCTGTTGCTGCTTGGGGCCTGCCTCCCTGCTGCTGCCTGGGACTCGCCCTGGGGCCCCTCCCCAGGACCTCCACCACCACTGCTGCTGCTGTTGCCTGAGGCCCACCTCCACCGCTGCTGCCTTGGGCTCGATTTTGGGGCTGCCTGGGACTTGCCTTGGGGACCCTCCCCAACAGGCCTGCCCCCCCACTGCTACTACCGAGGGACTTCCCAGGAATTGCTAGAGGCCTGCCTCCACTGCTGCCGCTGCCTGAGGCCTGCCTCCACATCCGCTGCCTGGGACTCAATTTGGGGGCTGCCTGGGACTTGCCTTGGGGGCCTTCCCCAACAGGTCTGCCCCCCACCACTACGACTGAGGGCATGCCTGGGACTCGCCTGAGGCCTGTTTCAATTGCTGCTGTTGCCTGAGGCCTGTCTCTACCGTCACTGCCTGGGACTCGCCTTGGGTGACTGGCCTCGGGCACATCCCCAGGATTTCCACCACTGCTGCTGCCAGAGGCCCACCTCCACCACTGCTGCCTGGGGCCTAACGTCCAGCAGCAGAACATGGCGAGCCCGAAGGTCGCGGGGCCCAGCCGCACCTACGCCGGGGTAGCCGCTGCCTTAGGCTCGGCTGGCCCAGCCCCGGCTGCAAACCACACCCCCTTCAGGCACCTCACAAAACGCCTGGGGGTCAAGGCCTATCCCCACCCGAACATGACCATCGAGGCCTGCAGCAAGGCCATGGCTAGTGTGGTCGGCCCACTGGCCATAGTCGCTGCGGCCCGGATGTACGGGAAGGCCGTATTTTTCCTGAGGACCGAGCAGGCGGTCCACCTGGCCGTGGAGAGGGGGCTCGCTGTGGGCGGGACACATTTGCCCGTCGACCTCTGGAGGTTACGGCCCAGAGGGTCGTGATCTCCAACGTCCCGCCCTTCATTGCCAGCGAGCTCCTTCTCCCCCACCTCACCACCTTGGGGGAGATCCGGTCAGGGATCCAACCGCTCCTGCTCGGTCTCAAGGACCCCGCCCTCCGGCACATCTACTCCTTCCGTCGCCAGGTGTTTATTTGCCTGGCCCGGGAGGAGGTCACGGAGGGCTCCTTTACCCTCCACCACGAGGGCGTGGCCTACCGCGCCTTCTGGACGGCAGACGGAGTGCGGTGCCACCTGTGCCGCGAGGTGGGGCACATTAGAAAAAACCGCCCCACCCAGAAGGCCGCCCAGCCCTCGCCAACGGCTGACGGTGGTGCCGCCGCACCCACTCCCCCTCCCCCACAGTCGACACCGCAGGCCCCGACACCGGAGCCTGAGCCGGAGGCTTCCGATCCTCCAGCCTCCGGCAGGGAGGGGGGTGAGCGTCCAGCCGGCCGGAAGGCGCTCAGGAAGGCGCGACGCGTCAGTCCCGCCCACGGGGAGACCACCCTATCCCCATCCCCGACACCCAGCCCACGACCTGCCCCGCCCCGGCACGACAATGCCCTTGCGGCCGTGCCATCGTCGCCCCGGCGCGGGAACCCTGACCCCCAAACCCCCGGACCCGTACCCGACCCTGACCCCACGGACCCCTCATCTACCCCCCACCCCGATGGAGAAACCCCTAGGGATGCGACGCCCGCCCCGGGCACTGCAACACCTGGCCCGGGGGAGCCCGAGCCCCACCCCACCCAGCCACACCCTGGCACTAACCTCGGGGGGACCACCGCTGCCCGACCTCCCGCAGCCACCGTGTCTCCAGGCCCCGGAGAGGGAACTGGGCCCCTGCCCCGCCCGCTATCACCTGATAAACCAGGGGCGGGGCAGGAAGTGACACGGCTGACCCTCCCCACCCTGGCCACGCCCCCTGCCTTCCCCCAGCCAATCGTATTCCGGGAAAGGCTGGGGGGAGGGGCCTCAGGCCCCATGACCACCAAGGCGGGCGGGGAGGGTAAGGCCCATAAATCCCCCCCCCTGTCTCTCTGGGGAAGAGGGGCTGGCCCGTGGAGGGGAGAGACAGTCCTGCAGCGCGCCGGCGGCGCTGCCCCTCTCCGGGGGACGGGCCCACGGGACCCCCTGATGATCCCGCACTGCAGCCCAACCTGCTGAAACCCCCAGGGGCTACAGCAGGGCTTCCTGCTGCCTCGACTCCACTGGCCCCTGGGGGGGACTTTAACAACCACGAGGGCCGCGGTGCGGGTGATGACAAAGGACCCTTTACTGGTTCGCCGAGCGGCAGAGGGGAGGTAGGTGTTATCCCCGCTCCTCCCTCCCAGACTGTTTTTCCAGGAGCCTTGGCCCTGGGGGATGACCTTTTCCTGGGGGATGACCTTTTCCCCGAGGAGCCAGGCGTCCCGGTGTCGGGAGGAGAGCGGGGCCCCGAGCCTCCGACGACCCGAACTCGGGGCGTTCCGGGACGGGGTGCGCCGAGGAAGGTACCGCCGGTTACCCTGGGGGTGGGGTCGCCGGGGGTTCGAGGCCTGTTGGTGGCGCCGGACCAGCCCCCATCCTCTCGGTGGGGGAGGGGTCAGTGACCGAGGGCGACCTCCCGGAGGAGGGTTCGGGATCGGTGGTGGACACCGGGGACGACGCGGACTCCGTCTGTAGCGACGTTTTTGAGTCCCAGGTGCCCCCCGCCGATCTCCCCCTCATCCCCCTCGAGGAACTCCGGGAATTTGTCGAGGAAACTCGAGGTCGCCGGGATAGAGCCCAACTGGCGCTCGACCGCTGGAGCTCTTTTGAAAAAGTTTATTGGTCGGCCCACGCTGCTCGCCAGGCACCTGGGCTCAATTCCAATGAGCGAAAGCGAGTCAGGAACTTCCTGGGGGCACTCCTGGTGAGGGCGAGGGACACCTGTGCCCCTCCCTCGTCCTCCCAGTAATTGTGTTTGTTTTTAACTGTACTGGTGGTGGTTGCACAACGCTTCCGACATGGAGGCGACTATAGCCAGCCTCAACATCAACGGCAGCAGGGAGTCACAGCGCAGATTCCAGACCTTCTCAGTCCTTCGGGATGGGAGGTATGCGGTGTGCTTCCTGCAAGAAACCCACACTACCCCGGGAGACGAAGCCACCTGGCTCCTGGAGTGGCGAGGGGGGGTCTACATGAGTCACCTCACCCGCAGATCTGGCGGGGTGGCTATCCTGTTGGCCCTGCATTTTCAGCCCGAGATCTTGGGGGTCAGGGAGCCGGTGCCAGGCCGTTTGCTTCACCTGACGGTTCGGCTGGGGGGCGCGGTGCTTCACTTGGTGAACGTATACGCTCCCCTGGCCGGGCCGAGGCAAGCGAGCTTCTTTCAAGAACTGTCCGCTCATCTCGCTTCCATCGACGAGAACCAGTGCGTCGTCCTCGGGGGAGATTTTAACTGCGTCCTCGAGGGCAGGGACCACGGCGGTGCCCGCACTGGCTGTGCATCGGGGAAGAGGTTGGGGGACTTGGTCAAGTCCTTCGACCTGGTGGACGTCTGGCGGAATCTCCGTCCCGACTCCATCGCCTTCACCTTCGTGAGGCCTGGGGTCGGAGCGTCCAGAATCGACCGCCTGTACGTTTCGCGGGCGTACGCCTCCTGTTTTCCGAAGGCCTCCACGTGGCAGGTGTCGTGCACGGACCATCACCTGGTGTGGGCGGAACTCCTTCCGTTCGGCGCCAGGCTCGGCTCCGCATACTGGCACTTTAACAACCTGCTGCTGGAGGACGAGCGGTTCCGGGACTCGTTTCGTCGTTTCTGGGCCGGCTGGAGAAGGAAGCGGGGAAGCTTCCCCTCCCTGAGGCTATGGTGGGACGTGGGCAAGGCTCACGTCCACGTCTTCTGTCAGGAGTACGCGAGGGGGTCGACCAAGAGGCGGAAATCCAGGATCGTGGAGTTGGAGAGGGAGATGCTCGACCTGGAGTCACGCCTCGGTCAGCCCGACGCGGACCCGGCCCTGCGCGGGGTGTACGAAGAGAAGAAGGCCGCGCTCCGGGACCTGCAGCTCGTCGGGGCTCGGGGCGCGTACGTGAGGTCGCGGATCCAGCTCCTGCAGGACCTGGACCGCGGCTCCCCCTTCTTCTACTCGCTGGAAAAAAGGTGTGGCACCCGTCAGCAGCTCCTTGTGCTGCTGGCCGACGACGGGTCCCTCGTCACAGATCCGGAGGGCGTCAGGGCCCACGTCCGAAACTATTAGACGGCTCTGTTCTCTCCGGATCCGTCCAGCGAGGACGCTCGCAGAGTTCTGTGGGAGGACCTGCCGCAGCTCAGCCCGGAGGACGCCGGAAGGCTCGACGCTCCCGTCACTTTAGAGGAGCTGACCGGCGCTCTCGAGGGGCAAAACCCCGGGGCTGGACGGGCTGACTGTGGAGTTCTTCAGGGCGTTCTGGGACGTCCTGGGGAACGACTACGCACAGGTCCTGGGGGAGTGTCTAAATGCCGGACAGCTGCCCCTTTCTTGGCGCAGGGCGGTCATCGTCCTGCTGCCAAAGAAGGGGGACCTTCGTTCCTTAAAGAACTGGCGTCCGGTCTCCCTCCTCAGCACGGACTACAAAATCTTCGCCAGGGTGTTGTCGTCTTGCCTGGCTTCCGTGCTGGCCCACATGATTCACCCGGACCAGTCCTACACGGTCCCGGGCCAGAGGATACACGACAACGTCCACCTGGTCTGGGACCTGATCCATTTCTGTCGACGGGCTGGTCTGCCGAGCGCCTTCCTGTCTCTCGACCAGGAGAAGGCGTTCGACAGGGTCGATCACGAGTACCTGCTCGGGACTCTGCGGGCGTTCGGGTTCGGGACGCGGTTCGTCGCCCGGATCCGACTTTTGTACGCCGCCGCAGAGTGTCTGGTTAAAGTTAACGGGTCCCTGACGGCGCCCCTTCGCTTCGGGAGAGGAGTGCGTCAAGGCTGCCCCCTGTCCGGCCAGCTGTATTCCCTGTGCGTGGAGCCTTTCCTGCGCCTCTTGCGGAGGAGGTTGTCGGGGCTGGTTCTGCGCGGCGCGGGCACGGGGGTGGTCCTCTCTGCCTACCCCAATGACGTGCTCCTCACTTTCACCGACCCGGCTGACCTGGGGAGGATGCGCGAGTGCCAGGTCGTGTACTCGGCGGCGTCTTCCGCCAGGATCAACTGGGCCAAGTGTTCCGGACTACTGGTCGGTCCGTGGCGGGTGGACTCTCTGCCGGAGGAGTTACGGGGGTTCAGCTGGAGTACCACCCATCTCCTCTACCTGGGGGTCTACCTCAGCCCGGCTGAGGAATCCTGGCCGGCCAACTGGCAGGAGCTGGAGGCCAAAGTCTCGGCTCGCCTAGGCCGCTGGACAGGACTGCTCCGAGTGCTATCTTACAGGAGTCGAGTACTGGTCATAAACCAGCTGGTGGCCGCCATGCTGTGGTACCGGCTGGTCACTTTGGTCCCTCCTCCTGGCTTTGTCGCTGACATCCAGAGAACGTTGGTCGACTTCTTCTGGGACAAAAAGATGCACTGGGTCGCCGCGCAGGTTCTGAGTCTCCCTATTGAGGAGGGCGGTCAGTCGCTGGTGTGCGTCCGCACCCAGGTCGCGATGTTCCGCCTTCAGACCTTGCGGCGATACCTTTACGTCGAGCCTCCTCCTGGGTGGTGCGCCCTGGCGACATATTTTTTCCGCCAGGTGCGTAACCTCAACTACGACACGCAGCTCCTGTTCGTCGACCGTGACGGTTTGGAGGTCTCCCTCAAGGTGCTGCCTGTCTTTTACCAGGACCTGATCACTGTCTGGAACATGGTCGAATCGCGTTGCGCCTACCCTCCGGCTGGAGTAGCGGCTGTCGTCAGGGAGCCGTTGCTCAGGAATCCGCACCTCCGTACTTGCGGGTTCGAGTGGCTGTCAGAGGGGAGGGCCGTGGTGGCGAGAGCGACCAGGGTCGGGGACGTGCTGGGTGCCGGGGGCCTGGGCTGGACGCTGCCGCAGGACATAGCTAGCAGGGCAGCGGTAGACGTCCGGTACGTGGCCGCCGCCATCCGACGCCTTAAAACGGCGGTGCTCGGACCCGACGTAGTGCACCGGTTGGAGGACGCTCAGGTGTGCGGTGGGATCCCGTCCGCGCTCACCCCGGCCCGGACGGAATTTCACATTGGCCCCAAGGTCCCGTACTTCCCGCGGGAGCCTGTGCCCCACAACCTGAGCCGCCTCCGGAATTTTAATTTTGTGTCTTTTAAGGATATAAAAAGGAAGGCCCTGTATCGACTGCTGCTGCACACCGTCCACCTCTTCTCCCTCATCCACCGTCCGGACACGCCTTGGTGTGCCCATTTGCCACCGGGCGGTGGGGATCCCCAGTGGAGGGATCTCTATGCGGGAGTCCTCCCTCTTTCTCTCGGGGATCTGGGGTGGAGGGTGCTGCACGCAGCAGTCCCCTGCAACCGCAGGTTGCGGTGGTTCACGGACTCCCAGCCCAACTGCTTGTTCTGTGGCGCTGTGGAGTCCGTGGATCATGTATATATTGGGTGTGGGCGTTTGCACTCCCTTTTTGATTTTCTCAGAAACCTTCTCCTCTGTTTCTGGCTGCACTTCAGTCCCACGCTCCTGATCTTCGGGAACCCGGTACGGAGGAGGGAGGGCAGGTCCGAGGACCTCCTCGTGGGTCTGCTCCTGGGCCTGGCCAAACTGGCCATCAACAGGTCCAGGCAGCGGGCCGTGGAGGGAGTCGTTAGGGCCGACTGCCTGCCCCTCTTCCGGGGTTACATTAGAGCCCGGGTGTCCTTGGCGAAGGAGCACGCGGTGTCCACCAACACCCTGGAGTTGTGACTGGCCACTTGAGTGTTTCCTTCCCTTCTGGAGAGATTGGACCATCTTGTGACTGTGACTCTGTGTGTGCGCGCACACGTGCAAGGACTGTTCCTGTTGCTGCTTGGGGCCTGCCTCCCTGCTGCTGCCTGAGACTTGCCTTGGGTCCCCTCCCCAGGACCTCCACCACCACTGCTGCTGCTGTTGCCTGAGGCCCACCTCCACCGCTGCTGCCTTGGGCTCAATTTTGGGGCTGCCTGGGACTTGCCTTGGGGATCCTCCCCAACAGGCCGGCCCCCCCCACCACTGCTGTGACTGGAGGAACTGCCCGGGACTTGCCAGAGGCCTGCCTTCCACCACTGCTGCCGGGGACTTGCCTTGGGGACCCTCCCCAACAGGCCTGCACCCCACAACTGCTGCGACCGAGGGCCTGCCCAGGACTTGCCGGAGGCCTACTTTCCACCACTGCTGTTGCCTGAGGCCTGCCTCCACCACCGCTGCCTGGGACTCAATTTTGGGGCTACCTGGGACTTGCCTTGGTGGACCCTCCCCAACAGGTCTGCCCCCCACCACAGCGACCGAGGGCCTACCTGGGACTCGCCTGAGGCCTGCCTCCACCACCATTGTCACCTGGGGCAGGTCTCCACCGTCACTGCTTGGGACTCGCCTTGGGTGACTGGCCTTGGGCAAATCCCCAGAACACCCGGCAGCAGAGGATGGCGAGCCCGAAGGTCGCGGGGCCCAGCCGCACCTACGCCGGGGTAGCCGCTGCCTTAGGCTCGGCTGGCCCAGCCCCGGCTGCAAACCACACCCCCTTCAGGCACCTCACTAAGCGCCTGGGGGTCAAGGCCTATCCCCACCCCAATATGAGCATCGAGGCCTGCAGCAAGGCCATGGCTAGTGTGGTCGGCCCACTGGCCATCGTCGCTGCAGCCCGGATGTACAGGAAGGCCGTATTTTTCCTTAGGACCGAGCAGGCGGTCCACCTGGCCGTGGAGAGGGGGCTCACTGTGGGCGGGACACATTTGCCCGTTGACCCTCTGGAGGTTACGGCCCAGAGGGTCGTGATCTCCAACGTCCCGCCCTTCATTGCCAGCGAGCTCCTTCTCCCCCACCTCACCACCTTGGGGGAGATCCAGTCAGGGATCCAACCGCTCCTGCTCGGTCTAAAGGACCCCGCCCTCCGGCACATCTACTCCTTCCGTCGCCAGGTGTTTATTTGCCTGGCCCGGGAGGAGGTCACGGAGGGCTCATTTACCCTCCTCCACGAGGGTGCGGCCTACCGCGCCTTCTGGACGGCGGACGGCATGCGGTGCCACCTGTGCCGCGAGGAGGGGCACATCAGAAAAAACTGCCCCACCCAGAAGGCCGCCCAGCCCTCGCCAACGGCTGACGGTGGTGCCGCCGCACCCACTCCCCCTCCCCCACAGTCAACACCACAGGCCCCGGCACCAGAGCCTGAGCCGGAGGCTTCCGATCCTCCAGCCTCCGGCAGGGATGGGGGTGAGCGTCCAGCCAGCCGGAAGGCGCTCAGGAAGACACGTCGCGTCAGGCCCGCCCACGGGAAGACCACCCTATCCCCTTCCCCGACACCCAGCCCGCGACCTACCCCGCCCCGGCACAACAATGCCCCTGCGGCCGTGCCAGCGTCGCCCCGGCGCGGGAACCCTGACCCCCAAACTCCCGAACCCGTACCCGACCCTGACCCCGCTGACCCCACATCTACCCCCCCACCCCGATGGAGAAACCCCTGGGGCTGCGACGCCCGCCCCGGGCACTGCAACACCTGGCCCGGGGGACCCCGAGCCCGAGCCCCGCCCCGCCCCACCCTGCCCCTAACCTGGGGGGGACCACCGCTACCCGACCTCCCACAGCGACCGTGTCTCCGGGCCCCGGAGAGGGAACTGGGCGCCTGCCCCACCTGCCATCACCTGATAAACCAGGGGCGGGGCAGGAAGTGACACGGCTGACCCTCCCCACCCTGGCCACGCCCCCTGCCTTCCCCCAGCCAATCGTATTCCGGGAAAGGCTGGGGGGAGGGGCCTCAGGCCCCATGACCACCAAGGCGGGCGGGGAGGGAAAGGCCCATAAATCCCCCCTGTCTCTCTGGGGAAGAGGGGCTGGCCCTTGGAGGGGAGAGACAGTCCTGCAGCGCGCCGGCGGTGCTGCCCCTCTCTGGGGGACGGGCCCACGGTACCCTCCAACGATCCCGCACCGCGGCCTGACCTGCCCAATAACGACGATGAGGGCCGCGGTGCGGGCGTCGACACAGGACCCTTTACTAGGTCGCCGAGCGGCGGAGGGGAGGTAGGTGTTATCCCCGCTCCTCCCTCCCAGACTGTTTTTCCGGGGGCCTTGGCCCTGGGGGATGACCTTTTCCTGGGGGACGATCTTTTCCCCGAGGAGCCAGGCGTCCCGGTGTCGGGAGGAGAGCGGGGCCCCGAGCCTCCGCCGCCCGACCTCGGGGCGTTCCGGGACGGGGTGCGCCGAGGAAGGTACCGCCGGTGACCCTGGGGGTGGGGTCGCCGGGGGTTCGAGGCCTGTTGGCGGCGCCGGACCAGCCCCCATCCTCTCGGTGGGGGAGGGGTCGGCGACCGAGGGCGACCTCCCGGAGGAGGGTTCGGGATCGGTGGCGGACACCGGGGACGACGCGGACTCTGTCTGTAATGACGTTTTTGAGTCCCAGGTGCCCCCCGCCGATCTCCCCCTCATCCCCCTCGAGGAACTCCGGGAATTTGTCGAGGAAACTCGAGGTCGCCGGGATAGAGCCCAACTGGCGCTCGACCGCTGGAGCTCTTTCGAACAAGTTTATTGGTCGGCCCACGCTGCTCGCCAGGCACCTGGGCTCAATTCCAATGAGCGAAAGCGAGTCAGGAACTTCCTGGGGGCACTCCTGGTGAGGGCGAGGGACACCTGTGCCCCTCCCTCGTCCTCCCAGTAATTGTATTTGTTTTTAACTGTACTGGTGGTGGTTGCGCAACACTTCCGACATGGAGACGACTATAGCCAGCCTCAACATCAACGGCAGCAGGGAGTCACAGCGCAGATTCCAGACCTCAGTCCTTCGGGACGGGAGGTATGCGGTGTGCTTCCTGCAAGAAACCCACACTACCCCGGGAGACGAAGCCACCTGGCTCCTGGAGTGGCGAGGGGGGGGTCTACATGAGTCACCTCACCCGCAGATCTGGCGGGGTGGCTATCCTGTTGGCCCCGCATTTTCAGTCGGAGATCTTGGGGGTCAGGGAGCCGGTGCCAGGCCGTTTGCTTCACCTGACGGTTCGGCTGGGGGGCGCGGTGCTTCACTTGGTGAACGTATACGCTCCCCTGGCCGGGCCGAGGCAAGCGAGCTTCTTCGAAGAACTGTCCGCTCATCTCGCTTCCATCGACGAGAACCAGTGCGTCGTCCTCGGGGGAGATTTTAACTGCGTCCTCGAGGGCAGGGACCACGGCAGTGCCCGCACTGGCTGGGCATCGGGGAAGAGGTTGGGGGACTTGGCCAAGTCCTTCGACCTGGTGGACGTCTGGCAGAATCTCCATCCCGACTCGATCGCCATCGCCTTCACCTTCGTGAGGCCTGGGGTCGGAGCGTCCAGAATCGACCGCCTGTACGTTTCACGGGCGTACGCCTCCTGTTTTCCGAAGGCCTCCACGCGGCAGGTGTCGTGCATGGACCATCACCTGGTGTGAGCGGAACTCCTTCCGTTTGGCGCCAGGCTCGGCTCCGCGTACTGGCACTTTAACAACCTGCTGCTGGAGGACGAGCGGTTCCGGGACTCGTTTCGTCGTTTCTGGGCTGGCTGGAGAAGGAAGCGGGGAAGCTTCCCCTCCCTGAGGCTATGGTGGGACGTGGGCAAGGCTCACGTCCGCGTCTTCTGTCAGGAGTACGCGAGGGGGTCGACAAAGAGGCGGAAATCCAGGATCGGGGAGTTGGAGAGGGAGATGCTCGACCTGGAGTCACGCCTCGCTCAGCCCGACGCGGACCCGGCCCTGCGCGGGGCATACGAAGAGAAGAAGGCCGCGCTCCGAGACCTGCATCTCGTCGGGGCTCGGGGCACGTACGTGACGGCGCGGATCCAGCTCCTCCAGGACCTGGAACGCGGTTCCCCCTTCTTCAACTCGCTGGAAAATAGGCGTGGCACCGGTCAGCAGCTCCTTGTGCTGCTGGCCAATGACGGGTCCCTCGTCTCTGATCCGGAGGGCATCAGGGCCCACGTTCGAAACCATTACGAGGCTCTGTTCTCTCCGGATCCGTCCAGCGAGGATGCTCGCAGAGTTCTGTGGGAGGACCTGCCGCAGCTCAGCCCGGAGGACGCCGGAAGGCTCGACGCTCCCGTCACTTTAGAGGAGCTGACCGGCGCCCTCGACCGGCTCTCGAGGGGCAAAACCCCGGGGCTGGACGGGCTGACTGTGGAGTTCCTCAGGGCGTTCTGGGATGTCCTGGAGAGTGACTACACACAGGTCCTGGGGGAGTGTCTAAATGCCGGACAGCTGCCCCTTTTCTTGTCGCAGGGCAGTCATCGTCCTGCTGCCAAAGAAGGGGGACCTTCGTTCTTTGAAGAACTGGCGTCCGGTCTCCCTCCTCAGCACGGACTACAAAATCTTCACCAGGGTGTTGTCTTCTTGCCTGGCTTCCGTGCTGGCCCACATGATTCACCCAGCCCAGTCCTACACGGTCCCGGGCCGGAGGATACACGACAACGTCCACCTGGTCCGGGACCTGATCCATTTCTGTCGACGGGCTGGTCTGCCGAGCGCCTTCCTGTCCCTCGACCAGGAGAAGGCGTTCGACAGGGTCGATCACGAGTGCCTGCTCGGGACTCTGCGGGCATTCAGGTTTGGGACGCGGTTCGTCGCCCGGATCCGACCTTTGTAAGCCGTCGCGGAGTGTCTGGTTAAAGTTAACGGGTCCCTGACGGCGCCCCTTCGCTTCGGGAGAGGAGTGCGTCAAGGCTGCCCCCTGTCCGGCCAGCTGTATTCCCTGCGCATGGAGCCTTTCCTGCGCCTCTTGCGGAGGAGGTTGTCGGGACTGGTTCTGCGCGGCGCAGGCACGGGGGTGGTCCTCTCGGCCTACCCCAATGACGTGCTCCTCACTTTCACTGACCTGGGGAGGATGCGCGAGTGCCAGGTCGTGTACTCGGCGGCGTCTTCCGCCAGGATCAACTGGGCCAAATGTTCCAGACTACTGATCGGTCCGTGGCGGGTGGACTCTCTGCCAGAGGAGTTACGGGGGTTCAGCTGGAGTACCACCCATCTCCTCTACCTGGGGGTCTACCTCAGCCCGGCTGAGGAATCCTGGCCGGCCAACTGGCAGGAGCTGGAGGCCAAAGTCTCGGCTCGCCTAGGCCGCTGGACAGGACTGCTCCGAGTGCTATCTTACAGGAGTCGAGTGCTGGTCACCAGCTGGTGGCCGCCATGCTGTGGTACCGGCTGGTCACTTTGGTCCCTCCTCCTGGCTTTGTCGCTGACATCCAGAGAACGTTCGTCGACTTCTTCTGGGACAAAAAGATGCACTGGGTCGCCGCGCAGGTTCTGAGTCTCCCTATTGAGGAGGGCGGTCAGTCGCTGGTGTGCGTCCGCACCCAGGGCGCGATGTTCCGCCTTCAGACCTTGCGGTGATACCTTTACGTCGAGCCTCCTCCTAGGTGGTGCGCCCTGGCGACGTATTTTTTCCGCCAGGTGCGTAACCTCAACTACGACACGCAGCTCTTGTTCGTCGACCGTGACGGTTTGGAGGTCGCCCTCAAGGCGCTGCCTGTCTTTTACCAGGACCTGATCACTGTTTGGAACATGGTCGAATCGCGTCGCGCCTACCCTCCGGCTGGAGTAGCGGCTGTCATCAGGGAGCCGTTGCTCAGGAATCCGCACCTCCGTACTCTCGGGTTCAAGTAGCTGTCGGAGGGGGGTGCCGTGGCGACGAGGGTGACCAGGGTTGGGGGCATGCTGTGCCGCTGGACATAGCAAGCAGGGCAGCGGTAGACATCCGGTACGTGGCCACTGCCATCCGACGTCTTAAAACGGTGGTGCTCGGACCCGACATAATGCATCAGTTGGAGGATGCTCAGGTGTGCGGTGGGATCCCGTCCACGTTTACCTCTGCCCCGACGGAATTTCGCATTGGTCCCAAGATCCCGTACTTCCCACGGGAGCCTGTGCCCCACCACCTGAGCAGCCTACAGAATTTTAATTTTGTCCCTTTTTTAAGGACGTAAAAAGGTGGGTCCTGTATCGACTGCTGCTGCACACCGTCCACCTCTTCTCCCTCATCCACCATCTGGGCACGCCCAAGGTGTGCCCATTTGCCACCGGGTGGTGGGGATCCCCAGCGGAGGGCTCTCTACGCGGGAGTCCTCCCCCTTTCTCTCGGGGATCTGAGGTGGAGGGTGCTGCACGCAGCAATCCCCTGCAACAGCAGGTTGTGGTGGTTCACAGACTCCCAGCCCAACTGCTTGTTCTTGGCATTGTGGAGTCTGTGGACTATGTGTATATTGGGTGTGGGCATTTGCACTCCCTTTTTCATTTCCTCAAAAACCTCCTCCTCTGCTTTTGGTTGCACTTCAGTCCCACGCTCCTGATCTTCGGGCACCCGATATGGAGGAGGGAGGGCAGGTCTGAAGAATCCTCGTGGGTCTGCTCTTGGGCCTGGCCAAACTGACCATAAACAGGTCCAGGCAGCGGGCCGTGGAGGGGGTCGTTAGACCCGACTGCCTGCCCCTCTTCTATGATTATGTGAGAGCCCGGGTGTCTCTGGAGAAGGAGCATGCGGTGGCCACCAACACCCTGAAGTTGTTCAGGGAGAGGTGGGCGCCGCAGGGAGTGGAGTGCATTATTTCCCCCTTCCAATTCTATTTTGATTTAATCCCTGTGTTTCCCTTTACTGTTTGATCACACAGCATTGCCCTTTGATGTGAAGGGCACTGCTTGTCACAGGCCACTCGGGTGTTTCCTTTCTTCCTGGTGGTGGAAACTGAATAAAGATTTGTGCACCTTGTGTCTTCCACTGTGTCTCACACCTGTACACACACACAACATGGGTTCTGGGGAAAATATAAGCACGACCGCAGTTAGGTGGTAGTGTGGGGATAAAACAAAAAAAAAAGAACAGGAGTGTTAGATATCCTGTTCAATCTGAGAGAGCTAGATATAAAAGAAAAGAAAAAATAAATAGGAGTGTCAAAGGGAAAAAAAATAATCCTGAATCTTAGGGTCAAGGTTCTGTAACAAAAAGAAAAAAAAATAAACAGTGTGAAAGGTTCTACTCAAAAAAAACCTGAATCTTTTTGCTCAAAGTGTTGCCCTTTGATGTGAAGGGCACTGCTTGTCACAGGCCACTCGGGTGTTTCTTTTCTTCCTGGTGGTGGAAATTTAATAAAGATTCGTGCACCTTGTGGCTTTCACTGTGTCTCACACCTGCACACACACAACATGGGTGCTGGGGAAAAATAAGCACTACCACAGTTAGGCGGTAGTGTGGGGGTAAAAATAAAGAAAATAAATAAATAAATAAAAAACAGGAGTGCCAGATATATAAAAGAAAACCTGATTCTCAAGGATTCTCCTCATTTTCAGGATTGGCTCTGAGGTAGGAGGTCAGAGTCCATGTACTGTGTACATGTACAGTGGACAACACAGTGGCACAGTGGTTAGCACTGCTGCCTCACAGCGCCAGAGACCCCGGTTCAATTCCTGCCTCAGGCCATTGTCTGTGTGGAGTTTGCACATTTTCCTCATGTCCGTGTGGGTTTCCTCCCAGAGTCCAAAAACGTGCAGGTTAGGTGAATTGGCCATGCTAAATTGCCCGTAGTGTTAGGTGAAGGGGTAAATGTAGGGGAATGAGTCTGGGTGGGTTGCTCTTCGGAGGGTCGGTGTGGACTTGTTGGGCCAAAGGGCCTGTTTCCGCACTGTAAGTAATCTAATGTAAACAAAGGATGACTTGGTGATGGGATGCTGGTCTCCGTGGAATTATTTCAGCCTCTGTCAAATTATTTGGCTAGGAGTTCATTCCCTGTCCCACAGATCCCTTCACCTCCCTGCAACACTCTTCCTCTACTTGTGTTATGTTCTTTTTCTCCTGAGGTCCTTACATACTTGATGCAACTACAATACACAAACCTCTGTGAACAACCAAATTTCATACACCACAGTACAGTACAAGCTTTGGAGAAACCCTGAACACTCCTCACCATGCTTGCAAGGCATGTCCAGGGAAGCTCTCTCTCAACAAAGGAAACAGTCCTTCCTTTATACAAAATCTTTACATCACAGTTAATAATGCTCCCAAGACAATCCCCAGTCACTCCCTCACAGTTACCTGCCACTCAAGACAACCCCCAGCCATTCCCCCACTGTCACATTCCATTCAAGACACAATGCAGTGACTACTTCATCCTCAGAAACAATGTAATGCAAATCATCCCTTAATGGTCAAATCTGTTGCAAATTGTTTTTTTTAAACTCTAGGAGAGTAGTCATGTTCCAACTGTAATGTTCTTATTGATTTCTGAATAGGGGATGCAAATGTAAGTCATCCCTGAATGGCAAGGGATGGGCATGTACACCTCCCACATTCCACCTATAAGACAAAGACACACCACCCTACCCCCCCGGAGCATTCAATTTCTTCCAGGTCAGCAGAGCAAATTAACTCTTTAATATCACATCTGGACCCCTCCCTCTGGCCTCTTATCTGCACTCAACATGATCAATGAGAAATGTCAATGCATTTTCAGTTTTCTTAATTTCTCTGCCCTCCTTACCCATTCAAACCTATCTCCTTCTTTACTGACTGTACTCCAAGCTCTCAGATCCAATCCTGTCATCAAACCTGCTGACAAGGGTGAGGTGCTGTTCTCTGGCATACTGACCTCCACACTGCAGAAGCTGAGTGTCAGCTCTCAGGCACCTTCCCCTGAACCATGACCGCACCATCAGGCATCAGGCCTTTATGTCCATGACTGTCGCCATCATCGTCTCATCTGGGGATCTCCCCACAACAGACTCCTGGCTCATAATCCCCGAACTCCTACAGTCCACTTCCATCTTCTTCCCAAAATCCACAAACAGGACTGCCCAAGCAGACTCATTCTTTCTCCTGATCCTGCCCACAGAACTTATCTCTTCCTGCTTGATTCTATTTTTTCTCCCACCCCACTTATATTTGTGATTCGTCTGACACTTTCTGAAACTGTCAGTTTCAGAATTTCCTGTTCGCAGACAGCAAGCCCTTCATCAGGAATGAGGCTTATGGGTCGGGGCTGAGAGATAAAAGGGAGGGAGTGGGGTTTGGGGAAAGATAGCTGAGAAAGCGATAAGTAGATAAAGGTGAGGGAGAAGTGATGGACTTGTCCGGAGAGCAGTGCCAAGTTGGAGGCTTGGGACTGGGATAATGTGAGGGGAGGGGAAATGAGGAAGCTGTTGAAATCCACATTTATCCCATGTGGTTGCAGGTCCCGAGGCAGGAAATGAGGCGTTTCTCCTCCAGGCGTCCGGTGGTAACGGTTGGCAGTGGACGAGGGCCAGGACCTGCATGTCCTTGATGGAGTGGGAGGGGGAGTTGAAGTGTTCAGCCACGGGGCAGTGGGGTTGGTGGGTGCGAGTGTCCCAGAGATGTTCTCTGAAACAATCTGCAAGAAGGCGTCCTGTCTCCCCGGTGTAGAGAAGACCACACTGGGTGCAACGGATGCAGCAGATGACATTGGTAGAGGTGCAGGTAAATTTCTGACAGATGGAGCCTTGGATGGAGTTGAGGGAGTGGTGTGGGTGCAGGTTTTGCACTTTCTGCAGTAGCAGGGTAAGGTGCCAGGAGTGGGGTGTGTGCTGGTGCAGGGTGTGGACCTGCCGAGGGAGTCACAGAGGTATTTGTCTTTTCGAAACACTGATAGGAGTGGGGAGAAAATAAATCTCTGGTGGTGGGGTCCGTTTGGAGGTGGTATAAGTGGCGGAGGATGATGCGCTGTATGCGGAGATTGGTGGGGTAGAAGGTGAGGACCAGGGGGTGTCTGTCCTTGTTGCATTGGGAGGGGTGGGGTTTAATGGTGACGGTGCGTGAAGTGGAGGAGATGCACTGGAGGGCATTGTCAACCATATGGGAAGGGAAGTTGCAATCATAGAAGAAGGGGGCCATCTGGGACTTTCTGAGGTAGAATTGGTCATCCTGGGAACAGATATGGCAAAGGCGGAGGAATTGGGAATAAAGGATGGTGTTTTTACAGGAGTTGGGATGGGAGGAGGTGTAGTCGAGGTAAGTGTTGGAGTTGGTGGGCTTGTAGTATATGGCTGTGGTTAGTTGGTCGCCAGAGACAGTGATAGAGAGGTCCAGGAAGTGGAGGGAGGTTTCCAAGATGGTCCTGGTGAATTTGAGGTCGGGGTGGAAGGTGTTGGTAAAGTTGATGAACTGTTCAATCTCCTTGTGGGAGCATGAGGCAGCGCCGATACAGTCATCGATGTAGCGGAGGAAGACGTGGGAGGTGGTGCAGGTGTAATTGCAGAAGGTGGACTGTTCCACATATCCGACAAACAGGCAGGCCTAGCTGGGATCCATGTGGGTGCCCATGGCTAGCCCTTTGGTTTGAAGGAAGTGGGAGGATTGGAAGAAGTTGAGTTGAGGAAGTGGGAGATATCCCACTAGCCTCCATATCCAAAGGATTGTTAGCCACCATTTCCAAAACCTCCAATGGAATGCCATAACCAAACACATATTCCTCTCCTCCCTTGTCACCATTCCACAGTGACCAGTCCCTCTGGGACATTCTGGTCCACTCCTCCTCACACCCCCAAGACATGCAATCTCAGACGGTTTAACACTGCCCATTCACCTCTGCCTTCCTCATGACCCAAGGCTCAGAGTTACATTCAAGGGGAAGCAGCAATTTACATGTCATTTCAGAAATGACTGCCAGATTACTCAGATCACTTGGCATCATGGTAGCCCACAAACCCACCAACACACTAAAACAGCAGCTAATGAACTTGGAAGACTAGCCTTTATAGACAAGAAGCAAAACTAATATACTTTACAAAATATCATGCAAGGACTGTAACAAACATTACATTGGACAAACAGGCAGAAAACTAGCCACCAGGATACATGAACATCAACTAGCCACAAAATAACATGACCCTCTCTCCCTAGTATCCTTCCATACAGATGAGGAAGGACACCACTTCAACTGGGACAACACATCCATCCTCGGATAAGTCAAACACAAACACATACGAGAATTGCTAGAAGCATGGCATTCCATCCAGAACTCTATCAACAAACATGTTAACTTGGACCCAATTTACAACCACCTGAGAAAAAGAACAGATGATGTCACTATAGGAAATGATGTCACCACAGGAAATGACATCACCAACCCAAAGAAACCCAAACAAATAAATGGAAAGCAGGAATCATCAGCAGTCCTTTATCCGGAGGCTCACTGAAGATGTTACCTAGTATGGTGACAAAACATCTGAAAATTAACCTTCCAGCTCAGCGAGCAAACCTACATCCTGATACAATCTATGTCCAAATTCTGCAAAATCTGGACAATATTCAGGCTTGGATGATTGGAATAACCCCCACTTGCCTACACTACTGAGTTTAGTTCCATTGCTGCACGCCTATAATCAACATCCTAATGGGTACCATAAATTAGACTAACCATGTAAATACAAGAGCATGCTGGTATTTTTGAGACAAGTAACTCACCTTCTGGCTTTTGTAAGTCTGTCTAGTATCTGCAAGGCACAAATCAGGACTGTGATGAATAATTTCCACTTGAATGTCGGTGATAGTGACATATATCACTGCCTAATTCAGGTCTCATCACCCAGTCGCTGAAATTATTTCACTGCCAGGCACTTTGGCAGCTTTCTTTGGGTAAGCAAGTGCCAGTTCAAATAAAATGCAAAGGACTTTGTGGTGTTCCAATTACAGCAAGCAGATAGGAAGGCAAAGGTATGTGGTCTTTATTGCAACAGGAGTTGAGTACAGGAGCAGGAATGTCTTACTACAGGTTTACATATAGAGCTTTGGTGTAATCATTTTTTGATCATGTTATTATGTGCAACTTTGGTCCCTAATTTTGGACGTGTTTGTCATAGGATGAGTGTAGTTAAGATTCACCAGGATTATTCCTACAATGCCAACATTGTTGAGGAGAGATTGAGTCAACTAAACCTGTATTCACTGGAGTTTAAACAAATGAGGGAATCTCATTGAAGTGTACTGTTCTGACATGGCTAAACAGACTGGATGTAGGTATGATTTACCCATCTAGGAGGTCTACAATGGTCAAGGTCCCTGGAGCAGACCATTTAGATCAGAGATGAGGAGAAACTCCTTCACTCAAAAGATGGTGAATCTGTGAAATTATCTACTACACGAAGCTGTGGATGCCAAGTTGATGAGTTTAAGAAAGAAACTGATAGATTTCTAGATACTGAAGGCACCAAAAGTTAAGGAGAGAGTGGATGAATGGTGTTGACGAAAAGTATCTGTCATGATCGCACTGAATAGCACAGCAGATGTGATGGGCTGAATACCTCAGCTTCTATTTTCTATTTTTTTTTGCTTGCTTGGAGAAGTAGAGGTCCAACAAACTCAATGCCATCCAGGGCAAAGCAGCCCATGTGATCAGCACTCAATCTATCACCTTAAACATTCACTTCCTCCAACACGAGCATCAAGTAGCTGTAATGTCTACCGCATACAAGGTGGACTTCAACAATTTGTTGAAGGTCCATCAATAACACTTCTCAACAACTTTTACCACCCAGAAGAACAAGGACATCTGACACTATGAACACTGTATGTTCTCCCCCAAGTCTCACATCATCCTGATTTGATATCAACTGTTCCTTCAGTACTAGGTCTCACTCCCAAACACAGTGTTGTTGTACTTCCTTCTCCGGTCCAACTATTGTAGTAGTTCGAAAAGACAGCTCACCAACCACCAGGGCACGGTCCAGAGTGTGGTGCTGGAAAAGCACAGCCAGTCAGGCAGCGTCCGATTAGGAGAATCGACGTTTCGAGTTTAAGCATCTTCATTAGCTTATGCTCCAAACGTCGATTCTCCTGCCCCTCGGAAACAGCCTGACCGACTGCTTTTCGAGCACCACACTCTCTACTCTGATCTCCAGCATCTGCAGTCCTCACTTTCTAACCACCAGGACATGGTCAGGGCAGTTAGGAATGGTCACAAAACGCTAGCACATCCCAAGAACGACTAAAAATATCAACAACTGAAACCCATCTCCTAGTTAGAGACATGCATTGATTGAAAATGTGAGATTTTGCTCAAAGTACAGAGAACTATCAACACCAAACACCACCACTTCAAGGCAAAGTGGGTTCCAAACACCGCGCTGCTGTACATCTTTCTCCGGTCCAACTGAGGCGCTGCGTTTGCAGTTCAAGTGAAAAGTGCATTCTTTGGAACCAATTAGAACGGCCGGCGACGCGGCAAAGATGCGGAACGGACCAATTGCGATGTGACATTGGGAGGCGAGGCTGATGATTGACTGGTAGACACACCAATAGACGGGCATAGGTCTCTGGTATCCAATCAGCGAAGGCTATTTTGAAATAGTTCACGTGAGGTTGGTTTGAAACGGTTGGGCGCGCGGATAGCGTTCTCGCTGTACTGTGTCGCCAAAAAACAGAGCGGCAGAAGAAGACTCAGATCTCTCACACTCTAGTAGAGGGATAGCTTGATCCAAATCAGATTCCGTTCTTCCTCACAGTCGGTGCAGAGATATCCCAACCCCACCACCCAGCTCGGCACAGAAACATTTCTGGTTTCGCACAGTTCGGTGCAGAGACTCTCGGACTCAATTTTTTTTTGTTTCTCACCCGATACCCTGTTTGAGTTCGTACCAAAACTTCTTGGACTCCGTCGTTCAGAACCAGTGGCTGATCGAAAGGATTCTCCGTTTGAAAGGTGGGGGAAGGGGACGAAGATTGGCTGAAAATGCGACCGGGAGGTGAGTTTCATCATCAGTTGAAATTTGGCTATGGCTGCGTGTAATGGATGGTCTGTACCGGCAGCCATGATGTGGTGGTGCTGGTGTTGTACTGGGCTGGACAAAGTTAAAAATCACACAACACCAGATTATAGATCTACATACAGGGAGAAGATTGGTAACGAGCAGGGGGATTTGGCTTCCTTTTTTTTTGAGGAGGTGCAGGATGTTCTGCCCCCGACGAATGCCCTTCTCCCACATTTAGAAGTTCTGTTCTGAGGATGTGGAAGAAAGGGCCTGTAAGTCCGAGGATAGTGGAAGAAACATTTTGACTCAAGCTAGAGGTAGAGGGTGAAAAGAAACGCTTTCGAGCCCATGATTTTCACGGGGGAAGGGGGAGATAGTAGGCCATTTAGTGCTGAGCTGGGAAATGTCACTCGGCTGTTGTGTTTGGAGTTCTCCATTTGAGACGGCTGAGAGGTCCAGTCATTGAATGCATTGATACATTTTTAGATGTTGAAGATGTCAACGGATATAACGAGAGCGTGGGAAATTGATGTCGAGGTCATGATCTCGTTGAATGACAGCAGGCCTGATGGCCTAATCATGTTCTTGGTTACAGTACTTAAAATGTCTATGAAGGAAAAGACTCGGCCACCTAAATCAGGGTGCCTGAAGGGCAAGTTTACCTTGAGTTGACTGGAATTGAATTTGGACTTGGACTTAGTAGGATTTGGTGGTTCCTGTGGTTCGTTGTGGATTGTTATGTTGAGTGAGCGTCTAAAAAAAATCAGTTTTAGACGGACTGTTGCCTAAAAAACACTCACTCTCATCAAATGAGCAAGAGTGTCTGACATTTGGAAAAGTTGTTTGTTTTTTCTTGGGTTGGGGGTGCATGAGGTGTTTCAGCATTTTCAGCAACTGCAAATCATCTGGCTGGTACTTTTCTGACATGCATTTGAACAACAGTTGAATTGCAAATGTTTACTATCCAAATGTTCTATCTGAGTGAGTTGGAATATATACTGGTGGGAAACTGATTCCTTTAGTACAGAGTAGTGAGTTTTGGAATAATGCTTTTTTGTGTTCACATCAGGCCTGTATCATGTGAAAGAACAAAATTCTTCAAGTCTATAATTTTTTGCATTGTATTTTGAATGAATTGAGGGCTTGCATTTTTAATCTAACAAATGTGGTTTTGATGTTCCTGCAGCGTTGGGATGAAAGAGTAAAGCTCAGTATAAAGATGGTCTGAGTAATTGGATAGTTGGCAAAGAACCTGATTGTTATGATGGTAAATGTTTCTTGCATTTCTCTGATTTGACCCAAGCCATAGGAGCAACAGTGGTACAGGATGATGGGCTTATTACTTTAAGGACTGTTGAAGATGGGGAATAGTACTCATGATTCGTGTTGAAGGGTTTTTGCCTGAAATGTTGAGTTTCCTGCTCCTCTGATGCTGCCTGACCTGCTGTGCTTTTCCAGCACCACACTCTTGATTCTAATCTCCAGCAACTGCAGTACTCACTTTTGCCTAATAGTACTCATGCCATGAATGAACTAAAATTATCAGCTTGAAGTGGATAGATTTAGTGCAGTACGTCATAAGATGCAGGGAGTTTATGTTCATTCCTCCACGTCTGTATTTGATGCACACTGTCTTGGCTACTATGTATCATTTAGCAAAGTAGAAAATGGAATAGGTGCGTTCTGTATGGTTTTGCATTGTCAGAATTCAGATGATCTGAGATCATTGGTGTACACTATGGATGTGGATACAAATATACCATTATGTTGTCATTTGTAGTTGTTGAGAGGGATGGGGGGTGAACTTCTCACTCTGCTTTTATTTCTTCGACACAGTACTGGTGAGGTGTGTCAAAGCTTGGAGCACAACTCTCTCACTTGGATGATTGTAAACATGATTATATCTGGTTGGAGTCTGACACATGTCTTCATGTCCTGTCCTTTGCAGAGTGTGTTCAATGCTGGTTGTGGGGTCCTTGCACGATGTGTATTTCATATGGTCTACTGACCGAGGAAAGGATCATAAGTCAGAGTTTTACAGCATGGAAACAGATCCTTTGGTCCAAGTCGTCCATGCTGACCAAGTTTCCCAAGCTAATCCAGTCTGATTTTACTTGCGTTTGGCCCATATTCCTCTAAAACGTTCTTATTTGTGTTCTTATCCAAATGTCTTTTAAATGTTCTAATTGTGCCTGCATCTACCACTTTGTCTAGCAGTTCATTCCACATAAGATCCACTTGCTGTGTGGAAAAAGTTGCCCCTTGGGTCCCTTTTTAAATCTTTCCCCTCTCACCATAAAAATATGCTCTCTAGTTTTGAACTCCCCCACCCTTTGCTATTCACCTTATCTATACCCTCATGATTGTATAAACCTTGTATATAGGTCACTCCTTAACTTCCTGTGCTCCAGGGGAAAAAAAAGTTCAACTGTCCCTTTACATTTCAAACCCTCTATTCCTGGTAACAATTTTGTAAATCTTTTCTGCACCCTCTACAATTTCATAACATCTTTCCCATAGCAGTGGGACCAAAGCTGTGTGTAGTACTCCAAAAGTGGCCTCACTGTACAACCGCAACATGACCTCTTGTACTCAGTGGTCTTAGCAATGAAGGCAAATGTGCCAAACACGAGCTTTGCCATCCTGTCTATCTGTGATACAGATTTCAAAGAACTATGTACCAGAACCCCTAGGTGTCTCTGTTCAACAATACTACCCGGGCCTTACCATTAACTGTATAAACCCTGCTGTTGTTTGTCATACCAAAATGCATCACCTTGTATTTATCCAAATTAAGCTTCATCCGCTACTCCTTGGCCCACTGGCCCAATTGATCAAGTTCCCTTTATAAGTTTAGATAACCTTCACTGTCCCCATCAATTTTGATGTTTCCCAAATTTGTTTATGTAAATGACAAACAACAGTGGACCCAGCATTGATCCCCGTGGAACGTCTCGGGTCTCCAATCCCAAAAGAAACCCTCCACTATCACCCTCTGTCTCTTATCGTCAAGCCAATTTTTTTAAAATCCAATTGACAAGGTCTTCCTGAGCCCCATATGGTCTTCATTAGGGGAAAACACTCAAGTTCTCAAATAGTCTTTTGAGAGAAGGAAATGTTTCCCCAAGCAAATCTGAATAATATTTTGTAAATTTGATTTGGAAGCAATGTGTTTCCACGTGTCGGGTACTAATGACCCAAGGCAATCCAATGACAAAACAATGGATAGCCAAATTGATATTGGGTGCCTTTTGTACTGTAGTTGCACAAATTTGTAGTGGCAGATAAACAATGTCAAATTTTATGCCTGATTTTTATTTTTTTTTAATCTTGGATTGCTGTATCAGAAGCTAAACTTGCAGAAGGAACTCTGGAAGCATAGATGTCGAATTAAATGTGTCCAGGAGTCTGCAGATAGGCATTTTTTGAGAATGAAGTTTTATCTCTCTGATAACTTTGTTGTTTGGCTGAGCATGTAATTTTCCCGATGCCTATAGTTAGACCATTCCTGAAATGTAAAACACAATTTGAAGAATTCTGGAAAATTCTGGTAGGAAGAAAGGCAGCAAAACACTTTGCGTTTTTGCTCATCCAGATTTGTTGTACCTTTTTTAAACATAATTGATAAGGAACAATAATTGCTTTAGCAAAGTCTAGATCAAATTATTTTAACTTTTTTTACTTTCAGTGTTGCATTGTAAATGCACAAAATGTTTCTCACTGCTCACGAAACACAAAATTAAGAAACGTTCACCTGTCTTGACGCTACTCAATCTTCCTGATGATGTTCTGCTTTATGTATTGGAATGCCTTCCTGCTCAAGATATTCTGCATTTCAGAGCGGTGAGTGAGTTGTCATTGTATATGTACTGGGGCAAGATTGGAAATAACTTATTAATAAAGTAATAAATTTCACAATGCTATACAGTAGCGCCTCGACTTACGAACTTAATCCGTTCCGGGACCTAGTTTGCGAACCGAGAAGTTCGCGGACTGAATCGATTTTTCCTACTGTTCGGATAGCGTAAGAATGCTTGGACGTAGCAACAACGCTGTTCACAGCGCATATGCCAAAGACGAACTGAATGAGATCACGTGGGGCCCGAGAGCTTTTGCGCTCAACAAGCGCGTAGCAAAGCAGAACAATGAAACCACGTGGTCGCACACAGGCTTTTTGCGTTCGTACCTTGAATTTCGTACGTACGTTGAAGCAAAATTTTACGTACAATCCTGTTCGTAAACCGATTTGTTCGTGAACGGGGTCGTTTCTATGTCGAGGCGCTACTGTAATTGTATTATTTGTACTGCACATCTAATTAAATTATTTTACTGCAACTTGTACCATGCAGCTGGTGTTATTTTAGATCAGCAGTATTCCTATCTTGTCATTATTGACTAGTTGACTGAGAAGTTTGGCTGAATTCCTTCCTTGATTTGCTTCTAACACTGAATAGCCTGGTTTAAATTTTAAAGTTGATACAAATTGGTCAAATAAGTACTGCAGAGTCAATTTACTGCAAAGCGTTGGTGGTATGGCACAATTCCTCCTGAAAAGTCACCTCTCTTGTTCCTCAGATGCTGCCTAATCTGATTTGTCTTTTCCAGCACCACACTATATCGACTGACTGTCCAACGTCTGCAGTCCTCACTATCTCCTAATTGGTGGCATGGCCTCAAAGTAGTTGCATATTTATTCTTTTGACTTGAGTTCTAAACTGTTTAACTGTCAGGAATGGTTCTGAATACTATGTTCAGAGAAAAGGAACCTCTATCTGAAATAAAGTGAGCTGCAGGGGCTGCATGTGTGCAAAGTGGGTTGCAGATTTTTTTTCCTTTGTTTGGTGTTGAAATCTTGTATTCTTATCTTTCAGGTGCACTCTCATTTCCGAGCCCTTGTAGATAGTCACTCTAGTGTTTGGGCCCATGCCAACTTTCAGGAGATCTGGCCATCCCCATTAAATCGGTGGCTGTTTGAAAGGTACGGTAAGATGCATTGCTGTTTTTTGTAGTCCAATTTTTAAAGCATCAGCTCACCTTAATTTGTATGCTTTTTAGTGTCCTGTAGGGATGTAGTTGCCATCAATGTAATTATTTCATTTTGTTCTTTTCATTTTGTTGTAAAAATTAATTGTCACCAATGCTATCTAGCGTATTTGTGCAATCATCCCCTTTCCTGTTAATAATGTACAGGGCTTGCGATGTCTACAGTGGTAGAAGAAAACCATTTTGGTATTCCACAGAAAAGCGATTCATGTCTTAAACAATATGTAGCTTATTGCATGATAGCAACGATTTGCAAGCTGCATTAACATGATTGTCTCTGTAATAATGTCTTGAAGAAAGACCCAGATTTTATGGTTTGGTCCTCTCAACAAGTCCATATGAAAATAGGAGAGTCTATGTTTTGAGCATTAGCTCTTCATTAGGAATGACGTTCCTGATGAAGAGCTTATGCTCGCAACGTTGACTCGTCTGCTCCTCCGATGCTGCCTGACTGGCTGTGAGAATCATTGAATCCCTACAGCACGGAAACAGGCCCTTTGGCCCAACAAGTCCACACTGACCATCTGAAGAGTCATCCATCCAGACCCATTCCCCTTACCCCACATTTACCCCTGACTAATACACCAAACCTAAACGTCCCTGAACACTATGGGCAATTTAGCATGGCCAATTCACCTGACCTGCTCATCTTTGGACTGTGGGAGGAAACTGGAGCACCTGGAGGAAACCCACGTGGACATGGGGAAAATGTGCAAACTCCACACAGCTTTTCCAGCACTACACTTTTTGACTCTGATCTCCAGCATCTGCAGTCCTCACTTTCTCCAAGTCCACATGATATCGTCATGGTGTGTGGTGCATAAGGCATTAAATCTTTCAGGCTCTTGTACAGCATCACACCACCCATCCCCCGCCCCAAAAAGCTTGTATTTCCATTTAAGAATTTTCCACATTGTGTATCAAGTTATGTTTAGCTCTATCTCATCTCTCCCTAACTTTCAGACTTCGTAAATTCTGGCAGTTTGGTGTTTCACTGTTCTCCCTCAAACTGGCCTCTTTGGGCTTGGAAGATTGGTAGGTCTTTGGGCTGAAGGCTATTAGCTCCTGACAGTTTAAGAACTGAAATTGTTAGTAAATGGGAAAACCATGTATTTCTTGGATTTCTGCTCAGCAAGAACAATCAGGCTGCATGAATGGGCAATTATGATATGTGGACGTTTTTTAATTCATGAATTTCCTTCAAAAAAATCACTGCCCTTTTGAATTGAACATTCTTTAAACTATCCTGGATTTACAACCCCTGCAAGTTTCTGTTCTTTACATGATATTGCCCCTCAAAATAGGCAAGATCTCCTTGACATTGTCTTGTCTCTGTGAACATTGGGCATCTCATCTCCGTTGTGGCTTTTACGCTAATGTATACACTACATCAGCTCAGGGCTGGAAAACAGCTTGCAGTTGGACCCAGTTGCAGCCCATGTAGGTACCAACAGCGTTGTAAATTCAGGAAAATGGTTCTGCATTGACAGTTTGAGGAGCTTGGGCATTAAATTGAAAAGAAACTCCAGTAATAATCTTCGGATTATGACCTGAGCTGCATGCAAATTGGCATAGGGTACATAAAAATAAAGAGATGAAAGTGTGGGCCCCAGTTTGTTGTGCACTGACACTAGTATTGATGGAAAAGTCTACAGCTGAACCATGTGGGGGCCAGTGTTTAAGTGAGCTGGATAATTCAGGAAGTAGAAAGGGTTTTAAAAGAAATACCGGGGCAAGGAAACATGGAATGAGGTGGTTTGTCAAAGAATAGAGACAACATAAGTTAACCAAGATGGGAAATGAGAGTCACAGAATGGCAGGAAGAGACAGAAAGGAACACACGATAACAATCAAGACAAGATGTTACAAAAATAACAAGACAAAACTAAATGTCAAACAAAAAACATACTGGAAAACATCTATAGAGAGAAAATAGTTAACGCTTTGAGTCCAGTGACCGTCATTAGAATGTATCTGTGTGTAACATTTTTAACAAAGTAAACAAATTGATAGCATATATTGAAGTAAATAAATATGATCTGATGGCAGTTTTAGAGACATGGCTGCAGGATGATCAGGTTTGGATCCTGAATATTGATTTATATTACATTCTTGTGAATAAGCTAGCTAAAGGTGGCAAGATAGCATTGTTAATCAAGAATGGGAATAGTTGGAGTTGATTTTGGTTTAGGAGATCAGCACGTGGAATTGATTTGGGTGGAGATGGGGGAAAGAATTCACTCATGTGAACCGTCTACAGGTCCCCTAACAATAATGACAATGTTGGACAAAGAATACTTAAATATTGGATAAAATGGCAATAGTAATTTATTGTTAGATGTACTTTATGAAAATCCAGTATACGTCACCAAAAGCTGGTGCCATTTAAAATTAATAAATTATTTAAAAATTCATAAATCATAGGGTGGCATGGTGGCCAGTGGTTAGCATTGCTTCCTCACAGTGCCAGGGACTCAGGTTTGATTCCACCGTTGGGTGACTGTCTGTGTCGAGTTTGCACATTCTCCCATGTGGGTTTCCTCCCACAGTCCAAAATGTTTGGGTTAGATGGATTGGCCATAGTCCAGGGGCTAGGTGGATTAACCAGGGAAGATGCGGGGCTACAGGGATTGAGGGGAGGGATCCTGGGTGCGATGTTCTTTGGAGGGTAGGTGTGGACTTGATAGGCCAAATGACCTCCTCCCACATTGTAGGGATTCTCTAGAAAGTTGGGACCAATTTCATTTTTTGTTCCATACGTGGCTTCTTGATAGATTCTGGAGTCCTGAAACAAAAATACAATGCTATTTGACTTCAGTATAATTGTTTATCAGACCAACTTGAAACATTTAATTCTCTTTTTCTCTCCCCTCTCTTCTCTCACTCCCTCTGTGTGCACACCCTCTCTGTGCGTGCACGTGCTCTCTTACTTTCTGTTTTTACTTAAATATTTGGTGACTGTGAAATTGGGATGGTGAGCACAAGTGAATTTATTTTTACACACAAACTGGAAGTCGGACTGGAAAAGGGTTTTCACAGAATGCTTGAGAGTTTCTTAGAATAGCACGTTTTGGAACCAATCTGAACCGGTTAAGTTAGTTTGGTATTATCTAATGTGACTAGGCTAATTATTGACTAGAGTAAAGGCAACCATATGTAGTAGTGACCATAATATAGCTGAATCTTACATCCTGTTTGCAAGGGAGATGATTGTTTAAATTTGAAATATTAATCTTTAATTCAATGTTAGCTATGTGAGCTTGAAAGCTGAGGTGAACTGGTGAGCTAGGCCGATGGATAGATCAACACAGATGTGGTGATAGGCATTTTAGGTACATTTCAGAATAAGTACATTCTATTATAAATCTAAAGTGAGGGCTCATCATGGTTAAGTAAAAAAGTTGAGGAAGCATCTAACTTAGGAAAGAAGTGCATGACTGTACAGACAAGTGGCAGGTAAGATGGTCTCTGAGACTCTATTTACACAGAGAATTATTGAAATGTTAATCAAGAGGAAGAAATTATTTTGAAAGGAAGCATGTTAGAAATTATCTTCTTTTAAAAAAAAACAAGAATTTCTGCAGGCCTTAAAAATATGAAATGAGTAGGTGAAGTTAATAGATGGTAAGGAAATGGTGGATGATGTGAACAAATATTCTGCTCTGAATTCACTATAGAGCAGGGATAGAGAATCTTCTTATTAGGTCAGTGACACATTGTCAAAATGAATTGAAGGATGTGTACATGTTCTGTCACTCCAGAACACACACGGCCCTTTGCCAGAGAAAGTTTTGAAAAGGATTGTTCAGCAGAATGTAGTTCTGAACAGTGATGCAACTCTATTATTGAAGTAAATTTGCACTCTTCCTGTCCTGCTCCTTTGTAGGTTTTGCCTTGAAGTGTAGGAAAATGCACTGTTGCCCTTACCAGCTGCAATTGTCACAAGTTTAATTTGGCTTCAAATGATTCCAAATTTGCAAGAAAAGAAAGAAGCTGCCCTTACAATTTGACAGTAGTAATGAGCACTAGTATGTTCTGTATAATATTGACCGTGAATGTCAAGTCTTAGAACCACTTGGGATCATCCAACTTAGCCACAGATTTTCTCTTTTCTCTCCATAAAATTTCCTTTTCTTTTGCTTCATTCCTTGTAAAACTGCATTAGCATACTCCCCTGGTTAAGCTATTTCACTTCACAACAGTAAGCTGAATCATTATACTGATTCAAGGTCTTAAACCCTTTAAACTAGTGGTTGTTTAAGGATTTACATTTCAGTAAAGTTAATTCTTGATACTACTTTTGACGTTACATAGTTCAGCCACAGTGACTTTACGCACTGATTCTCCATGTATGAGGCAAAGACATACATCAACTCATTCAGAACAAATTTGAGGTGGTCCATTTCTTTCTTAACTAGATCGACTAAACCAATCCGAGATCTACTGTGGATGGAGCACCATCATAGTAAGACACCGTAATATTTCAAATTATAGCAGAAGTCTGAGAATTGTTGACTTAATCAGCCCCAAAATATTTTCCCCCTGCATTGCCGCTCAAGAAAACAAATTCTCTGTAACCTCAATAACCTCTGTAACCCAAACATGCAGATCGCCAGTTGGCCTGTATTTGTCTCTGACTTGACAACAGTTAGAGTAAAATTCAAAACTAGCTGCAAATCTTTCAGACTTTTCACTGTCCTGAACCATTATCATTAATCTGATGCAGTCTGAGAGATGAGCTCTTATTCCAAAATAATGTAAGGTTTTGTTTTACTGAAATCAGAAAAGTCTGTGGTCCTAATGACATACTTGGAGCCATAGAGATGTGCAGTATGGAAACAGACCCTTTGGTCCAACTCGTCCATGCCAACCAGATATCCCAATCCAATCTAGTCCCACCTGCCAGCACTCAGCCCATATCGCTCCTAACCCATCCAGATGCCTTTTAAATGTTGCAATTGTATTAGCCTCCACCACTTCCTCTGGCAGCTCATTCCATACATGTACCATCCTCTGCGTGAAAGAGTTGCCCTTTAGGTCTCTCTTATATCTTTCCCCTCTCACCCTAGACCTATGCCCTCTTGTTCTGGACTCCCCCACCCTTGTCTATTTAAGCTATTCATGCCCCACATGATTTTATAAACCTCTATAAGATCACTCCTCAACCTCCGATGCACCAGGGAAAACAGCCCTAGCCTATTCAACCTCTCCCTATAACTCAAATCCTCCAACTCTGGCAACATGCTTGCAAATCTTTTCTGAACCCTTTCAGGTTTCACAACATCCTTCTGATAGGAAGGAGACCAGAATTGCACACAGTATTCCAATAGTGGCGTAACCAATGTCCTGTACAGCTGCAACATGACCTCCCACCTCCTGTGCTCAATCCTCTGACCAATAAAGGAAAGCATACCAAGCGCTGCCTTCACTATCCTATCCACCTGTCACTACCTTCAAGGAGTTTTGAACCTGCATTCCAAAGTCTCTTTGTTCAGCAACACTCCCTCGGAACTTGCCATTAAGTATATAGGTCCTGCTAAGATTTGCTTTCCCAAAATGCAACACCTCGCATTTATCTAAATTAAACTCCATCTCCCATCCTGCAATCTATTGGCCCATCTGATCAAGATCCTGTTGTAATCCGAGGCATCCATCTTCACTGTCCACAACACCTCCAATTTCGGTGTCATCTGCAAACTTACTAACTATACCTTTTTATGCTCACATCCAAATCATTTATATAAATGACGAAAAGTAGTGGACCCAGCACTGCTCTTTACAAAGCTTTCCTCTGTATAAGACCAAAGGTTTTATGATAAGTCCTCTTATTTATTTGAAATGCTTTGAGCTATGGTATTTTTAATAATGGAAACTGCTTCTCCAGAAATCAGGCATGTGGGCTTACATTTCACCTCCAGAAAAAAAGTAATTTGTCCACTTCTCATTTAACAAAAAAGATTGCACATCTACTTTTCTTCTTTTTATTTGCAGTGGCAATTTCTGGGGTCATTCTCTGGTAGACCTTTCAACATGGACCACTTCTGTGCTGGTGGCTTTAGACTGCTGTCCTCCATAGGCTTCCACCACAACTGTTTTTGGTGGTGGATATTTGACTGTGCTCCTAATTAAATCAAATATTGAGAGGGGACAAAATCCTGGCAGTTGATATACAATGTGAGAAGTTGCCATGTTAATCACTTTGGCAGGAAGAATGAAAGAAGGACATCATTAAATAGAAAATAATTGAAATGCCACGGTGCAGAATGGTTTGGATGTACTGGTGTGTGAGTCACCGCATGTTGATATGTGAGTTCAGATATGTAATGAGACCAATAAGACGCTATTCTCTTTATTATGAGAGGAATTGAGCGTAAACGTAAGGAAGTTATGCTTTAGTTCGGGGCATTAGTGCGACCATATCGCAAGTACTATGTGCTGTTTTGGTCCTTATTTAAAGAAGGATGCGAATGCATTGGAAGTGGTTCAGATGTTTACTGGATTACACCTGGAATGAGTGTGTTGCCTTATGATGATAGGTTAGATAGCATGGATTTAGTTCCACTGGAAATTAGAGTAAGGATTAATTTGTTTGAATGTCAAGGCCACTCACATCTTGTACAAGGTAGATGTGGAAAGGATATTTTCTCTTGTAGGCAAGTCCAGAACTAGGGGGCATTTTTAAAACTTGGGCGTCTCCCTTTTGGAATAGATGAGAAATTTTTGAAGGTTGTGAGACTTTGATTTGACTTATTGTAGTCATGTTTGAAAAGCTTTATTTGTGAACAGTACAGGCAGATCATCATAAGCATGGGCGTACAGATTATAAGGTGTTTAGACAGAGGCATACAGGTTACACTGCTCAGGAGGTGTACAAAGCAAGATCAATATTAACAAGATCAGCATTATTTGAAGATAGAGAGTCCATTCGTCAGTCTCATAACAGCAGGGAAGAAGCTTCTGTATCTTCTGCCTGGTGGAAGGGATTTTAGGAGAGCATCCTTGGGCTGGGAGGGAGCTTTGATGTCAGCATCCATTTCTGCAGAAGTGAGAAGTGTAAATGGAGTCCATGAATGGAAGATTGGCTTCTGTGATGGTCTGGGCTGTGCACACTACCTTCTGTAATTTCTTATGGTCCAGGGCAGAGCAGTTGCTGTACCAGGGCATGATGCATTTGGATAGTATATTTCTTTGGTGCATCTGTAAAAGTTGATGATGGTCCTTCTAGGCATACTGAATTTCCTCAGCCGTCTGAGGAAGAAGATACATTGTTGTGCCTTCTTGACTGTTCCATCTACGCAGAAGTCCAGGACAGGTGGTTGGTTATCATCACTTCCAGGAACTTGACACTGTCAACCCTCTCAATCTCCGCTCCATTAGTGTAGGTGAGGGCGTGTTCTCTTCCTTTTCTTTCTGAAGTTCATGATCAGTTCTTTTATTTTGCTGACATTGAGACAGACGTTATTATTGCACTACGATTCCAAGCCCCCTCTCTCCTTTCTGTATTCTGACTCATCCTTGTTTGATATCCGTCCTACCACAGTGGTGTCATCAGCAAACTTGGCATTCATTCAAAATTTTGCTACACAGTTGAGTGTAGGGGGCTGAGAACACATCCTTGGAGGAGTTGCAATTGTCTATCTTCACTCATTGATTGAGGACTATGGGTCAGGAAGCTGAGGATCCAGTTGAAGAGGGCAGAGCAGAGACCTAGGTCTTGGAGTTTTGAGATCAGTTTGGAGGGGATGATGGTGGTGAAGACGAAGCTGTAGTCAATGAGTCTGGCGTAGGTGACCTTGTTGTCCAAATGTTTCAAAGATGAATGCAGGGCAAGGGAAATGGTATCCGCTGTGGACTTGTTACATTGGGGCAAATTGCAGGGAATCTGGGCAGGCTTGGAGACTGGAGTTAAGGTGAGCCATGACAAGACTCTCAAAGTACTTCATGATTTTAGAGGTCGCAGCCACTGGTCAGTAGTTATTAAGGTATGTTGCATATGCTTTCTTTGGTACTTGAATGATGGTGAGCTTCTTTAAGTAGGTAGAACTTCAGCTTGTCAGAGGAAGAGATTGAAGATGTCAGTAAATACCTCCAGCTGGTCTGCACAGGATCTAAGCACACAGCTGGGGACTCAGTCCAGGCTGGTCACTTTCCTTGATTTGACTGTCAAGGAAACTCTCCATTTTCAATAAAGTTGATCCTCTCCTTCTGTCCACAGAAATGACCCAGAGCTTGCCATCACATGGGCTGCTATCACAAACAACCCACTGTCAGTTACTAATGATTCCCATTAGCAACTATTCTTTCTCTCAGACTGACCTTTACCTGTTCCTTTGTCTGCTCAATTGTTTCTCTCTCTCTTTTACTCACTGTTGCACGTGCTCTATCTCACCCCCTCTCTGGGCTCCATCTCCACCTATCATTTACTCCTTTTCCCTCCCCTCTCCCTTTCTTTAGCATAGATATCAAAGTTTTCCTGGCTACACTTGATTCTGAGTGCTACTGGACCTGAAATGTTAACTCTGCTTTGTCACCACAGCTACTGCCAGACCTGTGTTTTTCCAGCAATTTTTTTTTTGAATGATTACCAGTATCCACAGTTCATTGATTTTTATTTTGATTCTCTCCTTTAATTATTGATCTATGATACTTGTGGACTGCTGCTTCACTGATCAGCTGAATGGCTTTCCCTTAAGTTATTGCTTCTGACAAATGAATCTGAAGAAGACTCATCAGCAATTTCAATAGTAGTCACTTACGAATTCTTGCTTTAAATTGCCAGCATTGCATTTTTTGACTAATCTATAGATATTATTAATGAAATATCTCGTGATGCTGAACTCTTCTGTTAAGTCTTATTCTTTCAAGAATTTATTTCTTGAGATTTAAGTATTGTCAGAGGCTTTTAGAACTTCATCAAAAGCATCTGTGATTTATTTTACATCTTGGCAATTTATAGCACTCATTCTCCTAACATTTCATTTAAAAATGTATGTACTTGTTCAGCTTCTGATTTTTGTGTCTCATTTAGATGCAATTCTGTATGCAATTCTGTAGTATGTCTAACTGTTTTATTTGGCCCATCTCTGAAATAAAAATCTTCCTGGCAATATGACTTCTGCCATGTCTTCCTAATGAGAGAATTTGTTTCCCTTCAGATTAATTTGCTAAGTTGGCATATATGTGATCAAATGTAACATTTCTAAGTGTGAATTCTTAAAAGATAGTGCATTTGTAATTCCTTACTTTTGTCCATATTCAAGTAACCATTCTTATTCATGTGGCAGATTGCTCCAGTATTTGAAAGCGGCGTCCTTTATACTGGTAACTTGCAAATGTTTAGAAGTGTGTTTTAATTTGCTGACTACCTAAAGGCATTTTTTTTTTAACTTCACTCTCTTCTGAAGGAGGGGAGAAGTAAAGCTTTTCAGTGATTCTAATGAGTCCTTCTCTTCCAGGGCTGCAGAAAGTGGAAATTTTGAGGCTGCTGTAAAACTAGGAATAGCCTACCTCTATAACGAAGGACGTGAGTACAAGTCCACTTGCCTTACAACTCTTTTTAAAAAAAAAGAAACAGTCACTGAATCCAAGGAGCAAGTCAAATGTCTTAGATGATTTTTAAACTTAAATTTACCACAGACTTGTGAAAGCTGTCCATTAGATCGAAAAAGAGTAGGAACAGAATTAGGCCATTCAGCTCATGTCTGCTCTGCCATTTGACCAGAATAGACAGGCAGGCTGCTGGAAGAATGTAGCAAGCCAGGCAGCATCAGGAGGTGTAGAAGTTGATATTTCAGGTGTAACCCTTCTTCAGGACTGAGTGGGTGTAGGGGAGCTGCAATAAAGGGAGCATGAGTGGTGAAGTGGGTTTAGGTGAAGACAGGTGGAAGATATAATCTAGTTGGTCAATGGGAGGAATGAATCTGATTGGCAAGGAACAGTGGTAGTGGCAGTGAGGGGGAGGGGCTGGGAAGGGAGTGAGGGGAGGTGGTGTGAGCAAGGGAGTTAGGTTGTTACCTCCGGGCAGTAGGTTGTCTTGACTGAAGATAAGGTGTGGTTCATTCAGTAGGTGCTGTGGTTTGTTTTGGCAATGGAGGAGGCCAAGGAAAGGGAGTGGTTGGGGGAATTGAAATAGGCGCTGACTGGGAGTAGCAGATTTGTTTCTCCCCTCTTCTCCTGGCTTTTCCCTCTAACCTATGATCCCTTTGCTAATCAAGAACCTATTGATCTCGGTTTTAAATACACTCAGTGACTTGGCTCCCACAGCCTTCTGTAACAAAGAGTTCGACAGATTCATTACCCTCTGGCTGAAGAAATCCCTCGTCTCAGTTCTAAAGAGTAAGCCCTGCACTGAGGCTGTGCCCTTGGTTCCTTGTCTCTCCAAGGGAACCATCTCTATGTCCACTCTATACAGGCCTTTCAGTATTCTGTAGTACTCCCACCCCAAACTTCTAAAGTCCATCAAGGACAGACTCAGTCCTCAAATACTACTTTGTGGCAAACCTTTCATTTCTGGGTCATTCTTGTAAATCCCTCCAAGGTCAGCACATCCTTCCTTAGATACCGGGGTGTGGGAGGCCAAAACTGCTCACTGTTCCAGATGTGGTGTGACCAGAGTCTTATACAGCCTCAGCATCTTGTCATCTTGAGACAAAAGCAATGTTAGCATTCACTTTCCAAATTGCCAACTGAACCTGTGTGTTATGTTTAAGAGAATCCTGAACTAGGACTCCCAAGTCCCTTTTGTGCTTCAGATTTCCAAAGCTTTTGCCCATTTAGCAAATTGTCTGCTTCTTTATTCCTACCAAAATACATACCTCACGCTTTACCACATTGTGCGACATCTGCCACTTCTTTGCCCACTTTCCTAACCTGTCCACTCTTTCTGCTCCTCACCACTACCTATCGTTCCACCTATCTTTGTCATCTGCAAATTTAGCAACAATGCCCTCAGTTCCTTTGTTCTGACTGTTAATGTATAATGTCAATAGGTGTGATCTGAAAACTGACCCCTGTGGAGCTCCAGCAATCATCAATTGCCATCCTAAGAAAGACTGTTTTATTCTCCATCTCTGCCTTCTGCCAGTTAGCCAATCCTCTATCCATGCCTGTACCTTCCCCTAACACACATGGGCTCTTATTTAGTAGCGTCCTGTGTGAAATCTTGTCAGACGCCTCCTGGAAATCTAAATGCATCACATCCACTGGCTCTGCTTTGTTGAATTTGCTCGTTGCCGCCTCAAAGAATTCTAGTAGAATTGTAAGGGATGACCGCCCTTTGACAAAGCCTTACTGACTCAGCCTTATTTTACCATGCTGTTTTAAATACTCCAATCTCATCAGTCGTAATGTACTCTAACATCTCACAATAACCCAAGGTCAGGCTAACCAGCCTGTAATTTCCCATTCTGTGCCTCCCTCCCTTCTTAAATAGAGATGTTACATTCGCTATTTTCCAGTCTTCTGGTATCCACCTGAAAGATCAAAAGCAATGCCTCTACTCTCTCCTCCGCTATCTCCTTCAGAATCGTGGGCTGTATTCCATCTGATCTATATAATTTAACCACTTGCAAATCTTTCAGCTTCCCCAACACCTCCTTAGCGATGGCACTCAGTGCTAACTCACTTGAGGTTATGGTATGCTACTGTTGTCTTCCACTGTGAAAACAGGTGCAAAGTACAAATTCAAATCCTCTACTATTTCTTTGTTCCCTGTTACTACTTCTCCAGCTTCGTTTTCCAGTAGTTCAAAGAATTTTGCCATCTTTCATATTAATAGTTAGCTTACCCTCATTTCTCAATCCCTCTGGCTTCCCACTGATCTTCACCATATTGTATGCTTTTTCCTTTGCTTATATGCTGAACCTGACTTCCCTTATCAGCCGTGCCTTATCCTCCCCATAGTATGTTTTTCCTTCTTGGAAAGAATTCCTGCAATACCTCCAGAAATTCCTACCATTGCTGCTCCACCACCTTCCCTGCTGGGTTCCCCTTCCAATCAAATCTGGCCAGCTCAACCCTGGTGTCTTTGTAGCTATCTTCATTGATCTTCATTTGCATTTGGTTCCAGTTTCTCCCCCTCAAACTGCAAGGTGATGCTATCATATCACAGTTACTGCCCCCTCAGGGTTCCTTCACATTAAGCTCCCTGGTCAAGCCTGCCTCATTTCACATCACCAAATCCATAATTGCCCCTAGTGGGCTCTATCATATGCTGCTGCAAAAAGCTATGTCCTAGACACTCCACAAATTCATCTTTTTGGGATCTGCTACCAACCTGATTTTTCCCAGTCCATCTGCGTGTTGAGTCAGCTGTGATTATTCTGGTTGTTTCTTAGGTGGTTCTCCTATTTCCTGATTCATTTTCTGCCCCATATTCTGACTATTGCTTGGCAGCCTGTGCACTAATCATAACAGGATCTTTTTTCCTTTTTGCGGTTCCTCAACTTTCTCCACACAGTGTACGTCTTCCGATCCTATATTGCTTCTTGCTGTCTACAGGTTGTTCTGCTATAACGTGCGTTTCAACCATGCAAATTTGCTGTAAAGTGATTGACGAATAGGGGAAGCTATTTCTAAAGCATGAACTTTTAAAACGTGTGTTGGCTGTAGCACGATTGCATTACCAGCACTGCAAGTGTTAATTGTATTGTGCAATTCTTGTAAAGCGCATGGTCGTGCAGGAACATGACTACTGAGTGATGAAATAAAAAACTTCATTTAATTCCTTACAAGACAACCCTTCCCCATCTGCCAGTCCTTTTTCAATAGGGCACGTGTCCTTGGATATTTAATTCCCAGCGCTGATCCCCTTACAGCTATGACATTGTATCTACCAATTTCAACCTGCAATAGAAGCTGATTTGCACTGTTTCATATTTGTGTGCATTTGAGTACAACATGGCCATTCATGTGGTGACTGTGCTTGTTCTTATAGTTGTCCTCTGACCTGTGCCTGAGGTTAGATTCCTGACTGTTCTGCACTCTGTCCTACTGCTTGTTCTGAAAACTTCAGTAATCTCCCCCAACTGAGCACCCCACCTCCAAAAAAAACTAGTTTAAAATCTTAAGCACCTTTTGGTTTACATCAGTTCATTTAATCAGTTTGTCTGTCTTATTTAGAATGCTTCATGTATTAAAATGCAAAGCATTTAAGTTTTCAATTTTGTTCTACTATCAAGTTTCCCTACATTGTCACATTCTGTCCCTTCCTTTTTGTTTTCCGGTAACAATCCACCCCATCACTAAATAGCAAACCTCCCTTCTCTTTGTCTTTTGATCTTTTTAATTCTTCATGCAACTGAACCAGTCTCCCCACTACTTAGTTTAAAGCCATTTCTACAGGCCTAGTTATGCAATTCACTAAGATTGCAGTCCCAGCATGATTCAGATGGAGCTCAGTCAGAACATCCTCCTTCCCGAATACTGGTGTCAATATCCCATGAATTTGAACCTGTTTCATCTACACCATTCTTTGAGCCACTTGTTTGTTATTGGCACTAATGTGCCATTTAGCTCATGGCTTGGTGTTAATCTGGCGATTATTACTTTTTTGATCCTGCTTTCTAATTTTAGACCTTAGCTGCTCATATTCCCTCACAGAATGTCTTTCCTCTTTCTGCTGATTATCATTGGTACCTGTGGGCATCACATCAACACGATCTTTCCTGTCTCAGTCCCAGTACCTCTGCATCCCAGATGAGAGATCCTGAAACCACAGATTGTGACAGTCCCTGATTTCGAAATCCATTTCCTTTTTTTTTTGCCCAACCACTTCCCCTCCCAAATTGCTCTCTGTACCATGGTGCTATGGTGAGCTTGCTCATTCTTCCAACAGTCCCCCACAACTCCTCCACAAAGGCAGCAAGAATTTCAAGCCTGTTAGACAAGATCAAGGGCTGAGACTCCTTCAGCACTATCTCCTATTTCACTCATTATCTCTCCCTCGTGTCTTTGATCACTGACCAAATCTGATTTAGTTAATCTAAGAGGTGTGACTAAATCTTGAAATACAGCATCCAGGTAACTCTTCCCCCTCCCTAATGTATTGTAGTGTTCAAAGCTCAGACTCTAGCTCCTGAACTGGAGTTTCTCAAGCAACCAGCACTTGTTACAGATGTGGTCACAATGAACTATCATGGGGTCCACCAGATCCACATCATGCAAGTATAACGTTAAAGGGAATTGGATAAGTTAGTGGGGTGGGGTGGCAGGCGAATCAAACGAACAAATTATTTGGTGAGCTAGTAGGAGAGTGTGCTAAGACTAGGTATTTCATGTAGTGTGCAACAGCACTATATTGCCCCTGTGGTGAGGGGGGGTTCTATTTGTTGCAACCTATTGTTGAACTTATAGTCTGAAATGTAAGTGCAATCTAAATTTGTAGAATGACTTGTTGAATGAGGTAGTTAAGTCCCCATTTCATTTTTTCATTTCCTGTTTTCTTTCCTTGAAGGATTTTTTTTTAAACTAAATGCTTAGTGCTTTATTCCTCTGAGGCAGTAGTGTGTATTGACAATTGGATTTGCTTAACACTTTTTATTTCAAGGCAGAAAAACTTTATCTTAAATAGTTGCATGTACTACTTAAGCAAAAGTAGGCTTTTCTCTGCTTCAGCCTTCACTTGGAGTCGAATGTGTTCTGAAATCTTGTCTCGATATTCTGCATTTGCATTCTTTAATGTAAAAGAGAGGCTCTGGATGACAGTTGGGGGGAGTCAGTTCTTAAATGCTTCTACTTTGACAGAAGCATTGCAACATGTAATGTTCTAGAAGATAGTTTAGCAATCTATAGCTTTGCAGCTGTCTTTGAACAAGTGATTTCTTGCACCCTTCACTTTCTAATTGTATGACATTGTTGAAAAATGCCAAAAAAGTCAACTTTGCACATAAGCTAGACAGCAAACTAGCCTGTCTTATTGAGTTTATTAATAATTTGTTTGGCTTTATAATAGAATTTTTAGGATTATTTTAGAAAATTTGACAATTGTAATTGTGATCTTGATAATTTAAAATTCACATGGTCAGTTTGATTCTTGTCAGTTCCTCAGTTCAATTCATAGACAATTATTCCATATTACTAACAGAATTTACAGATTGACATGATTATTAGGAAAAAAATGCATGGGATTTGTACCCTTTAGGATAGCTAAATATTTGTTTTACTAAGGCAGGCAGATCTTGTGTATTTTTGATATGTCATGAAATATTTCCTAATGACAAAATCAAATTCTGTGCAAGAAATATTAACAGGTTTGAAATTTGCCTTGGATTCCCTGTCAATGGATTTAAAGATTTGGATAGTGTCAAGATTCATTTTGAAAACAAAGTTAACAGGTTTTGCCAATTCCTGAGATGTGCAAACTGGATTTTTACAAACTGAAATTGTGAAATGTAATTGTGGTCTTAATTGCAAGCATGAGAAAGAAATAAGGCAAATTACAATTTGCGTCATTGTTCAAGTGCATGATATTGCTTAGATTAAATTAGTTTTTTTTTTAGATTAGATGAGATTAGATTTCCTCCAGTGTGGAAACAGGCCCTTCGGCCCAACCAGTCCACACCAACCCTCCGAAGAGTAACCCACCCAGACCCATTTCCCTCTGACTAATGCACCTAACACTATGGGCAATTTAACTTGGCCAATTCACCTGGCCTGCACATCTTTGGATTGTGGGAGGAAACCGGAGCACCCGGAGGAAACCATGTAGACACTGGGAGAATGTGCAAACTCCACACAGGCAGACACCCGAGGTTGGAATCAAACCAGGGATCCTGGTGCTTTAAGGCAGCAGTGCTAACCACTGTGCCATCGTGCCACCCCAATCAGGGATGAGAGTGCTACTGACTGAGTCATGGCTGGCACTATTAACAAAAAGCAGTAGAACAAACATTGGGAGTGGGATACAGCATAAAAGAAAACTCCATGACTTCAACCGCCTTCGATGCTTTGAAGATGCTTAAAGCTGTTTGGTGCAGACATTGTCCTTTCTCTCTTTATGTTTCCAAAGCAGCAATAAGTATGTGGGGAGCCCACATAAATTTGAAAGCCCCGATCTGAAGAAACCATCTCTCAAATTTAAATCCCCTGTTTCAGCACCATTTCCTAGTGAGACATAAAGAAGCCCTGCAGATTTGAAGAATAAAAGAGTCTCCATGTGCAAATTTAATGAAACTTGTTTTTTTAGAAAAGAACTTTTTTATAACTGGATCAATTACATTTGTTAATAAACATTTAGAGATGACAGCCTCCAGAAATAACTTTCAAAGGAGACTGGGCTCCTTTGAAAATAGGGGGAGGCAGTAGAGGGTGTTGGGGAAAGCAAATCTAAACGTATCTTTCCCCACATTGATTATCAAACATTAAAGGGATTTATGCATGAGAAACGCAGTTAGTAAACTTTTAATTATAGGGAAAGGATCGAATTAGAAACAACGTGTGTCTCAGTGTCACCACCTGGAAATTGGTGATTGTTCTTCTTGACACGACTGACTTTGAATCAAGAAATCTGGTTATTTGAGGACTAGTACCAAACAGAATTTGTGCATTAGTCACAAAGAAACCAAGTAGTTTATGACTGAGCTTCAGGGAAGGGCTCCTTCCACACCTACTCAGGTTGCCTCGAGTGCACAATGGTGAGACTGATTCATAATGCCTCTGAAGTACCCAAGCAAGCTTTCTAAGTATACAATCAGTTATTGCTCAGAGGAAAAAAAAGCTCTAGATCCACTTCTCAGAGCAAAAGCAATGGGCAATAAATCTGGACATGACAGTGACACTCGTGGAAAATTTTTTAAATGATTGAAAAATTAGTCCCATCAAATTAACCTACCAACCTGATTGTCCCATGGTGCAATGTTAATGAAATTGGTAACCAATCATAGCAACCAATCTTCACACGAGACCAAAACGAGAGGCAGAATCTCATAGAGGATTTAGAACTCCAGGGTGGAAATATTGCCTCCGAGAGCTGATCAGTCAAGGGCTGGCAGCTGTCCATTGCCCATTAATGTTATTGCGACTAGTGTTTGCTGCCAGTAGCGCATTTATCATCTTAGCTCCATGACACATCTGCAGAAGTTCATCGGGACAGAGTCTTAGGCCCAACCATCTTCAGCTGCTTCATCAACATCCTTCCTTCCATTAGAAGGTCAGAAGTGGTATGTTTGTTAATGCTTGATCAATGTCCAGCACCATTCATAACTCCTTTATACTGAACAGCCCCTGGTCAAATGCAAAAATACCTGGACAATATCCAGATTTGAACTGACGATTGACAAGTAACTTTATGCTGCTCAAGTGCCAGGCAGTGACCATCTGCAAAAAAAATTGTCATGATATTCAATGGCATTACAATTACTGAATCCCCCACTATTTGCATCCTAGGGGTTACACTTGGCCAGAATTTGAACTGGAATACCTATATAAATTCTGTGGCTACAGGAACACCTCAGAAGCTCAGGTTCTGCAGCAAGTAACGTACCTCCTAACTCCCCAAGGCTTGACCACCATCTACAACGCTTAAGTTAGGATTGTGTTGGAAACCTCTCAAATTGACTGGATGAGTGCAGCTCCATTAGTGCTCAAAAAGCTTTACCCCTCAGAAAATAGTAACTCTGCTTAATTCGCATCACATAGACAACATTCACTCCCTCCACTCTGATGCTCAGTAGCAGCAGTTTGTAATATCTACAAGATGCATAGCAAAAAATTCACCAGGGCTCCTCAGACATCACCTTCTAAATCCATGACTACTCACATCTCGAAAGACAAGGGCAGCAGATACATGGGAATACCATAACCTGCAAGTTCCCCTCTAGGTCTTCCAGTATCCTGACTGGGAAATATATCACAATTCCTTCATCCCCACACGCCAATCCCACCCCTTTTCAAGGTGTGCATCTGCTCAGTTTTTTGTTTTCTTCTTGCAGCCTCTCATACTTTTTAAAAAATTTTAAGCAGAAACTTAACTTTGGGTTTGCAGATCAGCTACTGTTAGCAAATGTGCTATGTGGTTTAATGGTATGCGCTGTCATTTCAAATAATATTTTCAATGTAGCTGCTTCAGTATCCTTGTGCACTAGGTATTGTATGTACAAATCTTTAAGAATACTTTGCGAAATGTACTACTATAGTGGTGCTGCCCAATTGCTTGTTATCTCTTACTCTAGTTCCAGGTACATGGCAACAGCATTCACCTATAAATCATACACGATCTTGACCTGGACATTTATCAACTTGGACCCAATGTCACTGTATCAGAATGTTTAAGAAAGCAGCAAATCATAACATTGTCAGCTTGATATCATTAATGTGAAAACTACTGAAGGCTATAATATGGAAAAAGATAAATATACATTTAGAGAAATTAAGTTAATAGAGTCAGCATTGCTTTGTCAAGGGCAGGTCTGATGGATTCGATTGAATTCTGTGACCAGGAGACATAATGCTGTGGGTATTTGGAATTTCAGAAGCCATTTGATTCAATGCCACATGGAATGTTGGTTAACAAGTTAAGAATGGTTTGGTATGATGGGTCCTTGGCAGCATTGGTTAGAAGTTGGCTAAAAGGTAGGGAACAGAGGGTGGGTACAAAAAAAAAGCAGTTCTCAGTCTAGAGACAAGTTGAGAATAGTGTTCCCTGGGGATCGATGTTTCTGATTCGTATAAATGGTTTGAAGGTAGATGTTCAGGGCAAAATTTCTGAATTTGAAGATGATACGAAGCTAGGGAGAAGAATGAGGATGATACTGAGCAACTTCAGAGGGACACTGATAAATTGGCCAAATGGGCAGCCACCTGGCAGATGAATATCCATGCAGAGAAATCGTAGAATCCCTACAGTGTAGAAACAGGTCATTTGGTCCAACAAGTCCACATTGACCCTCCAAAGAGTAATCCATCCAGACCCATTCCCCTACCCTATTACTGTGCATTTACCCTGCCTAATGCACCAAACCTACACATCCCTGAACACTATAGGCAATTTAGCATGGCCAATTTGCCTAACCTGCACATTGTTGGACTGTGGGAGGAAACTGGAGCACTCTAGGAAAGTCATGCAAACACAGGAAGAATGTGCAAACTCCACACAGACAATCGTCCAAGACTGGAATCAAACCCGGGTCCCTGGTGCTGTGAGTCAGCAGTGCTAACCGTTGAGCCACTGTGCTGCCATTATGTGAGGTAATGCATTTTGATTGAAGAAACTTGTAGAAACAATATGAGCTCAATGTTACAACTTTGAGGGGTGTGCAGGAGCAGAGAGACCTCTGGGCTAAATTGCACAATTTTCTGAAGGTGGCCTGGCTAGTTCAAACAGTTGGTAAGAAAGCTTATGAGATCCTTGGGTTTATTTATAAGAAACATAAGAGTATAAAAGCAAGGAAGTGATGATACATCTCTTCAGACTACATTTCGAGTATTGGCTTCAGTTCTAGATGCTTCATTTAAGGAAGGATGTTAAGGCCATGGAGAGACCACAAAGCATACTTATGAGAATGACACTGGGAATGAGATTTTAGATGCAAAGGAAATATTAGAGAAATTGGGTTTATTGTCCTTGGAGTAGAGAAGATTAAAGTGAATTAATTGAGGTGTTGAAAATAATGAACAATTTTGACAGGATAAGGAAGCTTATTCTGCTTCCACTGGTTAGGATGTCAGTAACTAGTGGTCACAAATTTAAGATTGTCAGCAAGCGAACTAGGATAAGGAGACAATTTTTTTTTAAACTACGTTAGGATTTGGAATGTGCTGCCTAGGAGAATTGTGGCGACAGATTCTGTTGGAAGTTTCAAATGACAGCTGCATTATATTTGAAAGAAATGAGGCTCAAGAATCTGACTAGCTGGGCAGCTCTTTCAGGAACTGGTACAGACACAACGGGTCAAATAGCTGACTTCTGTACTGCAAACATTTTATTATTATTTTTACTTCTGGGATTCCTTCCTTAGTACAAATACACCCATACTGCTGTTTTGTAGTCTGCAGCTAAGCAGCTTCTGGATAGGAAACAGCAACTGGGTAAAAATGCTCACCTTTCTGGGAATTAATTTAAATTTGTTTTAACACAGTAACTTGGCTTTTTATTTTGAAGTATTTTAAGCTTGTTAAAATGTTTAGTTGGGTTGGATGCTTTCTGTAGAGGGATTTGAAATGAAATATCCAACTCATTAAAGGCTGGCAAAATGAAGTTATTAATGTAATAATGAAAGTGCCAATTTTAAAATATAATAATTACAAGTGCTTTTTTTTTCAGTTTCTGTTTCGGATGAAGGTCGTGCAGAAGTGAATGGACTGAAGGCCTCCCACTTCTTCAGTCTGGCTGAAAGTCTGAATGTTGATGCTAACCCCTTTATTTGGTTGTTCATCAGACCACCCTGGTCTCTGACTGGGAGTTGCTGTAAGGCAGTTGTCTATGATAGTTTAAAGAGCAAATGCCAGTTGCAATCAGTAAGTACATTTACATATTATGTTTGTAGTTTTATATTATCTTGTCAATTTTATCCATCAGAATTTTTTATAACATGGTGTAATATTTGGTATTTTAGTTGGTCTATGGGATTTATGAGTAGACATTGCACCAATTGTTTGTTTTCTTCTTCAAAATCTCCAAACTCTGTTCTCGGTTTTAAAGAAACTGACTTTCATTTTTGTAAAATCCTTCTATATACCTCTTCTTGCTACATGTGAATTTGTTAGATTTAATTTTGTCACAAGAATAAGAAGTTTTTGCACCCACTTCAATAGCTATGATCATGGGTCTATAACCAGTGATTTCAACCTAGACTTGGTTTGTACATGTTATCCAATACCACAATGATTTTTGATTCACTCAGGGCAAATAAAAATGCATATTAATTGACTACCTTATCAGTGTATCTCATCCCAAGAATATAACATTAATGCTTAGATACGTTTAATCTTTTCCAAGATGTCCTGAAGTGCTATATAGCCATTAAGTTACTTTTTGAAATTTGTGGGATTTTGAGCTTCTATATTGTTGAAATTTTATATAGTGTAGGGGAGTACAGCTATAAGTTTCTTCACACCTATTTAAATAGCAAATTAAATTTGGTAGAAAGAACCCAATGTGCAAAAGCTACATACAATTGAAATAATCCCTTGGCTTAGAACAGCTTTGCTTCTCTTCATAGAACGTTTTGAATCCATGCACTGAAGTCTTTGTAACAAAGTTGTTTTTTTTCCCTAACTCTACTTGTTTTTCATTCTTCTTAGGCAAAGAAGGCGTCACTAACTTACTGTTTGGCCAAAGTTCTCAGTCTCTTTGAGGTTTGTATCATTGTGAATAAGCTTGGGACCACACTTAACCCCACTTCCAATCCTATAATTCTCTTTTAAGATGTTGATATTTCTACAATTGTATCCTGTGCACGTCCCCAGTTTTCTTTGCTCCATTAATGACAGCTATGTCTTCAGCTGCTTAGTCCTGAAATTCTGGGGCTACTTCTTTAAACTTGTGTCTCCTCCTTTAAAGATTTCCTTAACCCTGGTCACAATGAAAGGTTTTTTGATCACCTGTCATATCTCTTCGTGGGCTTGGTTTCATTTTTTAAGTTTATATCCATGAAATGCTTTAGAAGATCTTGTAACTAAATTGTTATATACTACGCTTTTAAAATTTGACCTGTTAACAAACTGAGTTTTTGTTACAATTTAGGATGAAGAGAAACAGAAACAGGCTGTAATAATGTTTGAAGAGTCTTCCAATTATGGATGCTTATCAAGTTCTTACCACTTATGGGAGACAAACCGGAAAGAAACAGTAAGTTTTCAGATGTACTGTTTGAAATTTCAGCAATGTTATTATAGCATTCAGGATATAACATTGATTTGTCAGAAATCCTAGCAAAAATTTTAAAGTGACCAACTTCTGAAAAGTTTCATTATGGTCCAGGTGATGAGTCTTGCTTGACACCTCCAGGAAGGTGTTAATATCTAGAATGAGCAGAAACTATTGATTGTAATAGGAGATGGTGTATGTTCCTGGTCTTTGGTGAACACCCAACCATGAGTAGATTGCTCACTTGTGCTGTTTGAGCTCTAGATTGATCATTATTGAGCAATTCCTGAAGAAGCTGCATTCATCGGGTGCATTCAGCATCAGCCAGTCTCTTCATATGGCTAATGTTGATCCTTATTCTCTATGTACCAATATACTGCTGCATGCTTCCTCTGAGGGCTCACTCCCTGCCTACCTGATGACTTTGTGTTAAAGTGTAGGCATTAATAAACTGAGAATTTGTGTATATGTTTAGTGTATCACTGAATGCGAGGCATAGGCTCATGAATAAGGGTCTTCATTTGATCAGTGAGTTTTTATAGATTCTTTGTCTTGGAATCTCCCAACTCATTGCCCTGCAATTTTCAACTCTACTTTATACCACTTGTAGGCTTTGGTTTGGTAACAATCCTGATGTATTTGAATAAACAGATTTAAGAGAATCTTTGCTTTTTATTAAAGTTCATTGATGTGGCATTGCTGGTTCAGTCCAACAATTCTAGCCTAACCCTGATTACCCTTGAAGTGGTTGTAGTGAGATGGTGTTAGTGAGCTGCCTTCTTCAAACACTGTAGACTTTGGGATGTAGTTACATCTACACTGCTGTTAGGAAGGGAATTCCAGGATTTTTAACTCTGATATGGTAAAGGAATGGCATTTTCATTGTGGCGATACTGTAGTATTAAGTGGTGTCTTTTGTCCTAGCTTCTTTTAGAGAAAGATTGGGGTATAGTGCTGAGCAGTCTATGAGAAGACAAACAACTTGAGACTTTGGGATTTTTAAAAGTTGGAACAAGAAGAGCAGCCAGAGAGGCTGTGGTCAAGTTCTCACAGATGCAGGATTTTTTGTTTAGACAGAGCATCTCACATTCATCTTTTAAAATAAGATGTTAGGGTCTAGGTTACAATCATAATATATTTTAAAGAGGTCTGTTCTGGTCCATAACATAGGATGAAATTTTCTTGCCTTTTACGTTTTAGGTGGCTGATCCTGGTAGGCATCTTCAGAACCTTAGGAAACTCAGGGATTTCGCAACTAAAGGATGCTGGGAAGCACAGGTATGGGCATTAGGTGCAATAACTTAATTTCTTTTACCTAAACTGGCCAGGCTCTTCAATTGGCAAGTCAAATTTCAAATTTTACTTCTGAAGTCTATGGCAATATTGATGTTGATGAACATTGCAGATATTGTTTTGGTTGCAGCATTATGGTTTACAGTTCACAATCTGTGACAAATCAATATGAAACCCTATTGGCTCATTGCATTTCGTTCAGCTGTGTAGGAAATAAGGACAGTTTTAATACCTATGTGCTTGGCTTTTTGTCTATATCTCCAAGTGGTGATGAGCCTTCTGTCTTTATGGTAGTCTTTTTAATGTAAGTCAAATAGGTTTGAAAACCTTTTTGGTATTCTGGTATGGCTTCTCAAAGGATACAGAATATATGGATGGCTGAATTGTAATGTGGTGTATGGAATTTCAAAGTTTTTAGCTTACTTCATGCCAGATATAATTCCCATTCAAAGAGGCTGTTCAGTTAGCAAGTTAGGCAATGCTGGAAAACTTTAAACACTAGAATAGTATAATTCCAGAAATATCCATTTGAAGTGTAAACCACAGCTAGTGTCATGACCAAAGATTAGAATCTGGAAGTAATATAGATATTTTTAATTTGTAATTCCATAAATATATATTTCAAGAGGGCTAATAGAGCCAAATATAGCTCTGGAATAAATTAAGTGGTTGTTTAGAGAGAAAGAGAGCAAGAGTTGATAGACAGAAAATCACACCAAAAAGTGTGGCGGGACCTACAAATACCTTAAAGTGGAAAGAAACACATCAAAGCAGACTGGATTGTGATTTCTTGTGACTATGCTGATTGCTGACCACCTTTACACAACAACAAGCCAACACCTGTGGATTGAGCCAAACTGAAGAAAAATGTTCTTTTATCTGTTTTTTTTTTGGAAGAATATTCAAGAATGGTTTAAAAAACTAATTTCGACTCGATCAGAGTGTTAGTGGGACTGAGGTTTTCATGTGTGACAGAAGGCCATGGTACCTAGACAATGTGCACTCGACAACGTTAATTGTCTAAAAACGTTAAGGTCAAGAAAAGCTCTCCTAACAACTCAAAACCAAATCAGTCACACCTGTAGGTAAAGTGACTGTCATTCTGAGTGCTAGCAGTTTCAATGGAAAGTGCAAGAGGTCTTGCCATTGGCAGTATCAGGCATGCCTAAAATTAAGGTGTCAACATGGTGAAGCAACAAAACAGGACTACTTGTGTGCCAAGCAGCAAATGACAGACTGAGCTAAATGATTTCACAACCAAAGTATTCCATTGCCACCTCTTTGCTCTCTCACTCCCAGCCGAAGGCCTTCTCCAGCCTCTCTGCCTCCTCAATACTACCTATCCCTCCTTATATTTTTGTGATATCATGCAACTAACCAGGTACTGTCAGTGGAAGGGATGAAGCCTAACTTTTTATTGGCGTTCTTAGCTTGCATCAATGTAACCAGGACAGGAATTCAATATTATTCAATACATCTAAATAGGGAAGCAAGCAACAATATGCTATTTTCACCTAGCAAATGGAAGATCTGTGTATCTCAAGCAATTTCAAGAATTTCTTATTCAATTGTGAATGTACAATCACTGAAGATTTTTGTTCAGTTTGTAAATAGCAGTAAGCTTCACCATTTCTACAACAAAATATGGTCTATTAAGTTCTCTCTTAACTAAATAAGTTCCCTCTTTTTCAAGAGATCCACTCTTGTTCTTGAGACACAGGTATTGGGAATTTACTTTTTGATAGTGACTCCATATTAAAAGTACCCCACTGGCATAAAATATGTTGAGAAGTCCAGTTCTTCAAAAACTCTACAGGTCTTCCTTTTTCAAAATAAAATGTTAAACTGGATGTAAGTTTGCTCATGATCTTCCTTATCTGTATATAAGGATACTAATGAGAAAGGGTCATGTCGTTTTGTGGCTAATTGGTGTTCATGTATCCTGGTGGCTAGTTTTCTGCCTGTTTGTCCAGTATAGTGTTTGTTACAGTTCTTTCTCGGTATTTTGTAAATGATATTAGTTTTGCTTGTTGCCTGTCTAGGGTCTTTCAAGTTCATTAGTTGTTGTTCATTAGCATCAACTAGCCACAAAACGACGTGACTTTCTCTCACTAGTATCCTTACATCCAGATAAGGAAGGACACCAGTTCAACTGGGACAAGACATCCATCCTTGAACAAGCCAAACAGAGACGCACAAGAATTCCTAGAAGCATGGCATTCCAACTGGAACTCTACAAACAAACACGTCGAGCTAGACTCTGACTACCACCCCCTGAGGAAAAGTACAGGAAATGGCATCACCAACCCAAAAAAACTCAAACATATAAATAGAAAGTAGGAATCATGCACAGTGCTTCGGCCGGAGGCCCACTGAAGATGTTACCTAGTAGGGTGATGAAACGTCTGGAAATGAACCTTCCAGCTCAGCGAGCAAACCTACATCCAGAACCTCAACCTGAGCTACAAATCTTCTCAAAGCTTGCTAAAATGTTAAACTATTATGCCAGCTTTGCAATTAATACAAGAGTGAAATGAAAATTGTAATTGCTATTCTAGAATATTGTATTTTGTTAAAACAAGATTGAAGCCACTTTAGACACAATAATGATTTAAGAGTCTTTTATTTTCCTCCAGTAAATACTTGCAAGGACTTCGGCTACTTTCTTTGGTTTCTACTTTCTAGAAGTTATTTATCCTATCCTATAGGTTTTCTATATCAAACAATATAGTCCGCCCAGAATAACAACCAAATACATTATTCCAGACCTTTTGACCAGACGGCGTTTCCCTTCATGTTCTTGGCACTTTTTTCAGTGAATTCTGTATTCATTTCTGATCATTGTGAAACTGTGTAAAATAGAAATTTCCATTATCTACTCAGCACTTCAGAATGCCTCTAAAGTCTTTTCCTCATGAATCAAATAACTAGGTATTTAAAGTATATCCTCAATGAAGTAGAACATAATGTTTTTTTCCCATGTCAATTCAAAAGTTCTAAAGTGACAGCCAAGCACCTTTTTGAAGACTAATTAAATTCAGCTTGGACATCTGTCTCTACCAATGCTACAATGTAATATAAATCAGCAAACACAATAGGCTCATGAGGTATACCATATTTTATAAACTCCAAAAGACAGGGCCCAACAAAACACTTGCATTTAATTGAATTGAACTTATTGTCACGTGTACCGAGGCACAGTGAAGAGCTTTGTCTTGCGAGCAATACGGGCAGATCACAGAGTTATGTAGCATAGATAAGTAAACAGTGGCAAAAACAAAGGCACAGGTGAATGTTAAGAGTTTGAGTCCACTCAGTATTCTAACAACAGTAGGGTAGAAACTGTTTCAAAACCGGCTGATGCACGTGTTCAGGCTTCAGTCCCTTCTCCCTGATGGTAGAGGTTGTAGAAAAACATTGCCAGGGTGGGATGGATCTTTGAGAATGCTGGTGACCTTTCCTTGACAGCGGGTATTTGCGTGACCAAATATTTTGGAGCACTTGACATATATTGCCTGTGGAGGGCAAACTAATAGAACAATTTATTCATAAGAAATAGGAGCAGCAATATTCTGATTGATCCTTAGAGTCTGCTCTGCCATTCAATAAGATTATGATTGCTCTGATTGTAGTCTTAGCTTCACTTCTCTGCTAGCACCCCCAAAAGAAATGTCAGTTCCCTCATCAATCAAAATATGTATAACTCACTCTTGAACATATTTATGACCTCTCCTTCAGTGCTATCTCTGGAAAATAATTTTAAAGATTAACAATAGTGTGATGACAAATTATTCATCAAATTCGGCTCTGAACTCCAATGAGAGTCGGTCCAAACTCCAATAAGAATAGGCCTTCCTCAAGACAACCTTTTCATCCAAGGAATCAACCGAAAGAACCTTCTTTGAACTACTTCCAATGCAAGTTTTTCCTTTAAATAAAGGTGTCCAAAACTGTAAGCAGTACTTAAGATCTCACCAATGCCCTGTTACAATTATAGGCATAGAACCATATAGCGTGGAAACAGACCCTTTGGTCCAACTAGTCCACACAGGCCATGTTCCCAGATTAAGCTAGCCTGTCTGCATTTGTCCTATATTCCTCCAAATCTTTCATTGAAGAAATTATCCAAACATCTGTTAAACATTGTTACTGTACATGCATCCACCATATCTTCTGATGGTTTATTCCACACACTAACTACTCTGGGGGTAAAACAAAAGTTGTCCCCCAATGTCTTTTTAAATCTTTTTCCTGTCACCTTAAAAATGTGCCCCCTAGTTTTGAAAGAATCTTTACTATTGATCTTATCTATACCCATCATAATTTCATAAACTTGTAAGGTCACCCCTCAACCTCCTATGGTCCATTGAAAAAGTCACAGCCCATCCATCCCCTCCTTATAATGCAAAACCCTCCATTCCTCACAAGATCCTTTCTGAACCCTCTCCAGTTTAATAATAATCTTCATATAGCAGGATGACCAGAACTGTACACAGTACTCTAGAAGAGGCCTCGCCAACCATTGATGTCAACCAGCCACAAAATGACATGACCCAATCTCACTAGTATCCTTGCATACACATGAGGAAGGACACCACTTCAACTGGGACAACACAGGTTAAGCTAGACAGACACTCGCAAGAATCCCGAAAAGCATGGCATTCAACCGGAACTTTGGATCCCATTTCCCACCCCTGAGCAGGGGGGGGGGGGGGGGAAGAGAACAGGGAATGGTGTCACCACAGGAAATGACATCACCAACCCAAGAAAACCTAAACACATAAATAAAAAGAGGGCCATGTGCTTCATCTGGAGGCTCCCTGATGACGTTACCTGCTATGGTAACAAAACATCTGAAAACTAACCTTCCAGCACAATGAGCAAACCTGCATCCTGAATTTAGTATACAATTGGCAATCTCACCCTGAATCTCACATGATCTAATTTTTCTAATTCGTCTACTATGTGAAACCTTATCAAAGTCTTTACTAAAGTTATAGCAAGAATCCCATTCTTTTGTACTCAAGGTGGTGTGGTGATTAGAGATCAGCCATTTCCATTCTTGGGCATCTCTGCAGCAATGTAGTAGGCCCAATCATCATCAGCTGCTTCATTGTTGATCATCAATGACCTTCCCTCCATCAGTTCAGAAATGGTGATGTGCCATAAACCATCCATGACAATGTTCACCATTCACAACATCTCTCATACCAATGCAGTTCACATCCAAATACAGCAGAACCTTGACAGGATTCAGGCTTTGGCTGAAAAGTGGAGGTAATGTGTTGCCACACAAATGCCAGGCAATGACCATCTCCCAAAAACAAAATTGCTGTCTGGTACAGTTCAGACAACTCCGACCAGAATGTTATGAATGAATTTGCCCAGGTGTTCCACGTTACCAAAGCAGTCAAATGAATGTGTACACACATCAGTACTGAAGCAAAACAATCCCACTTTATTAAGAACAAAATTACAATAATCTTTAATACTATGCATACTATCCCTAATTGGTCCTTTAAGGATACAATACTTCTGAGTCTTTTGTAAACTTGTGCGGTTGCGCTCTCTTTGGGTCTACAAAGCTGCTTTCTTGCTCTAATTCTTTCCACGCTGGCCTCCTTGGAGGGCCTCCAATGATTCCAGAGATAAAGAGCAGTTCCGAAAGAGGTCTGCAGGTGAACCCTATTTTTGTACGTTTTAGATGGTTTTCTGGTACTTCCTATAGTTTTGCCACATCAGGGCGATACACTTAATAGTTTGAAACCGAGTCAATCATTTAGATGACATGCTAGGACCCAGTGGCTTTTCTGGCCTCGCCTTTGTTTAGTGGATAAGTTGTTGGGGCATGTCTGTCCAGAATAACTGTTGCCTATTTGCGTTATGCTAATGTCATCAGCACCTGGCTGCTGTGTCTACACTATGGCTGGTGTTGTGGGTTTTGTGAGTTGAGTTTTACTTGGCCAATGTATCCAGAATCCTTTGCTGTTTGGCCAAGTTAGCAGTCTATAAGTGTTTTAGAACCCAGGAGACTGCTACAGAATCTAACAATTATCCTTTGACATTCAATGATATCACCATCACCGAATCCCCAATTGCCTTTGACCAGGAATTGAACTGGACAAGCCCTATAAATACTGTGGCTACAAGACCAAGTCAAGCATCTCAGTGAATATCTACATCCTTAATTCCCCATATGGTTAAGTGCAGCCCTAGCAGCACGACAGAGTCTTGATACCATCTAGGAGAAAGCAAGAGCTTTGACTGGTACCACTTTCACAGGCATCCAGTTCTTCCACCTACACTGCTCATCATTTCGACTTGGAAATATATTGTCACTGCTCCTTCTGTACCATTGCCCAAAATCCTGAAATATCCCCTGAACCGCATTCTAGGTCTGCCTATGTGGACTGCACTGGTTTAGAATCATAAAACCCCTACAGTTTGGAAATAGACCATTTGGTCCAATAAGTCCACACTGACCCTCCAAAGAGTAACTTGCCCAGACCCATTCCCCTACCCTATTACTCTACATTTACCCCAGACTAATTTACACATCCCTGAACACAATGGGCAATTTAGCATGGCCAGTTCACCTAACCTGCACATTTTTGGATCACGGGAGGAAGCCCATGCAGACACTGTGAGGATGTGCAAGCTCCAAAAAGACAGTCGCCCAAAGCTGGAATCAAACACTGGTCGCTGACAGCGTGAGGCAGCAATGCTAACCTCTGAGTGATGGCTCAAGAGTGAGACCCCATCTTGTGAATAAAAAAAGATAGCGAAACAGGACAACAAAACAAAGACTACTTCTCCTGAAAGCTTGAATTCTGTCACTGTCAAAAGGAATTGCAAGCAAGATACAAAACTAAGAATCTTGAAATTGATAGCTCAACTGCCAATGTCAACACTACTGGTAACCTCCACTACAACATTCAACTGTCCATTTGTAAGCAATTCAGACTGATCCATAATTCACTTTTATAAATTTCGATACCTTTTTTGAATTTCCCTCTTCAAAATTGTCTATCTTGTTACTAATTCTTCTTGTGTGGTAATTAATAACCTTAACTCCAAGCCTGGTAAATTGGCTCCATCTAAAAATTGGTCATTTGGCTCTGGGAGAAAGGTATCCACAGGGAAATGATCTGCTTTTAAATTAGCCTGGTTGTGATTAGCCAAGGGGCAGCTGAGTAAAGAAGTTAAGCCAGTTCATCCATCCTCACTTGGGAGCTTACCAACTGGAGCAATAACAAATTGGGGTCTGAGCGCAAGACTGGCAAGTTCGACCGCAAAAACACCATTGCTTTAACCACCTACTTTTGTTTAATGCTGCAAGCTGCATCTAGGCAAACCTCTGAAAGTGGTTTTCAGTCAATGAAATTCAGATTCTTGGGTGGATACAGAAGTGACAATGCCCCATTCATTTTGTTAGTATTTTAGTGGAGTTGATAACCTTCTTGGGACAGCATGAGTCTTTAGCTGCTAAATTCACTCAACAGAAGGATGATGGAAAGTAAGAAATTGTTGTGGTGTTCAATTAATTAAGGATGTCATGAGTATAGTAGTGATCTTTGATCGAACTTGAAAGATCATGGTTGAGTAGAGAGAAATCATATATTCATAAACATTCACTTTTGTGTGGGAGTAGATTATAGGCCTCCATACACTTACACTATATGACAGAGGAGAAACAAATGGGGCATTAGACATATACTGCAATAATCTTGAGTGACCTGAATCTCTCTAGATTGGGAGAAACATAATCTTTTGAGTTCATTAGGTACAGGACTTGCCCCTCTGGTATGAACAGTTGTCTGGTTAAATGCAGCTGATCCAAAAGGGTAGGTAGAACTTAATGCCCGTGTTGATTTTTGATGTTGATGTCTAAACATCAGTTGGATGCTAACTGGGAGGGTTGTAGAATGTTAAATTAGGTCTACTCCTGTTGTGGAGCACTCAATTCTTTCCCTGGTTGGGTCAAGTGACTTATTTGTGTTAATTTATCAAAGATCTGGTAGAGTTTGGCATGCCTCTGGCTTCTTGTCTGAGCAGCTGCATTTAAAATAAATTGAAGTATGTATCTTATGCTTGCAAAACCTAAACTCAAACATATATTTGATTTTAACAAAATAAAAATTGTTGTTTCAGATATCATTAGCAAAAGCCTGCGGAAGTGCCAATCTGTTGGGTATGACATCTGTAGCTACGAAAGAGTTTGTTGTTCAAGTTTTTCAGTCTTCCCAGCCTTCTTACAAACAGAAAATGTTCAAAGTACAAAAGGGCATGAATGACACAATGAGGTAAATGTGTAAATTTTTAAAATCCATTGAAATTTATTGATGGGAACTTGTGAAGAATGAAGCCTGAAACCTGCTCGGAGTAGCTCAGTACTTGACCCTATCTAGATAATTCCATCAGTTCTGAGCACTGAATCTTAAAGGATCTACTAGTTTTGAAGGGGTTGCTGGACAGAATTTATGCCAGGGATAAAGGGGTTAAATTGAGGATAAGTTGCACTAGCTTGGATTGTGTTCTTTTGAGTTTGGAAGGTTAAATGCAGAACTACGTGAAATATTCATAATAGGAAAGGTCCTTCAACCAAACCTGGACACTGAGGTGTTTATGTTGCAATGAGAACGAAGAATGAATTTGTGATATTCGTGAATTTGCATGTCCCTGAACTGTTTAAATGAATTCAATAGAGTAGTGAAAGAGAGGGTATACCCTCTGGAATTCAGAACATGAGTTTGTTTTGGGGCATGATCTTGAAATTAGAACTAGATCAGTCAGGAATGAAGCCAAAGAAGCAGTCTTCCACCTAAATGGTTGATATGCATCATGTTTGTGAGGTTTTTCTGGCAAACCTAAAGCAAGCTGGCCAACTTGAACTTTCAAGGTTTTTTTCAGCATTGTCAACTGGTGGTTAATAAAGGTGGTTGATATGAATTGACCAAAAGAGTTTACATTGATAGAGAAACTAATGGTCAGGAATTTATAACTTCTAAATGCACTTTTGAAATGTCTTGTGCTTAATGGAAATTTCTGCATATGGAAAAAGTTACCCCTGAATTAAGATTGATTTACTTTGGATATAAGCTGTTATGATTCATTGGGTGGCTGATGGGAGGTCCACATATGGGGTGTGAATCTCTCTCTCTCTCTCTCTCTCTCTCTCTCTCTCTCTCTCTCTCTCTCTCTCTCTCTCTCTCTCTCTCTGTTGTCTCTGTCTCTCTCTCAATAGCTGTTGTACTATTTAGTGGAAGCATTCAGGACCAAATGATTTTAAAATTCTACTGAAATGGCTGTGGTCTAACTGATAGCGTTCCATATCTGCAGATATATTCTAATTGATTGGTTAGTAGAGGTGACCAGCATGAAGGATTTTTCCAGCTTGTGCCTGCATGTCACAGTGGCAAATGTGGATCGGTATCTGATGCTGCGCTGTGTACCCAGAGGCCAACTACAGCTATTGGGGATTGCTTGTATGGTTATTTGCACAAGGTGAGTTTGAAACAAAAAAAAACTTTATAGTTCTGTTCTTCTTTCTAAAGCCAGTGCATTTTGGACTATTTGATTTGAAGTCTTACTGATTATCATCTTTATTTGGGTAATTTCTGTAGGTTTATTAGTAAAGAGATCCTGACAATTCGTGAAGCTGTTTGGCTTACAGATAACACATACAAATATGAGGATCTAGTACGAATGATGGGAGAGATAATTTCTGCACTTCGAGGAAAAATTAAAGTAAGTTATTAGAATGGTCCAGTGGCATTTTCTTGCAATGGAAAAAATGTATTTGGCAGAAGAAGTAGTGGAGCCTGTACAATTACAACATTTTAAAAGGCACCTGGATGGATATATGAATAGGAAGGATTTAGAGGGATATGAATCAAATGCTAGCACGTGGGACTAGATTAATTTTTAGGATATCTGGTTGGCATGGACAAGTTGGACTGAAGGATCTGTTTCTGTGCTGTACAGCTCAATAATGATTCAATAAAGCAAGCTTGGGCATGGCAATTAATTAAAACTGAATAATCTCCATTATAATCACAGTTTCAAAGCTTACACTAAATACTAGTCTATTTGTCACTGACTTCCAAAGGACCTAGTCTCCCAAAGGAATAACAGCATATCTTTAATCTCCACTATATAGGTGATATCAGAGAGAAATGCTATGACACAACTGGGGTAGACATGCTACGCAATTACTTTCTTGTGAGAGCGGGGAGAGGAATGTTTTTAAAAACAAAAGTAATGTAGTAGCAAGATTAGAGTCACCAAGAAAAGGTGCCAGTCTTGAAATTAAGCTGCTTCACTTTAACTTCCATCTAACTTTATATTTGTTTTAGAGATCAGCAATAAATTCCTATATCTCCAGTTGTGGTGAGCTACTTTTAAACTTAATGATATGAACTGTCCATGAGTACATTGGAAGATAGCAGAATGTTAATTCAACTGCTGAAGGAGCACTAACCTTGTGTCTAAGTCAGCATATTAGCTATCTTGTTTGTGTAAATATTGCAGCACTTCTAGAGAAAGAAGCTTGACATTTCAAGTCCTTGAGTCTTTTTTGAGAATAGTTCTAGCATTTTTTAAATTTTCTCACAGACCAAATTTTTGATTTGTATCAGGATATTGTGTGACTTGTAGGAGTTCAAGCTTAATAGTGGTTAAATGGTTAAACCTGCTGTTGAGTGAAAATGGCATCCAATGTCAGTTTTCTTTTCTTGCTGTTGCATCATTTGGACAGCTTTGATGCAAAAAGAGAGGAAGCGGGTGCCAGACATAGTCCCCTTAAAAACAGAGTTGCCAAGAAGTAAGCAACCAATTTTCTCTCTCCAACTCACGGGCTGGCAAGTTGTGTGTAGTCATTGAAAGTTTGTAAACTCTATTTTCCTTGTTTGACTTCTGTTTGCAAAAAATGTTAATTCTTGTGTTAAACTGTAAGGCATTGTTGATGTAGTTTTTTTTTGGTTTTGCAGATACCCACCATTTTAGACTACGCAGAAGTACTACTGGCAGTAGCTCCACTAGAAAGACGTACCAAGCACCTCTTTAACTACATCTGTGAACTTTCATTACTGTATATAGACCTCTCTGTTTATTCCCCTGCAACGACAGCAGCAGCTGCCTTACTATTAGCACGAATACTTCACAAACAAGGTTTGTATGCTAGTATGTAGAGGTATGGGAGGTCATGTTACAGCTGTACAGGACATTGGTTAGGCCACTGTTGGATTATTGCGTGCAATTCTGGTCTCCTTCTATCGGAAAGATGTTGTAAAACTTGAAAGGGTTCAGAAAAGATTTACAAGTATGTTGCCAGGGTTGGAGGATCTGAGCTACAGGGACAGGCTGGGGCTGTTTTCCCTGGAGTGTTGGAGGCTGAGGGGTGATCTTATAGAGGTTTACAAAATTATGAGGGGCATGGATAGGATAAATAGACAAAGTCTTTTCCCTGGGGTTGGGTAGTCCAGAACTAGAGGGCATAGGTTTAGGGTGAGAGGGGAAAGATATAAAAGAGACCTAAGGGGCAACTTTTCCACACAGAGGGTGGTACGTGTATGGAATGAGCTACCAGAGGATGTGGTGGGGCTAGTACAATTGCAACATTTAAGAGGTATTTGGATGGGTATATGAATAGGAAAGGTTTGGAGGGATATGGGCCAGGTGCTGGCAGGTGGGACTAGATTGGATTGGGATATCTGGTCGGCGTGGACAGGTTGGATCGAAGGGTACATCTCTATGACTCTATGCAGAAATTGCACAATTAATCTGTTTCCAACAATATTCACTGAAAATAGTGACCCATGCAGATATTTTTGGTAAATTGGTATATGGTCTACCTATTTAATTTCTTTAACAAGAATTTAAAAATGTGATTGGAATGTAATAAATAAATGTGGCAGGTATACGGAAGTCTGATTGAGCTGGGAGAACATGGCAGTAATTGTCTAGAGATGAAAAAGATATGGATTCTTGACTATACAGTAGGTAGGCAGAACCGGATGCTGTGGAAGTATGTAGGTCTTGCTGTAGTAAATACAGTAGTGTTGATTAGCCAAAACAGTCTGTTTTTCACAAATCTGTGCCAATTCTCATCTAATGTAAACCCTGCCCAACATTTAAGTTTTTTTCATTCTTGTAAAACTCACTCTTGTTACTTGGCATGTGTAACTTGGACTATCCTTGCCACCAAATATTGAATAAGCCACCTTTTGCCACACTTTAGTCTAATGGCATATTTCTCGTAACAAAAACAATTATAGTATAGCCAATAGACAATAGGTGCAGGAGTAGGCCATTCAGCCCTTCGAGCCAACACCACCATTCATTATGATCACGGCTGATCATCCACAATCAATATCCTGTTCCTGCCTTATCCCCATAACCTTTGATTCCACTATCCTTAAGAGCTCTATCCATCTCTTTCTGGGCAGAGCATTCCATATATCCACCATTCTTTGGGTGAAGAAGTTTCTCCTCAACTTTGTTCTAAATGGCCTACCCCTTATTTTTAAACAATAACCTTTGTTTCTGGACTCACCCATCAGCAGAAACATGCTTCCTGCCTCCAGAGTATGCAATCCTTTAATAATCTTGGACATCTCAATCAGATCCCCACTTATCCTTATAAATTCAAGTGTATACAAACCCAGTCGCTCCGATCTTTCAACATATGATAGTCCCACCATTCGAAGAATTGACCTCGTGAACCTACGCTGCACTCCCTCAACAGCCAGAACATCCTCCCTCAAATTTGAAGACCAAAGCTGCACACAATACTCCAGGTGCTGTCTCACCAGGGCCCTGTACAGCTGCAGAAAGACCTCAATTCCCCTTATTATGAAGGCCAGCATGCCATTAGCTTTCTTCACTGCCTGCTGCACATGCATGCTTGTTTTCATTGACTGATGTACAAGAACACCTAGATCTCATTGTACTTCACCTTTACCTAACTTGACTCCATTTGGATAGTATTCTGTCTTCCTGTTCTTGCCACCAAAGTGGATAACCACACATTTATCCACATTAAACTGCATCTGCCATGCATCCGTCCACTCACCTAGCCTGTCGAAGTCACCCTGTATTCTCATGACATCCTCCTCATATTTCACCCTGCCACCCAGCTTTGTCATCTGCAAATTTGCTAATATTACTTTTAATACTTTCATCTATATCATTAATGTATATTGTAAACAGCTGCAGTCCCAGCACCGAACTTTGTGGTACTCCACTGGTCACCGCCTGCCATTCCAAAAGCGACCCGTTTATCACTTTGTTTCCTGTCAGCCAGCCAATTTTCAATCCAAGTCAGTATTTTGCCCCCAATACCATGTGCCCTAATTTTGCTCACTAATCTCCTATGTGGGACTTTATCAAAGGCTTTCTGAAAGTCCAGGTACACTACATCCACTGGCTCTCCCATGTCCATCTTCATAGTTACATACTCAAAAAATTCCAGAAGATTAGTCAAGCACTATTTCACCTTCGTAAATCCATGCTGACTCTGACCTATCCTGTTACTGCTATCCAAATGAGTCATAATTTCATCTTTTATAATTGACTCCAGCATCTTACCCACCACTGATGTCAGGCTAACCAGTCTATAATTCCCTGATTTTTCTCTCTCCTACCCTTCTTGAAAAATGGGATATTAGCCACCCTCCAATCTGCAGGAACTGATCCTTTCTATTTTTCAATACCACTTTGTTTAGCAACCTGCTGTAAATGCTGTGTGGGCTAGGTTACTTATCTAATGGATATCATGATTTGGAGATGCCGGTGTTGGACTGGGGTGTACAAAGTTAAAAATCTCACAATACCAGGTTATAATCCAACAGGTTTAATTGGAAGCACACTAGCTTTCGGAGTGTCGCTCCTTCATCAGATGATAACTATCACCTGATGAAGGAGCGACGCTCCGAAAGCTTTGTGCTTCCAATTAAACCTGTTGGACTATAACCTGGTGTTGTGATTTTTAACTTTATCTAATGGAAACAGTCATTTTCTCCAGTGCTTACTGCATTTTGATCTTTTATCCCATCCATACCTCTGCTGTCACTTTTTTACTGACACCTTTGTTAGCTTTCATTAATTATTCTGGCCTTTCCCTGCACTTCACAAGCATATAGTCTTTATGCTTAACAAGACCCAAACTGTCCCTTATTTTCAAAATGATTTTTGGGTTCCCTTTTATCTCCTCTGCCTTTGCATATCATATACTTTTTTTGTTGTTGTTGTTGTTTCTGCTTATTCTCTATATCCCTTATCCAAGGCAGTGTGGCTTTGGTTTCAGTATCTTGTGTCTTTGTTAGAATGTACCATATCACGCTTGTATTTGAAGCTTGTCATCCTCCAAGATCACCTGCTTATTTACACTTTGGATGAAACCATTTCATTTCCTAAGGGAAATGGATAAATATTTTAAATAAAAAGGCAGGTACAAGGCTGTGAAATTTAGTGTAGATTACTGAAACAGTAACTTGAACTAAATAGCTGCTGCTTGTTTTGTAAATATCTTGTTTAATGCATTGTTTAGCCCTGTGAAATAAGCCTGGTGGTTTTAGCTGGTTTTAGTTTAGCTTTTTATCAAAATGAATAAATGCTATTAATCAATTTAAAGACTATTTATAGTATAAGGGAGCAGAGAACCAAATGGTAATGTCAACCTCTTTTTTTTTTGTATTGCATGTTCCAACATCAAATAATTTCTCCAGAGTCAACCTATTTTCTTTAAGTTCACTGTTTTCTGTGAAAAATGAATACCATTTGAAGATTGAAGCCCCTACCAATCTCTTATAATCCAGATTTATGTAACTTTTTCCAATCTCCAAAAATTACAGATTTTGTATGATATGTAATTTTTATTTGTGGTATGGCAGTGATAGGGAAAGCAACACACTGGCAGCACTTAACTATACTTCCCAATGCTCAAAGCAATAAAAGCATGATCTGTATTGTTTCACAGCAACTCAGAATCTGCCACTTCTTTTGTGATGGAGATTTAAAAGTAATTTTTCTTTTTACCTAGTCCTCCCATGGTCAAGTCAGCTGACTGAGTCCACTGGTTTTACATTGGAAAATCTAATTCCATGTGTAGTGGATCTACATAAGAAATGGTAAGATCTACCAAATAATCAGATTTTCATAGTTTTGTTTTAATAGATGTTTGTAATGTGACATTTTAATAACATGAAATTCACATATATATGTGTTTAGAATTGCTTGATACCATAAACATAAATTCTGAAGATTTCTCTTGATTCTCTAATTTTATGTCAGTTCTCCTCTGAGAAAACTTAATGCATAAACCTGTTTTCATTCTTTGGGAAGTAGCTGCTGCTTTGTTTGATATAGTGTTATAAGACCATTGTGGTTCTGTTTTCCATGGAAGTAATAACATTCATATTTGTCCATTTAATATTCAGGGACTATTTGTGCTGTATGGTTTATATTGCAGTGTTTCATAGAACTGAATTTATAGATAAACTTTAATGTTCTGCAGCTTGCATTTAAGAAACTGTACGTAGCAATTCAAAAGAGGTTTATCTTTGTTTAATACCCATTACTAAAGACTGTGTCAGATTAACACTTAAATCTTGCATGAAAACCTTTCCCAAGCTAATTTACAAATTTGTTTGATATAGCATTATAAGACCTTTGTGGTTCTTTAAATTCACCCATTTTAATTAATTGTTTGACAAGAAGTTAGTACTGAGTGTTGTATAACAAACTCTTGCATTTTAATTTATTCTAAAACTTCTTTTTTATTTTCTACTAGTTTCCATAATGAAGCACCCAGGGATTATAGGCATGTGTCTCTCACAGCTGTAAAGCAACGATTTGAAGAGGAGCGTTATCAGCAAATTAGCAAGGAAAAGGTTTGTTGCACGTAGAACACGACTGCAGTGATGTCTTAAACATTCCCGTTATGTGATGCTTTGATAACCTTGAATTGTTACTTGCCTGTAAATGTCGCAAACAATTATTGCTGTTGTTTTGGATTGCCAATAAAAGAAATGGCGCACAAAGTTTGATGCCAAATTACATACTAATTGCGACATCCTGGTCTCCTTTCACCTTTCTGGATAACCCGTAGCTTATTACTTTCTATGCTGCTTTAAATGAAGTCGCTCTGGCACATTGAATTGAGTCATGTCTGTTAATTTGAAAGCTGACTTTTACATTGTTTCCTTCCCAAACTGGAGGTGTGATCACTTCTTATTGAAGGTACTTTACGATTTCTACAAAAAACTGACATGGACTATATGCCACCTGCACTGAATTCTTGGCACATATTAACTACTGGCGCTAGTACAGCTGATAATTTGCAATTTAGGTTATCTGACAAATGTTATGAATGGTTTTGTCTATGACTGCATGGTTCCTTGCTAAAAGAACTTTCTGTTGTCACATCTCACATAACAACAATTATGTTCATCTTGATTGACACCTGTAAATTCACAGTTGGCAAACCATCCTATTTCCCCTGCACCCCCCCGCCCCCCCAGACAAAAAATTGTGTAGTCTCATGTTTGTCCATTTTTTCATTACCATCATGTGAACAATTGTTTTTGATCATTGCTGTGTGTTATTGTTGACTGACTAAATCTGGTTGGCAAATCTATAAGTTGTGAAATGTACATTACTTCCCATATCTCCAATCTTATCACTTATCTCTTCTATAAGAGTATTGCATGCTTCATCATTATTCCTAATACTTAACTAAAACATTTAAACTTTTTGAGGATGCATGGGTAAGTTGCCTTCTTAGTTTCAACACCAGTTTTGTTTTAAAGTTTTTGCCCCCAATCTAATAGCACTTTTTTGTGAAGAGGTAATGTTCCATTAAAGGAACACAAATGTTTTGACTGTAGATTACATATTCAGATTTTCTAAGTTCAATAACTTTTTGTCTTTCTCCACATCCAGTTTCATTTGTACTTTCTTTTTTCTTCGGTGACTTGCTGAAATACAATATTTCCTACATGCTAATAAAATGATTGATTTTTATCTATTCTGCAAGGAGTGACATTTGAAGGAGAGGATGAAATTTTAGTACCATCGTCCCAAACATTGAAGCTGGTAGAACTGTCAAATTCCTTAACTTTCTTCTGATCCTCTTTATAGGTAGCATTTCAATCATTATATTTCACACACTGTAGATTTTCATCTGATGTCTAATCAAGCAGAATGTAGGATTCAGCTGCCAAAGCTTCATCGCTTGGCTGAAGCTTTTTTTGTGGCTGATATAATGCCTTCTTTAATCCTTACCTGCGTTTTCTTCTGAACATTTGTTTTTTTTTATTCTGTTGGAGATAGTTAATGGCACATTGTTGTTTTGAATCACATCTGAAACACCAAATGGCTGCATTCTCGATATTTCTGGGGTTTGTTGTCATCTTGTAAATTCTGAAGTCTTTGTTTCTCAGTTGTCAAAAGTAATTTATCCTACTTTCTCCTAGTTAAGATTCTACCTTCATGCTGTGGCCTAGATGGTTGTGCCAGCCCATTAAGTGTCCTCCATTTTCAAACAAGACCAATTGCCTTATTTTCAAACAGCGCACTACCAAAACAAAATGTTTTCCAAATAACTTTGTTTATGACTTCTTTGTAGCAGATGCTCATCTGCAAGTTTAACTCTTGTCAACAGTAGAAGTCTATTTAAACTTGGTATTTTGACATTGTCTGGAACTGAAAATGCCATTGCAAGTTATGAAATTTCCAAATAGAATTTCTGCAGTTTTGCATTAATCTGCTGAATTCCGTTCTGAATCTTCGCATGGAATTATCTTTTGCTTTTTAAAATTTGTCAAAATTAACTGCATTTCTAGCAATTAGTAAATCATCTTTCTGATAAATTTTATCTGTACGAATTAAAAATGTGTCCAAACTTTCTTCAGTGTCCATATCCTCAGTTTCCAATTCTGAGAAAATGTGGCTGCTTATCCTGTCTTCTCTGCGATAAAGAGCTGATGCCATACTTCGTTTTCTATTCGGTAAAGGAGTAGTATATATCCACATGGTTGTTTTAATTCTTTCTGATTATGGGTTAGCATTCAGAAAAATGTTTTAGAACTTCCAGGGGGTGGCTTAAACAAAATCTCTTTTTAAAAATTGTACTGGTTAGAATAATGCTAAGCTTTCAATTATCCTCTGTTATCATTGTTAACACCCAACATAAAGGTTGGCCAGACAGTCCAGGAATATACTTCCCTAGTCAGCTTTATTTCAAACTGCACATCATAGAACTACCCCGTACATTTTACTTGTTTCCCATAAACACACCAATTCTCTCAATTTCTCATGATTTACTTAAAATCACTACCTTTTTTTGTATTTCCATTTGGCATTCCTGCCAGACCCTTCCAGATAATAATATCAAATAGGTGGGATTAGGTAACATTTGTACAGTAGATTTTTGGTACATAAAGCTTGAGTATTGCTGACAAAAGACATAGTTTGTTAAAGTATCTCATCTTGTACTTGTCATTAACAATTTGCACAAAATATCAATGTAAAGAGAAAATGTCCTCTTCTTGGAGTAAGAAAGGTTGCTGCTTGATTGGCAGATGGATTCTATAAAGGTATTACTGTGGAGACTGCAGCAGTTAGATAATGACAGACAGTTATCTGCCAAGCTTTTTCAAGTTCGTATAATATCTTTTCATGTCATGCTGTTGTTCAAGGGGGAAGAACAACAACAGATATTGACCCTCATTAGTAGAATTGTCTTTAAAATGGAAGAAAAGCGTCAGTGGGGAACTCAAGTAACTAACACTAAAGCTTTCAATCCTAAAATTAAATAGTCTTTAGCTAGGCTGATTCTTTGAGTATTGTTCACCTAAGTAGCACGTAGAGACAGGAGCAAACATTCAGCTTCTTGAGCTTGCTCTTTCATTCTGTATAACCCTGAACATCTGCGTCAACACAATATTCCCATGCATTGTGCTAAAAATTAGGTATTAAATTGACATCTGTCCATCTGTTCAAGTGATTGGTACGGATGCTAAAGGTTCCTGTTAGGAATGTAGGAAGTTTTCTTGTTACATTTGAGAAACTTTACTGACCAACACCAACAAAAGCACTTTACTTAATTGCTCAGTTCACTGGAATATTCTATAGGTACAATTATTGCAATATGGTTACCTATATAAGTAGCTCTATTTAATGTGAACTATATAAATGAAAGTATCTTTGCTATTGGAGCTTTCAGCACAATATCCAAATCAGGTAGGATTTTATTTTAACTTTTTATACTACTTAGAGCTTCTTAGTACCATCTCTATCTCATCAAATATCCTAACCACTTCCCTATTCATTGTCAGATTGTAATTGTCATTGATTGGCAGGCAATGTAAAGAGACAATCCAAAGGTTTCAGTTGTCAAGGCAGTGGAGCCTCTAATGTCAAAGGTATAATTATTCAAATTATTTACGTCTTGGATAATAGCACAGATTTGCTGCTAATACCAAAGTTCAGTGGCATTGTAAATATGTAGATGATAGCATAAAATTACAAAGTAATATTGATGGACTAGGTGAATAGGCAAAACTGTGGCAGGTAGAATTCTATTCAGCAAATGTGAGGCTATCCATTTTGAACTGAATAAACTGTATAAATTTAAATACAGTGGATGTCCAAAGAGACTTTGAAGTTTAGGTGTATAGATCTTTAAGTACTACAAACAGGTCCAGAAAATAATCAAGAAAGCTAACATATTGCTTGCCATTTTCTATCTGGAGGACTGAAGTATAAGAGTGCAGTTATATGAAATGCTGGTTCAGTTATTAATTTTATATCTGAGATAATATCTTTGTTTATCGAAAATTTAAAGTGTATGTGGCAAAGACCATGTGGAGTTAGGCCACAAATCGTCCATGATCTCAATGAATGGTGGAAAAGGCTCAAGGGGTGAAATCAGAGTCATAGAATACATACAGTGTGAAAACAGGCAATTTGGCCCAACAAATCCACACCAACACTCTGAATTGTAACCCACCCAGACCTATTCCCCTACCTACTCTACTTTTACCCCTGACTAATGCACCTAACCTAGACATCCCTGAACACTGGGCAATTTAGCATGACCAGTTCACCTAACCTGCATGTCTTTGGATGGTGGGAGGACACCGGAGCACCTGGAGGAAAGCCACACAGGCATAGGGAGAATGTGCAAACTCCACATAGACAGTTTCCCAAGACTGGAATCGAACCAGGGACTCTGGCTCTGTGAGGCAGCATTGCTAATCATTGAGTGACCAACTCCTGTTCTTATGTTGCTATGATGGAGGTGCATCAGTGCTTCCTACTGGAGGAATTGTTTTGCAATATTATGACCACTTTACGAGATATTTAACAAACTGACGTTCTCCATTTCGCCAAATCCATTTATTAGGAATTGCTCCAACAGGACCGACTTTCTTGTGAGACAGGAAACATTTTGAACGTTCTTTTAGAAACATTTTAAGATATATGTAACTGAATTCTGATTAAAGGTTGAAGTTCTCAATTTGTTGAATTTGAAATATGGATATTGAATTGCTTTTCTTTTAACCTGCTTTGTAATTGATGTAGGTGATGGATTACAGTGAACTATGTACTCTACTAGGAATTAAAGAAGAGAAGGAATCTTCACCACTACTTTCTGCTAACAATAATTCTGAGATTCAAACTTTTTTGACATCTCCTTCAGGCAACAAAACAAAACGGTAAGGACTAAATCCACTTGTAAGCCTAAGCTAAATGTTTTCCCTCTGGGGCAATGTCTTCTCCTAAGGTACACAGCTTCACAGTGATTTTAGAATTTTACTCTGCATTGAAGTAAGTGGGGTGCTTGCTCCTTGTGAATGTTCCTTGACTTTTAAGAACTAAGTTGCTTTGGATCTACAACCTGCCTGACATAAAGAAAAATTGAGGGAATTCAGAGTTATGTTAAAATTACTCTGAACACTTCAACAATTAAATTTCTCAAACTGAATTTTCCAATCTAAATCTTGGGTGTTAAAATGTTCTAATTAGACAATAGGTGCAGGAGTAGGCCATTCTGCCCTTCAAGCCTGCACCACTATTCAATATGATCATGGCTGATCATCCTTAATCAGTATCCTGTTCCTGCCTTATCTCCATAACCCTTGATTCCACAATCCTTGAGAGCTCTATCTTAAACGAATCCAGAGACTGGGCCTCTACTGCCCTCTGGGGCAGAGCATTCCACACAGCCACCACTCTCTGGGTGAAGAAGTTTCTCCTCATCTCTGTCCTAAATGGTCTACCCCGTATTTTTAAGCTGTGTCCTCTGGTTCAGCACTCACCCATCAGCGGAAACATGTTTCCTGCCTCCAGATTGTTCAATCCTTTAATGATCTTATATGTCTCAATTAGATCCCCTCTCAGTCTTCTAAACTCAAGGGTATACAAGCCCAGTCGCTCCAGTCTTTCAGTGTAAGATAATCCCGCCATTCCAGGAATTGATCTCGTGAACCTATGCTGCACTCCCTCAAAAGCCAGAATGTCTTTCCTCAAATTTGGAGACCAGAACTGCACACAGTACTTCAGGTGTGGTCTCACCGGGGCCCTGTACAGCTGCAGAAGCACTTCTTTGCTTCTATACTCAATCCCTCTTGTTATGAAGGCCAGTATGCTATTAGCCTTCTTCACTACCTGCTGTACCTGCATGCTTACCTTCATTAACTGGTGTACAAGAACAGCCAGATCTCTCTGTACTGCCTCTTTACCTAAATTGATTCCTTTTAGGTAGTAATCTGCCTTCCTGTTCTGGCCACCAAAGTGGATAACCATACCTTTATTCCACATTAAACTGCATCTGCCATGCATCTGACCACTCACCTAACTTGTCCAGGTCACCCTGTAATCTCCTAACATCCTCATCACATTTCACCCTGCCACCCAGCTTAGTATCATCAGCAAATTTGCTAATGTTATTGCTAATACCATCTTCTATATCATTAACATATACTGTAAAAAGCTGCGGTCCCAGTACTGATCCCTGCGGTACCCCACTGGTCACTGCCTGCCATTCTGAAATGGAGCTGTTTATCACTACTCTTTGTTTCCTATCAGCCAACCAACTTTCAATCCCCAATTCACAGACATGGGGAAATTTGCATTATTGCAGTCAGCAGTTTTTAGCTACAATATGTAGTTGAGTGTTTCCACTTTTTTTTTTGCCTTTGTCACCCCTGACTCATTCAGACTCCATAGACTGCTCTCGATTCTTCAGTTAATTTGTGCCCTGATTGTATTATTAGTAGATCTCAGGTCAAGTGGCACAGGTTTGTGTGCATTGGGCTGTTGTGTTTGTGTATTTAAAAGTGTAACTGCCTATCAAGTCCAATCCTTGCTGATATGTTAGCCCCCAACACCACTGAAAATCTAAATTCCTCATGTCTACATTGCTTTAAGGTGTGACCCCTCACCATTTCTAACTATTACTAATACCATAACTCCTTAAGATCTGACCTCTTGGAACTTGTCCAACAATTGAGGCACTTTTTTAAACTCCAGAAATCTCTGCTTCTCCACTCCAATTCCTTTCTTTGGTAAACCGTAGCTGAAGATGATTTCTTCTGTTTTTCTAGCACAGATAGAAAAATATGCATTTAATGCTTCACTTTCTGATTGTATTCCTTGGAATAGTTCTTTAGCACTATAAAAACTTATCTAACTAACAAATGTGACTTCTCTTGCATGACAGAACTATTCATACCATTTGAATTTTTTACATGACTGGCAGAATTTATTCGAGACAATCAGATTTCTCCTAAGTGGAAACACGAATAGAAATTGATGGACAAAACTCAGCAGGTCTGGCAGCATCTATGGAGAGAAAGCAGAGTTAATGTTTCTGGTCCAGTGACCTGTCTTCAGAATTAATTTTTCTCATAAGTGGATTGGTACTGCAGCTTGACCTTGTCTGTCCAATAATCTTTGCACCCCAATTTGTTAACGTGGCCTGCCATTGCTGTCAACTTTGATTTTTTTTAAAATGGGTTTTCTTTGGAGAAGTTGGTTATTCAGAGAAGTTGTACTTAAAAGCATTTTATTAATGTTGTTGTGGTTCTGTTCGCCGAGCTGGGAATTTGTCTTGCAAACGTTTCGTCCCCTGTCTAGGTGACATCCTCAGTGCTTGGGAGCCTCCTGTGAAGCGCTTCTGTGCTGTTTTCTCCGGTATTTATAGTGGCCTGTCTCTGCCACTTCCGGTTAGCGACAGAGACAGGCCACTATAAATACCGGAAAAAACAGCACAGAAGCGCTTCACAGGAGGCTCCCAAGCACTGAGGATGTCACCTAGACGGGACGAAACGTTTGCAAGACAAATTCCCAGCTCGGCGAACAGAACCACAACAACGAGCACCCGAGCTACAAATCTTCTACCAAACTTTGAGCATTTTATTAATGTCCAGGTATTGTGGCCACAAACCGTTGGCATTATCACAGACACACTAGGTGTGGCCTCTGATCTGTGAACTTACACACCCCACTTTTGTGCCATTTTAAAAAAAAGTTTCAATTTATAGAGTCCTAGAGATGTACAGTATGGAAACAGACCCTTCGGTCCAACCCGTCCATGCCGACCAGATATCCCAACCCAATCTAGTCCCACCTGCCAGCACCTGGCCCATATCCCTCCAAATCCTTCCTGTTCATATATCCATCAAAATGCCTCTTAAATGGTGCAATTGTACCAGCCTCCACCACTTCCTCTGGCAGCTCATTTCATACACGTACCACCCTCTACGTGAAAATGTTGCCCCTTAGGTCTCTTTTATATCTTTCCCCTCACCCTAAACGTATGCCCTCTCGTTCTGGACTCCCCAATCCCAGGGAAAAGACTTTGCCTATTTATCCTATCCATACCCCTCATAATTTTGTAAACCTCTATAAGGTCACCCCTCAGCCTCCGACACTCCAGGGAAAACAGCCCCAGCCTGTTCAGCCTCTCCCTATAGCTCAAATCTTCCAACCCTGACAACATCCTTGTAAATTGTTTCTGAACCCATTCAAGTTTCACAACATCTTTTCAATAGGAAGGAGACCAGAATTGCATGCAATATTCCAACAGTGGCCGAACCAATGTCCTGTACAGCTGCAACATGATCTCCCAACTCCTGTACTCAATACTCTGACCAATAAAGGAAAGCATATCAAACACCTTCTTCACTATCCTATCTACCCGAGACTCCACTTTCAAGGAGATGTGAACCTGTACTCCAAGGTCTCCTTGTTCAGCAATACTCCCTACCATTAGGTGTATAAGTCCTGCTAAGATTTGCTTTCCCAAAATGCAGCACATCGCATTTATCTAAATTAAACTCCATCTGCCACTTCTCAGCCCATTGGCCCATCTGGTCCAGATCCTGTTGTAATCTGAGGTAACCCTCTTCGTTGTCCACTACACCTCCAATTTTGGTGTCATCTGCAAACTTATGACTGTACCTCTTATGCTCGCATCCAAATCATTTATGTAAATGACAAAAAGTAGAGGACCCAGCACCGATCCTTGTGGCACTCCACTGGTCACAGGCCTCCAGTCTGAAAAACAACCCTCCACCACCACGCTCTGTCTTCTACCTTTGAGCCAGTTCTGTATCCAAATGGCTAGTTCTCCCTTACTCCATGAGATCCTTGCTAACCAGTCTCCCATGGGGAACCTTGTCAAACGCCTTACTGACGTCCATATAGATCACATCTACTGCTCTGCCCTCATCAATCCTCTTTGTTACTTCTTCAAAAAACTCAATCAAGTTTGTGAGTCATGATTTCCCACGCACAAAGCCATGTTGACTATCCCTAATCAGTCCTTGCCTTTCCTAATACATGTACATCCTGTCCCTCAGGATTCCCTCAAACAACTTGCCCATCACCGAAGTCAGGCTCACTGGTCTATACTTCCCTGGCTTGTCTTTACCGCCCTTCTTAAACAGTGGCACCACGTTTGCCAACCTCCAGTCTTCCGGCACCTGACCTGTGACTATCGATGATACAAATATCTCAGCAAGAGGCCCAGCAATCACTTCTCTGGCTTCCCACAGAGTTCTCGGGTACACCTGATCAGGTCCTGCGGATTTATCCACCTTTACCCGTTTCAAGACATCCAGCACTTCATCCTCTGTAATATGGACATTTTGCAAGATGTCACCATCTATTTCCCTACAGTCTATATCTTCCGTATCCTTTTCCACAGTAAATACTGATGCAAAATACTCATTTAGTATCTCCCCCATTTTCTGTGGTTCCACACAAAGGCTGCCTTGCTGATCTTTGAGGGGCCCTATTCTCTCCCTAGTTTCCTTTTTGTCCTTAATGTATTTGTAAAAACCCTTTGGATTCTCCTTAACCTTATTTGTTATAACTATCTCATGTCCCCTTTTTGCCCTCCTGATTTCCCTCTTAAGTATACTCCTACTTCCTTTATACTCTTCTAAAGATTCACTTGATCTATCCGGTCTATACCTGACATATGCTTCCTTCTTTTTCTTAATTTAACAGTAATCAGTAGCAAAGCTTAGTCTAAAACAAGATGAAGGTTAATTTATTGCAAAACTACTGTTGTCCACATAAAAGCTATGTCAATTTACAGTTGAAAATGCATATCCTTATCCTTTTGTTGAAAGTAAGAAAGTAAAAGAATTGAAATCTTAAGTCCTATTCATCAGCTATTATGACTTCTGTAGTCAAATTGATTGTGGGTGTACGAATGAATTCAGGTTTGCAGGATTTGAGAGAGAAAGAAAACTTCATTGTTCCTTGGTAGTTCTGCGATTATTGCTTGGATGCTCTTTAAGCATAACAGTTGATTTATGTATCATTACTCTTTGTGATTCTTCTAGCTCCCCTGATGGCTGAGTCATTTGTGGGGGTTCTGCACAAAATTGATTTTTGAAACTTGTCTTTATCATAAGCAAAGAAAAATTGCTGTTATGTTAATTTTAAATGAGCCATTGTTCCACCAGGAAAGGAAACTAATTACTTTGAAGTCTTTCTCTGTCTCTTTGTCCTAAAAGCTTTGAATTTTTATGTCCTCATTGTGTTGATAAAGGTTGAATATAATTCTAAATATCTCCCCTCGTAATTTAATACTGAGGATGCAATTTAATTGGCTTTGAACCAATCCATTTTAACAGACAGTTGGTTAACTGCTGGACTTTTAAAACAAATCTTTTTCAAGTAAGATTTTGAAGCAGAAATGTTCTTTTAATTATTTTTAAGAGTGTTGTAATGACTATTTACAGACACTTAAACAGCCATTTGGGGAGATTTCCCAGGAGCAGGATCTGTGCATTTTTAAATAAATGGTTTACATTTTTAATGTAGCATTTAAAGACTCTAGGGTGGAGCCAATGTACCTTCATTACACAATTTAGGGCATGGTTGACTGAACAAGAGTAATGCTGAGGGCCTCTCTATGCTTTGAGGGAAGGGTAGAGTAGGGTGTCATTTTGTTTGGATCCTGATTCTGCGCAAAGCAGATGTTTTGATTTCTTTGTATCACTTGCAAATTGTAATTAGTGAAGGACAGTGTTTCTGCAATCACCGTTTAGAAAGTTATTTTCTCTCTCGTGGAATTTGAGCATGCTGGAAAGGCATTGTTTATCCTTATTATACTTGTCAGTCATGATAGTGAACTGCCATGTTTGAATTTTTGCAATCAACCTACAGTGTTAAGAGCTGCAAGATTTTGATCCAGTGAAGAACCAACCATTATAGTTCTACATCAGGATGTTTTCCCTACACTTGCTCCCATTTCTTATGTTCTTATGTTCAGGAGTAGAACTTGCTGTTGGGGACGATCCTGTGTGTGTCTGTCCTTTTAATCATCTTTATTGTAGATGTTGGGTTTTTTTTAAGATTTTGCCAAAGGAACCTTGTTGGGATGCTAGTGTTCTTATGTAAAGTGTATAGCCACTGCTTCTGTTGATGGAGGGAATGAATGTGTAAGATGGGCTGCTTTGTTCAATCTACTGAGTTGCTTTAGAATTTTTGAAGATGAACATATTCAGGCAAGTGGGCAATATTCCGTCATGCTATCTCTGATTTGTGCCTTGTAGATGCAGTTATTTGGGGGAAATTGCAAGTTGTCACTTACTGCAGAATCTCTACCCTCTGACCTATTATTAGTCTCCATATTATATGACTTGTCCATTTGGTTTCTATCATTGGTAGCCCCCTGGATGGTGATGCTGTTCAATGTTTGTTGGAAGATGGATACTGCTAAATATTTGAATAGGATGAATATAACATGCTGGTTATCATCCTCTGGCAACTTGAATATTACTTTCTTGCTGAATGTGAACACAGGCTACAAATATATCTGTGCAGTCACAAATGGAGCTAAATACTATGCAATCTTCAGCAAACATCCTTACTTGGGAAGGTAGTTGAAACAGCTAAATATCACTGGGGCTAGGACACCACCTGAGGAACTCTTGCAGCTTTTATCCTGAGGCTGCATGAATGGCTTTCAGCAACCACAGCCATTTTTCTTTGTGCAACTCGTGGATAGTTTTCCCCAATTCCCATTGACTTCAATTTCTAAAGGGATTTTTAATATCACACAGTCAAATGTTGCTTTGATGTTGAGGATAGTCATTCCTCCCAACGTTGCACTCCATCAATGACCTTGTCCCTGTTTGGACCAAGGCTGTATTGTGGTCGGGAGCTAGGTGTACTTGGCAGATTCCAAACTGACCATCGGTATTGATGAGTAAGTACGTCTTAAAATGCGTGTCATTGCCTTCCATCTCTTTGCTGATCATGTGTAGGCTGGAGCAATAATTTAACATGTAGGATTTATCCTGCTTTTTGTGGAATGCGGCTTGTTAATTTTCCACACTGCCAAGTAGATGTCACTATTAGTGCTCTACTGGAAACAACTTGACTTGGATCATTAACTAGTTCTGGTGCTGGACTAGTGTCTTCAGCCATCGATGCATGAATTGCCTTTCATTGGGCAAAAAAGTTCCTAATGCACTTGAGTGATTTTTAAATCTGATACATGTATACCTTTTATATTAAGAAAAATTATATTTTTTACTGCTTTGTTATTTTAAAGTTGAAGTCTGTATCTCCTTTTAAAGTGTTGCATTGTGAATTCAGTAGTGATGAGGACTGGAACTGACTGCCCTTTCTAGTCAATCCGAAATGTCCAATTATTTTAATTGCTTAAATCTGTAATGAGGCTGGACTTGACCAGACCTGCACTGGTGATTGAGTGATAGAGATGTACAGCACGGAAACAGACCCTTCGGTCCAACTCGCCCATGCCGACCAGATATCCCAACCCAATCTAGTCCCACCTGCCAGCACCCGGCCCATATCCCTCCAAACCCTTCCTATACATATACCCATCCAGATTCCTTTTAAATGTTACAATTGTACCAGCCTCTACCACTCCTTTGACAGCTCATAAAGTTGCCCCTTAGGTCTCTTTTATAACTTTCCCCTCTCACCCTAAACCCTCTAGTTCTGGACTCCCCCACAGCAAGGAGACCAGAATTGCATGCAATATTCCAACAATAGCCTAACCGATGTCCTATACAGCCGCAGTATGACCTCCCAACCCAGATACTCAATACCTTCTTCACTATCCTATCTACCTGCGACGCCACTTTCAAGGAGCTATGAATCTGCATAGGTCTCTTTATTCAGCAACACTCCCTAGAACCTTACCATTAAGTGTATAAGTCCTGCTAAAATTTGCTTTCCCAAACGCAGCACCTCACATTTATCTAAATCAAACTCCATCTGCCACTTCTCAGTCCATCAGCCCATCTCATCAAGATCCTGTCTCCTGTAACCCTGGAAACAATCTTGTTAAGTTTGACTTGAACATTTTGCAGTAGCTGAAATAGGTGAATGTTTGTTTATTGCCAGTTAGTCTTGAGCATTTTTATCTTTCACGTTTAGACGAAGAGAGGATAGTTTTCGAGAAGATAGAGGCAACTTTGTGGCAACTCCAATTGTTGAATTATCTAACCATGAGGATACACTTCTGGGAGAATTCCTAGATTGGAGTTTAGACTTGTCCTGTGCTGGGTATGAAGGAGACGAGGAAAGTGAGGGTGAGAAAAGTGCTGATGGTAAGTGTTTTATTTGTTGTTTATTTCAAAGTATTAATGGGAAGAATGTGACTTTTGTTTGTGAAGGTTATGAATTTGTTTCCTGAAACCTAAACAATGCTGATCTGTTCCTAAATCTCTACTCTTTATTGTGGTCATAGTGTAGTTATTCTTATCCAATGATTTGATACAGGCATATTTGTGCTACTCACTACATTTGTCCATTGAAATGTGATTGTGAAGCTATCACAGCTGCTGTTCACTGAACCAATTGTTGATATTAAATCTGCAAACTTAGTACGAAACTACAGGCTTTGCATAAAATCTAGTGTTCTTTGGGATATTGGAAACTAAATTCAATCTCTTAATTATTTTTGTGAATCTGTTTGGTGAATTCTGAAGGTATTATGGCTTTTATGCTTCATGCAAACATTTAGAGCTCGGAATGTATTCCATATTCTCAAATAGTTATTTAATGTTTGTAGAGGGTAAATTGGCCTGAACAACAGAAATTTTCAGCAAATTAATTACCTAGTGCTTCTACCTCAATAAGATACTGGAGAATTATCTCCCCATAAATCACACTATTGAGAAATAATTGGTTGCTAGAGAAGAGGTAGAACGTTATTGAGAAAACAAATAGTTGGTGGGGAAGAGGAAGATCTTACCACAGCTATTCTTGTGCCATTTAATAGAGTTTCTATTTTTCCAAGGCAACACAATAATTTGTATTCAACTTTAGATTAATAATCTAGTAAAATGTCCCAAGATGTTTAAAGGTGTTACATAAATGCTTGTCTTCTTTTTTCCATTCTGATCTAGTCGTTTCAGTTAATCCGAAGGAAGTAATTGAGTTGGATTCTGGAAAATGTTCCTTTTTCCTTTTTGCTTTCTTATCCTCCCCGCGCCCCATTTTCTCTTTTATCCATTATCACCTTCAATAATGTCCATCTTGGAATGAATGGTTCACAATTGAATAATTGTGAAAATTACAGCATACAATTTTGGTCCATCATCTCTGTGCCATATTAGAAACTGCTATCTATTCAACCCAATTTTGCATTTGGGTCTTGGCCTGTAATCCTTTTAGTTTTACAATGTTTAATACTCATCCAAATATTTTATAAAATGGTTTCCACAACCCCTGTCAATTTGCAGGAAGTGTGTTCCAAACCTCCTGCCAGAAGTGGGAAAGATTTCTCCAGTTCTCTTCTAATCATTTTGTCAGTTACTTTTTAACTCTTGATGTTCACCACCCAATGTGTTTTGTGTGACAATACTTGGAAAATTATATCCATAGTTTCAAATGTAAAATGTTGAGGGTGGTACGTAATTCTGTGAGACATTATCAATCCAGAACGTTTGGCCTGCTGTTCAGAACCTGGATGTTGATCTAGACCAGCAGTAGGTCAATGGAACTATGGATACTAATATTCTACTCAAGCGTTTAATGGAAAAACTAGATGCTATGTTGAGCCTGAGTTTTATTTAATGGTGTCATATAGAACTGTCCTAGAACTCTTGAACATAGGACAATGCTGAATTTAAAAACTATCTGTATACATTAGAGCATAATTAAATTTGGAGCAATCCAGAGGAAGTTTCCTTCTGAATTCTGTGTAGAAAATTCACAGACCTCTGCAATGAAGTCTACCCCTCCACAAATTTTCTTCCTTGTGGGGGAGAAGCAAGAGAAACAGGTTAAAGTAACATAATTGGTAAATAAACCTACCTGTGTTCAGGTAGAGATGAGGACTACCAGTTGAGCATTTTGTTTAAAGTAAGTAATTTAGGCTAATTTCAAGAAGCTTAACAAAACCATTTTTTGTGTGTGTTGCAGTCAGTGGTCTCAATGAAGTTGAGAATGTAGCTGCTGTCATTGGGAGGTATGAACACTGTTGTGAAGCTACAAGTGAAGACAGTGAAGATGACCAATTAATGAATGGTCAGTTCTTGCCAGCGTCATGGAGGCCTACAGCAAAAAATGAAGCTTATTTTAACACCAGTGAATCTGCAGAATTTTGTGTCTTAAGAGTGCCTCAGGGGGAGCTCAGCTCAGGATACTCATCTGTTAACAGTGATAGCCCTACACTAACAAATACTAGACAATCATTACCTTCTACCTCAAGACTATCTCCCACAATAGAGTTCATAAAGCCAGTGCCTTCATCTTGTAATACAGAAAACTTACTTCTGACTCATAAAGTTGAGCCTTTTGGGTCGGAGCACAGGCATCCCAGGAGACCTGTCAAACGCAAGAATAGAGCCGAACATGACAAAGATGACTGGAATTCAGGTTTTGTGAGTGTTTGAAAGAAAAATGTCTTCAAGTTTGTGAACAATTGCTGTTAAATTAGAATGCATTTGATTTGGTTAATAAAGCAATATCTAATCTGTACCACATTGTAGGACAAAATAGTTTGGACAGTGATCTGGTTTCCAGATGTCTGTGCTTTAATTTTCAGTGGACATATAAATTAGCTGCTTTCCTTGACACCTTGAAAACAGCTAAAATCTGCACTGACCAAAGCCCAGTGTTGATATCTGCCCGCTTCATACTGCCTTTTTTCCCCCAAGGCACTGAAATTCTATCATAGCACTTTTGGTTTAAAAACCACTGCCTTTAACAGAAATTGATGAGGCTTTTTGTTACCACTTGGAGTTTCAACACTAAGGTAAAAAAATCATTGTCTTGAATATTAGACCATGTTTACAGATTGACAAAGCCACTTGATCTTTTTATGATTACACTTCTAACTGGAATGAATTAAATACTCCACAATATTGTATCCAGCGATTAGATGCAGAGGAAACAGATCTCTATTCATTGTGTCCAATTTCATTTTGAAATGCTTAGTTTTTTTTTGTTAGTATGATTTTTATTTGGACTGGGAGAATCTCAGCACCTGCTTAACAAACTGCTCAGTTACAGACTGGAAATTTTACTTCACTAAATGATTCCTGCATGATTAAATGGAAACCTCCTGTGCATTTTTGTATGCTGAAGCTATTGATTTGGCAGTTAAGTAATAAAAGAATTAATCACTGCTAAAATTAAGGCTATGAAAATGAACTATGGTGGAACTAGGTAATTTGCAGGAAAATCTTTCAGGGAATATTTGGAAAAAATAGGGATCTTGTAATTTTCAACTTAAAATTAAGTCTTGATGGGCATTAGGCCCTGAAAACTAGCAGGTACATAAACTAAAAGTATTTTAAAACTTGTGATTATGTTGACTTGAGTGCATTTTTATTGAAATGAATTTCATTTGGTTTACATTTTAATTGTAAATGGAATTCAGTTATATTTTTTGTAAAAAGAAATGACTGCTTTGTGATCCAAATATTTTAAAATGACTGGATGTGAAAAATATGTATGGGTGCTCAGAGTTTCAAGTTATCAAATCTACAATCTTGAGATTTTGTTCAGTAAAACTGATTGCAGTGTCGTGAATGTTAAATGTATTCTGTTTCCTACCATCCAGAAATGTATTATTGACAACTATGCATCATATGATTCCTATTTGTCTCAACTCTTGAGACTATTGCATCTTAAGAATATCGGCATGCATGCCAGTTATGAACTTTGTTCTCAGACCCAAAAAAATCTGCTTTGATCCTTTAAGAGCTATACATTTGGAAGTGTTCTGATGTTCAGGAAACTAATTGAAAATGACAAGTATTACTTACATTCTATGAACATTTGTACAATCATAATTGCCTTACTCTGTTTCTTCATGAGTATCTGTGAATATTTAAATGTTTGCAGCATGTAACTTTGGAAAACCTACATCTATATTTAATTGTCAATTAAATGTACAGTTTTTACCTATATGCAGTGTCATTGTAATCAAGGTAAATTGGTTAAAGTAGTTAATTGATGTTTTGGTGCACATATTTTACATTGTATAGTTTGATTTAAATATCATCTTTCATAAAGCAGTTTCCCTACAGGTTCTGGAATTAAGCCTGACATGTTGCGATGGAATCTTTTAGTGTTGAACATTTTAGCTGTAATTTTAAACTATTAATGTGTTGTCAGTTTGGATATTTGTGAACAGGGGATATCACTGGATAAGAAACATATTTTACATCATTCCTGTGAAACAGCCTTCAAAGCCACATGTATTTTGTGACCTAATCTAAAAATATCAGAGGTATTGGTTACAAGTGTTTTGAAGTCTAACTGATAGTTAAAATAAAAGTGGACTTTCTTGATTCTCACTGACCTACTATATGTAGTCAGTGAGTTGAGCAATGTACTTTTCTTTCCAGTTTCACTCCAGTGCTTAATCTTTCATTTCCAGGTGTTCTTCAAACTTTTGCTTGAATGTGTTTGATAGAATTTCAGGAGTGCAATTTTAAAAAAGACAAAATCAGGCAAAATAAAATTGTTCAGTTGTCTCTCAATCATGACAAAGGTTTGAGTTGGCAATATTTTGAGTATTCCTACTGTCCCTCAAGTCACCTTTCTAATATGGGAAAAAGATATTTATATCTGTGTAAATCATCAACATTTTAGACATTGTGTGAACTGGGTTGTGTACGTATGGGATTGATGGCAGACCAAGATCTAATGATTTTACTTTGCCCTAAAACATTCACTTTACCCTCCCTTTGTGCGTCTGTAACTGGATTTTAGTAGAATGAAGTATGATCTCATTGAAGAAGTCAATCATTTTAATTGCAATCACCTCAATGTTGTGAAGCAGTTTCCCATGGCTGCAGTGACTGGAACTAGGAAACATTTTTGAAATTCTTTACTCCAAAGTATGTTCAAGATGAGAGCAAAGCTTTTGGACTCATTGAATACAATTTTAAATTTGTCTGTCTGATTTTAGCACATGGAGAATCTACAGCTGCATTCTTTTTGATGTGACTGGAGCAGGTGCAATTGTATAAGTTTAATCTAAATTAAATTGAATTGCTCAACTGCCCACAAAGTTCACAGTATAGCTTCAACTATACAAGTTAAAAGCTGCCCATATTGGAAGGCTGTGCCTACAATTGTATTTGTGCCAATGAGGATTAACTTAATAACACTACTGCAGGGTTCAGATGTCCATCTAAAGTTGAGAATGTTTTATTTCTTCAAATGGTGATACTCTTTTTCAGGACAAAGTGGTGATTATGGAGTCACAGAGCTTTAGCATGAAACCATACTGACCAGCTATCCTAAATTAATCTAGTTGCTCCTGTTAGCATTTACCCTGTATCCATCTCAACCCTTCCAATTCATGTACCCATCCACATGCATTTTAAATATTCATAATTATACCAGCAATCATTCCAATCTCAGTGTAAATAGGAGATCCTGGGTTCAAATCCCAGTGGTGCCTGCTTTCTCTATCAAAAAAAGTTTGCTCTTTCATCTTCATGGTTAGCATTGCTGCCTCACAGTGCCTGCGTTCAATTCATACCTCGGGCAACTGTCTGTGTGGAGTTTGCACATTCTCCCTGTGTCTGCATGGGTTTCCTCTAGGTGCTCCCGTTTCCTCCTACAGTTCAAAGATGCGCAGGTTAGGTGAATTGGCTATGCTAAATTGCCCGTAGTGTTAGTTGCAGGGCTAAATGTGGGGGAATGGGACTGGACGGGTGGCTCTTCAGAGGGTCGGTGTGGACGTGTTGGCCCGAACAGCCTGTTTCCACACTGTCGGGAATCTAATCTAATCTTAAACCTATGCCCTCTAGTTTTGAATTTCCCTACCTTAGGGAAAAAGACCTTAGCTATTCACCTTATCCATGTGCCTTATGCTTTTATAAACCTCTCTAAAGGTCACCCAACACTCTTTGGTGCTCCAGGAAAAACAGCCCCAGCCTAATTCAGCTTGTCCCTCTGGTGAAATGCTCCAACCCTGCTAATTTTTTTTGCACTCTTTCAAGTTTAACATTTTTCCTGTAGCAGTGAGACCAGAGTTGAATTCTGTAATCCAACAGTGGCCTAACCAATGTACTGTACAGCTGCAACATGACATCCCAAACATATTCTCCCCACTGACCAATAAAGGCAAGTGTACTAATGCTGCCTTCACTAAACTGTCTACATGTGACTCCACCTTCAATTAATCTCGAACCTACGATGTTTCTGTTTGGCAATACTCCACCCTGGAGGCTCCATGCCTCCATTCCTGATGAAGGGCTTTTGCCCGGAACGTCGATTTTCCTGCTCCTCGGATGCTGCCTGACCTGCAGGGCTTTTGCAGCACCACGCTAATCTAAACTCTGGTTTCCAGCATCTGCAGTCCTCACTTTTGCCTAATCTAATACTCCCCATTAAGTGTATCTTGCCCTGATTTGCCTTACCAAATTGCAAAACCTAACATTTATCTAAATTAAGGTCCATCTGCCACTCATCAGTCTGTTTGATCGATTTCCTGTTGTACTCTGAGATAACCTTCGCAGTTTTGTTAAATTACTGAGTTCTAACAGAGGAAGGTTAGCCATCACAAAATGTAGTTTACTGGCTTTATTTCCTCATAAGAATGTTAGAAGACGGGAAAGGTAGCAAGTTTAGTTTAGCAGAGGTCCTAGCTACTCTGCATGTTAACTGCAGCCAAGGGAGCGGCGGTGATATACAAACACCAGAGGCACAGAGCGAGGTTTGTTTTTAGGAATAAAGAGACGAACTCTGATTTGGCGGGGGACGGACACCGAGCCAGGCAGTAATTGGGGTGTCACCGTGACTGGTGGTAGAGATCATTCCGATTTCACTTTGTGGCGTCATGGCCATTTGAGTGACTGTTGGGATTGACCAATAGCAGGTGAAAGGTGGGTGGGCGAGGTCAGTGGGTGACTGAAGCGCTGATTGGTGCGTGTGGGCGGGGCAGGTTCTTCATGGTTAAGCTGGCGCTAGGCGTTGTGGCGGCTGAAGATGAGGTGAGTGAGGGGATAGGATAGTAGACTTAGGAAGATCCGGAGACGGGACTGGAAGGGGTTGCTGGAGGGATCTGCGTATGAGTTATTCGTAGAAGCTGTTAGCAGGCATGGAATAGTGGGGACTTCAACTGGAGGAATCGAATGCATTCACATCCAGCGGGGGGCGAAGCTGGGCTGTAGTATTTGTGGGCATCATTCTTGGTGGGGGAATGAATTGGGCACCAATTACTGTATGAGTGTATTGGCCAATATGGGGATTGATTTTTTTTATATATGCCTCATGTGTTGTTCCGTGTTTTGTACCTCTCCGTGATCATCTACAACGAATGGAACAGTATATTTCAATTTTCTTTCTGCTCAACTCGCTTTTTCAATGAGACAGATTTTACGAGACCAGTCTCTCTGTAGATGTACATTGGTCCAACTTGCATTAATCTAGTTCTATTTAGCAGCATTTGGTCCATATCCCTTTAAACCCTTCCTATTCATATACCCACCCAGATGCCTTTTAAATGTTGTAATCCACCAATAACTCTGGCAATTCATTCCATATATATGCACCACCCTCTGCATGAAAATGCTGTCCCTTTGGCTGCTTTTAAATCTTACTCCTTTCACCTTAAACTTATGCCCTCTAGTTTTGGACACTCCTGACCTTGAATATTCACCCTATCTATGTTCCTCACGATTTTATAAGCCTTTATAGGGTCACCCCTCAGCCTGTGACAGTCCAGGGGTAAAAAAGTATCAGCCTATTCAGCCTTTCCCTCGAGCTCAAATCCTCCAACCCTAGCAACATCCTTGTAAGTCTTTTCTGAACCATCTCCAGTTTCACAACATCTTTCCTGTAACAGCGAGTCTAGAATCGAATGCGGTATTGCAAAAGTGGCCTAACCAATGTCCTGTACAGGTGCAACATGACCTCCTAACTCCTCTAGTCAATGCACTCTCCAATAAATGCAAGTGTACCAAGTACCACATTCACTACCCCGTCTAGCTGCGACTCCATTTTCAAAGAGCAATGAGTCTGTATCCCAAGTCTGTTTGGCAACACTCTCCAGGACCTTACCATTAAGTGTATAAGTCCTGCCCTGATTTGTCTTACCAAAATGCAGTACCTCACCTTTATCTAAATTAAACTCCATCTGCCACTCCTTGGCTCACTTGCCCATCTGTTGTACTCCAAAGTAGTCATCTTCGCTGTCCACCACACTACCAATTTTGGTGTCATCTGCAAACTTACTCGCCATATCTCCTATATTCACATCAAAATCATTTAGATTAATGACAAAAAACAATGGACCCAGCACTCATCTGTGCAGCACACTGCTGATCACAGGATTTGCATTCTGTCAGCTATCTTTTTTGATCGTTAATTGTCACATAACAACAAGGGTTTTGAAATATTTCGTATTTAATTATTGTCCCAGCTGATTCTGGCAAGATTGATGTCGGCTCTATAGCATTGACATGTTTGATTTAGTTTAAATTCTTCTGTTTGAATACATGTGAAGGGAATGACTTAGCAATTTACTATATTATTAAACTGTAAACCTAAAAGCTTTATGATGCACTATCATCAAATCCCAAATTTGTTCATGATGTAGTTGATATAAAGGTGCATTTATTGCAGGGAATGGATGTGATCTTATCATAACCAAGCAATTATGGTTAGCGGGAAATAAATAGAGAAGCTCGCTTCTGTAGAACTATTGCAGATTTAATTTATTCAAGTGACAATTTTGCTCTTAATTGGCCTTTGATCCAGTTTCTTAGAACAAGGGAAATGAACACAGATACATTTTTGTTTAATGTCTGGGTTGATTGGGTGTCTGCAAGTCAAAATAAATGTTGACAAATGGTTCTACCATTAAAAAACTATCAGAACTTCAATCCCAAAATAAGGGTGGGCACAGAATTGAGGGAATGAGCAGCCCAAAAGAACTTCATTGAAGTTGCCAGTTACATGTGAATTATTTCCCTGGATTATGAATCAGGGAATCCCAACATTCCCACCGAGGGTGGCTCCTTACTGTCCTTTTGGGGTCCACAGCTTGAGTTGCAACTTCTGGCCATTTGTCCATTTGCCGTCCCCCGTCTTGAACAGCCCTTGTGCAGATGGCCTGCTTCCCTAAGCAGGTTGCAGCTCTTGGATTCTTTGCAGTTCTTGGTCAGGTGCCCCCCTGTTTGCAGTTTCTGCAGAGGGCCGCTTTGCAGTCTGTTGCTGTGTGCCCTCACCCCCCCATAGGTTCAGCACACTCAAGGCTGCCACACATATGTCAAATAGCCTCAGCTCCCTTCAACCACAAAGCTGAAATGCAGATGGAGGATGTTCCCACTGGCATCCATCTTTAGGATCATCTTGACCTGTTGCTTGCTGATCTAGATTCCGAAGGGGTCAACTACATCAGTGTTGCCTGCTTCAAGCTGAATGTACTTCCCAGGAAGGTCAGGGCATCTGCTGGCATGTAGAGGTTGTATGTATGGATTGTAACAACCCAGCTCCCCTGCGCAGAGGGGTCAAACAATGGTTCCATAGATAGGTCAGAGAGGAGACCCCCTCACCTAATTTTTCTGATTGATCATTTTTTAATGCAAAGATGAAAAATCTTTAAGAACATGCAGTTACTGAAGCATTTCTGAACAGTCTTTGCAAGCGAACATTGGTATTTGTCATTCCCTGCAGTTGCAGAAAAATCCAAGGCATTTCTTACATATACAGACTATATTTACATATATTTGAGGCACCAAAAGGATCTGACAACTGAACGGGCCCCCACTGTACTTGGAGCATGACGTGAAACTGGAGCTTTCTGGCTTTGTCTCAATCAGGGCCATAGGGCTGGATTCAATGTCCTCAGAGAGGAACAGGACAGCTGCCTCAACCTTGTGAAGATGCAATAGTTTGCTCATACCACAAGGAGCTTGTCCAGCAACAGGACCTGTTTTACATTTTTATTGGACAGTACAGTGATCTAAAAACATCCAATGTTTGTTTTGTTTGATATGTAAAGACTGTACAGAACTGCTTTAGTACCTGAATGTACATAAGGATAATTTTTATGAATATATTTTTGAAATAAAATCTAAGTACAGGACTGACTTTCTCCAATCAATTTTTACTTGTCCAAATGACTTCTAATTTTGTTACAAATTATTGTACCTAAAAGCTTTCCAATCACTGATCTATAATTGTGGGCTGATCCTTATCCACTTTTGTTTAAACTAGACTGTAACATTTGCAATTCTGTAAAACTCTGGCACTACCCCAATACAGAATGTGTATTGAAAGATCACAGTCAGTTCCTCCCTTTAATTTCTACCTTTGCTTCTTACACCATCAGATGCATCCCATCTGTTCCTGGTGAGTTCTCAATTTTCAGTAGAGCCTCATTATTGATTTTTAACCCAATCAGTTCATAACTACTTCTTTCATTTTGACTATGGCAGCATCTTATGCAGTCATTGATTCATACAGCATGGAAACAGACTGTTCGGTCCAACCAGTCCATACCAACCATAATCCCAAAATCTACTCCTACCTGCCTGCACTTGGCCTATATCACTCCAAACATTTTTTATTCATGTACTTATCTAAATGTCTTTTAAACATTGTAACTACCTATATCCACTACTTTCTCTGGAAGTTCATTCCACACAAAAACCACTCTCTGTGTAAAAAACAAAATGCCCCTCATGTCTTTTTTTAAATCTTTCTCCTCTCACCTGAAAAATATGTCCCTGGTCTTGAAATCTCCCACCCTCGTGGAAAGGCACCTGTCACTCACCTTAGCTATACCCCTCATTATTACATAAATCTGTACAAGGTCACCTCTCAACTGCCTATGCTCCAACGAGGAAAAAGTCCTAGCTTATCCAGTCTTTCCCTATAACTCGAACTCTTCATTCCCAGCAAAATCCTGGTAAATTTCTTCTAAACCCTCTCCAGCTTAATAATATATTTCCTGCAACCGGGAGACCAACAGTGGACACTCACCAAAATCCTGTGCAACCTCAACAAAATGCCCCCAACTCCTATATACAAAGATCTGAGCAATGAAGGCAAGCATGCTAAATGTCGTCTTAACCACTCTATCTGTATGTGATGCAAACTTCAAAGAATTACGTGATTGAACCCCTAGATCTCTCTGTTCTACAACACTACCCAAAGCCCGACTTGTAAGTAAGTCCTGCCTTTGTTTATTTTACCGAAATGCATTTATCCAAATTAAACCCCATCTGCCACTCTTCAGCCCATTGATTCAATTGATCAAGATCTCTTTGTAATCTTTGATAACCTTCTTTATTGTCCAATATGCTACCAATCTTGGTGTCATCTGCAAACCTACTAACAATGCTTTCTGTATTCTCATCTAAATCATTTATATAAGTGACAAACAAAAGTGGACCCAGCAACGATTATGGAACGCTGCTGGTCACAGACCACTGTGAGAGGAATATTAGATGAAGCATTGATGCTGGACAAATTTGTTGGGCTAGATGGTCTATTTTCTGAAATGTTTGTGTGTAAGGGAAGCGATGACTACTAGGAGACCATTCAGCTGTTCTAGCATTCACAGGTGGACAAATGCCTGCCTGGAAGGACCGTTTGGATGATTAATTTATCCTGTGTCGAAGGTGGGGGTTAATGGTTTGAACCTGGTCATTGAAAGGTGGTAGATGATTTCTGAACACTGAAGTGGCACATAGATTTTTTTTCAATAATAGAAAATTTATTTTTAGAACTGAACTGCACAAGTTATGCAAATTGCAGCTTAAAAACACACATATTTTAAATCAACGTGTTCAGCAATATCAATGTACATCTCCGGAGCAAGTGGGATTTGAACCCAGACTTCCTGGTTCAGAGGTGGGGACAGTACACTGCACCATAGGATTCCCCTTACAGCATGTATGTATTTTTTAATCAACGTATTCAGACGTATTATTGCACACCTCTGGAGCAGGTGGGACTTGAACCCAGGCCTCCTGGCCCACAGATAGGGATACAACCACTGCACCACTAGAAACATATGTAAGCTAGAAGCTACAATGATCAACACCTGCTTCATGTTGCATTTGTTGTTAAACCAGAATCTCCAGCTTGTGCTACACAATTGGGTGTTGCTAGGGAAATGCCATTTGAATCAACATCATTGTTTCCTTTCCAAGGGGAATATTCTCCCTGTAGGAAAGTGAAAACTGCTCTTAATTGCTCCCATAGCTGTTAAGGGACAGATGGGAGCCAATCTTTAAAATATTTTTCAAGTTTTGTATATGCAGGTCATCTAATAGTTTGCAGTAATGAGCATTATTGAAGGGTTCCCTGCAGTCAAATGACTTAAAGGATCTCGTGATTAAAGGGTGCTCTGGAGTCAGACTGGGTAAAAGACATCCTGTAAATGCAATTTGTTGATTTTAAACAAAATAGCCTATCCCAAATTTAAATTCTAACGAGAATGATATAAACCTGCCCCAAGGGAAACACAAGCATCTTCTAGAACATTCGTTCACATAATACATTTCACAAACAAGAGCACCTCGGCTCAGATGTCACAGTGCTGTCATTGTGTTGATTAACAAGTGAGAGCGAAGGAAGTTGAAAATTTGAAGACTTCAGGAAATAATGCAGCAAATAATCCTCCATTATACAGTAAATAGTGCACACTGTACCTCTTGGTGAGTATGGCTAATTTTAATGATACTTTAGAATCTCTAACGTGGAACATGAGGTTGTTAGATTGATGAAATAGAGAAACAGAAGGAAATGGAGTTATTATCGAAACTGGGATTAGGAGAAATTTGATCCACATAGTGTGTGCATTGATAGAAGTCTGAACATGAGAGGGATAAGCGGAGATAATGAAACAGAAGGGGTGGGAAATGAAAAACGTTGTTATAGAGTCATACAGCGTGGAAACAGATCTTTCGGTTCAACTGGTCCACTCTAACCATAATCCCAAACAAAACTAGTCCCACCTGCCTGCATTTGGCCCATATCCCCTCAAACTGTTCCTATTCATGTGCTTATCTAAATGACTTTTAAATGTTATGACTGTACCTGCATCCGCCACTTCCTCTAGAAGTTCATTCCACACACATGTAAAAAATATTGCCCCCATGAATTTTTAAAATCTTTCTCCTCTCACTTGAAAAATATGCCCCCAAGTATTGAAATCCCCCCATCTTAGGAAAAAGGCACTTGCCATTCACCTTATCTGTACCCTTAATGATTTTAAAAACCTCTACAAGGTCACCCCTCAACCTCCGACACTCCCATGAAGAAAAGTCCCAGCCTATTCTGCCTCTCCTTATAAACCCTCCATTCCCAGATGTTAATGAAATTTTCTAGGTAAAGGTGAGAACAGGAATGAAAATTAGTTCATGCAATAGTATTGGTGATTATTGAACTCACTATCATTTGGAATTGTTCACATTTTAAACCAAAAGGAAAATACTTCAGATGCTAGAAATTAGGCACAAATGAACATGCTGGAAACACTGAACAAGTCAGGTCCCACCTTGGAGAGAGGATGTCAGTTAATGTTTCACCATGATGATCACTTATTAAACTCTACAATCTTACTCATATCCTAACACAATTCATGGAAAATACAGATGAGATCCTTCAAATAATCGAATCAAGAACAAAAACAGAAATTGCTGGAAAAGCTCAGCAGGTCTGGCAGAATCTGTTGAGAGAAATCAGACTTAACATTTCAGGTCCAGTCACCCTTCTTCAGAACAGAGAGACTTTTACATACTGGTGGATTGTTCACTCATTGCTTAATATATTTCAATTCGTAAGGTACTGTTTTAAAAAGTGAACTCTGAACTTTAATAACTTCTACGAAACTTGTTAAATATTTCTGTATTTACGTATATAGAAAATTCTAGCAAAAACCTTCAATTTTGTGGAAAGATGAGATTACGAGACATTCTTGGTTCTGCTGAAGTTTGAATTGATCCATTGGTTGTTTTTCTCTCTGTCTCTTTTTATCTCTGTCTGTTTCTCTTTTCCACTTTCTCCTTATCTGTCTCTTCCTCATTCATTCTTTTAGCTCTCTCTATCATGCTGTCTGCCTTTCTCTTGCTGGTTGTTTTCAGTCCTTTTCTTTCTCAACTGGCCTGTCTATTGCTTTCTGTCACCCTGTTCTTGCTGTCTGTGTCTCCCCCCCTTTCTCTTCACTGTCTATGTTTCTTGCTTTGTCTCCTCTTGCTTTCTATCTTGCTTTATCTTGCTGTATGTTTGCTTCTCTCGTTGCCCATCTCACCTCATCACTGTTTGCCTTTCTCTCTTGTTTAGTCTCCCTCTCTTGTTTTCTATCTCTCTTTCCTTTGCTCCATCTTTCTCTCTCTCTCTCTCTCTCTCTCTTTACTCTCTTGCTGTTTGTCTTTCTCCCTTGATATATATTTCTCTGCCTCTCTTCGTTATTTGCCCCTCACTGTCTTTGTCTCCCTCTCATCTCTGCTTTCCTCACACTCTTTCTGTTGATTCAGTATCTCTTCACTTGCCTCTGTCTCTCACTATTTGCTTCTCACTCTGCTCCACTGTATCACTCTTTGGTTGTCTCGCGAATCTTATCAGATCGAATGGATTGGTTGGAGAGACAGTTAGAAGCAATGAGGAATTTGCAACAGCAATAGTATGTGATGGATGGCAGTTATAGGAATGGGAGAAAGTCTCAGATACAGTCACATAGATGGGTTAACTCCAGGAAAGGTAAGAGAGGTAGGCACCTAGGGCAGGAGACTTTTGTGGATAGACCCATTTCAAACAGGTATGCTGTTTTGGAAAATGTAGGGGGTGATTGATTCTCAGGGGAATGTAGCACAAACAGCTAAGTTTCTGGTATTGAGACTGGCTCTAATGCAACGACTGGTACGTCGGCTTCCAAGAGATCAATTGTGTTAGGGGATTCTGTAGTCCGAGGAGCAGACAGACGTTTCTGTGGCCAGCAGAGAAAAAGCAGAATGGTGTGTTGTTTCCCTGGTGCCAGGATCAAGGATATCTCAGAGAGGGTCCTAAATGTTCTCACGGGAGAAAGGGGCCAACAAGAGGTCATTGTCCACATTGGAACCAACGATATAGGAAGTGAAAAGGTTGAGGTTCTGAAGGGAGATTACAGAGAGTTAGGCAGAAATTTAAAAAGGAGGTCCTCAAGGGTAGTAATATCTGGATTACTCCCAGTGCTACGAGCTAGTGAGGGCAGGAATAGCAGGATAGAGCAGATGAATGCATGGCTGAGAAGCTGGTGTATGGGAGAAGGATTCAAATTTTTGGATCATTGGAATCTCTTTTGGGGTAGAAGTGACCTGTACAAGAAGGATGGATTGCACCTAAATTGGAAGGGGACTAATATACTGGCAGGGAAATTTGCTAGAACTGCTTGGGAGGATTTAAACTAGTAAGGTTGGGGAGGTGTGTGTATGTGGGGGGGAGGAGGGTGGTTTTGTGAGGGGGGTGGTTTGGGGGGGACCCAGGGAGATAGTGAATAAGGAGATCAATCTGAGACTGAGAACAAAGGCAAGTCAAACAGTCAGGGCAGGCAGGGACAAGGTAGGACTAATAAATTAAACTGTATTTATTTCAATGCAAGGGGCCTAACAGGGAAGGCAAATGAACTCAGAGCATGGTTAGGAACATGGGACTGGGATATCATAGCAATTACAGAAACATGGCTCAGGATGGACAGGACTGGCAGCTTAATGTTCCAGGATACAAGTGCTACAGGAAGGATAGAAAGGGAGGCAAGAGAGGAGGGGGAGTGGCATTTTTGATAAGGGATAGCATTACAGCTGTGCTGAGGGAGGATATTCCCGGAAATACATCCAGGAAAGTTATTTGGGTGGAACTGAGAAATAAGAAAGGGATGATCACCTTATTGGGACTGTATTATAGACCCCCTAATAGTCAGAGGGAAATTGAGAAACAAACTTGTAAGGAGATCTCAGCTATCTGTAAGAATAATAGGATGGTTGTGGTAGGGGATTTTAACTTTCCAAACATCAACTAGGACTGCCATAGTGTTAAAAGTTTAGATGGAGAGGAATTTCTTAAGTGTGTACAAGACAATTTTCTGATTCAGTATGTGGATGTACCTACTGGAAAAGGTGCAAAACTTGACCTACTCTTGGGAAATAAGGCAGGGCAGGTGACTGAGGTGCCAGTGGGGGAGCACTTTGGGGCCAGCGACCATAAATCTATTTGTTTTAAAATAGTGATGGAAAAGGATAGACCAGATCTAAAAGTTGAAGTTCAAAATTAGAGAAAGGCCAATTTTGATGGTATTAGGCAAGAACTTTTGAAAGCTGATTGGAAGCAGATGTTCGCAGGTAAAGGGACGGCTGGAAAATGGGAAGCCTTCAGAAATGAGGTAACAAGAATCCAGAGAAAGTATATTCCTGTCAGGGTGAAAGGAAAGGCTGATAGGTATAGGGAATGCTGGATGACTAAAGAAATTGAGGGTTTGGTTAAGAAAAAGGAGGAAGCATATGTCAGGTATAGACAGGGCACATCAAGTGAATCCTTAGAGTATAAAGGAAGTAGCAGTATACGTATGAAGGAAATCAGGAGGGCAAAAAGGGGACATGAGATAGCTTTGGCAAATAGAATTAAGGAGAATCCAAAGGGTTTTTACAAATGTATTAAGGACAAAAGGGTAACTAGGGAGAGAATAGGGTCCCTCAAAGATCAGCAAGGCAGCCTTTGTGTGGAGTCACAGAAAATGGGGGAGATACTAAATGAATATTTTGCATCAGTATTTACTGTGGAAAAGGATATGGAAGATAGAGACTGTAGGGAAATAGATGGTGACATCTTGCAAGATGTCCAGATTACAGAGGAGGAGGTGCTAGATGTCTTGAAATGGGTAAAGGTGGATAAATCCCCAGGACTTGATCAGGTGTACACGAGAACTCTGTGGGAAGCCAGAAAAGAGATTGCTGGGCCTCTTGCAGAGATATTTATATCATCAATAGACACAGGTGAGGTGCCAGAAGACTGGAGGTTAGCAAACGTAGTGCTACTGTTTAAGAAGGGTGGTAAAGGTAGGGAACTATAGACCAGTGAGCCTGAACTCTGTGGTGGGCAAGTTTTTTGAGGAAATCCTGAGGGACAGGATGTACATGTATTGGAAAGGCAAGGACTGATTAGGGATAGTCAACATGACTTTGTGCGTGGGAAATCATGTCTCACAAACTTGATTGAGTTTTTTGAAGAAGTAACAAACAGGATTGATGAGGGCAGAGCAGTAGATGTGATCTACATGGACTTCAGTAAGGCGTCTGACAAGGTTCCCCATGGGAGACTGATTAGCAAGGTTAGATCTTATGGAATACAGGGAGAACTAGCCATTTGGATGCAGAACTGGCTCAAAGATAGAAGACAGAGGGTGGTGGTGGAGGGTTGTTTTTCAGACTGGAGGCCTGTGACCAATGGAGTGCCACAAGGATCGGTGCTGGTTCCTCTACTTTTTGACATTTACATAAATGATTTGCACGTGAGCATAAGAGGTACGGTTCGTAAGTTTGCAGATGACACCAAAATTGGAGGTGTAGTGGACAGCAAAGAGGGTTACCTCAGATTACAACAGGATCTGGACCAAATGGGCCAATAGGCTGAGAAGTGGCAGATGGAGTTTAATTCAGATTAATGCGAGGTGCTGCATTTTGGGAAAGCAAATCTTAGCAGGACTTATATACTTAATGGTAAGGTCCTAGGGAGTGCTGCTGAACAGAGACTTTGGAGTGCAGGTTCATATCTCCTTGAAAGTGGAGTCACAGGTAGATAGGATAGTGAAGAAGGTGTTTGGTATGCTTTCCTTTATTGGTCAGAGTATTGAGTACAGGAGTTGGGAGATCATGTTGCAGCTGTACAGGACATTGGTTCGGCCACTGTTGGAATATTGCGTGCAATTCTGGTCTCCTTCCTATCGGAAAGATGTTGTGAAACTTGAAAGGGTTCAGAAAAGATTTACAAGTATGTAGCCATGGTTGGAGGATTTGAGTATAGGGAGAGGCTGAACAGGCTGGGGCTGTTTTCCCTGGACCGTCGGAGGCTGAGGGGTGACCTTATAGAGTTTTACAAAATTGTGAGGGGCATGGATAGGATAAATAGACAAAGACTTTTCTCTGGGTTCGCGGAGTCCAGAACGAGAGGGCATAGGTTTAGGGTGAGAGGGGAAAGATATAAAAGAGACCTAAGGGGCAACCTTTTCACACAGGGTGATACGCATATGGAATGAGCTGCCAGAGGAAGTGGTGGAGGCTGGTACAATTGCACCATTTAAGAGGCATTTTGATGGGTAGATGAATAGGAAGGGTTTGGAGGGATATGAGCCGGATGCGGGCAGGTGGGACTAGATTGGGTTGGGATACCTGGTCAGCATGGACGGGTTGGGCCGAAGGGTCTGTTTCCATGCTGTACATCTCTATGACTCTATGTTTCATTAGCATTCTGCCTCTATTCATGGTGCTGATACAAGAGCATTGTTAAGGTATTTAGAATTATTCTTGCGAGGATTAGTCTGAAAAAGCTCAGATTTGTATTTTGGAATAGTGTTGCATTTGAACAAGATCGCATCAAATGCTCTGGACAATTACAACACAATATAACAAGAGTAAAGCTCATTCTACGCTGTCCCAAGAAAGACGCGCAGGGTAATAAAGCATGGATCAGAAAGAGAGTAACACCCCCTGCACATTGACCTAATAAACATTTCCAAGATAGGTGCAGCAAGGATTAGATACAATTCAAATTGTAACTTTGGGGTGGGATTTGGGAGTGGAGATGCAAACCAAGTTTGATGAAACATAACTCAAATTGCTGTGACCAATTGGAAGTGCCTTGTAATCATCAACAACACCCCCCTAATGTATATACCTTAAATATTTTCAGTAGACACACAGTTCTGGGACTGGGGAGGGCAGGTGGTTTTCACAGCTCTAACAATTCAATTAGTCACCAAAGGCTTTGAATAATGTTGCTTATCTGGAATTTGAGCTATAGTGATTCTGTTCACAACTATTGACATGAGCTATAAAAATGTCTGTGAATTTTGAAAGTTGCCTTTATTATAAAACCTGGCAACACTTCAAAAGTACAGTACATCATTGACTTTTGTTTGGGATGTATGCTATATAAGTGCTTCCTTCCTCTCTCTTTAGAGGGGCACTGACTGGCCTGATGGAGGAGCCAAAACAACTCATTCAAACTGACACACGACATCTCCGTTGGCTGCAGTCCGTGATAATGTTTTGAAAGCTGCATATTGGAACTAACTGCATCCATTGTGCTCCATCCCCCTGTTAGGAAGCATATTCTTGTCATATTTTGGAGTTGGTCTTAAATTCAGGATGACCCGACTTCGGCAATTTGGCCTACTTCTTTGGAAGAATTATGTGTTGCAAGTAAGTAAAATTTTACAACCAGTGGTACAGAGAAGAATTTGTGTGTGGATGTATGGATGCTTGAACTTTCATTCTAATAGCTAAACCCTCAAGCACTGCTCCTGTCTACTTCTGTAAGTAGCTATAGCTGGATCTAGCTGGGCTTAAGCTGTCACAGACACTAGCTGAGATTTGTCTCGATGCAGTGCTGAGAGTCAGACAAGCTGACTTGTCCACGTATGAATCCATGAAGTTAACCCCATCAGTTTGGGACAAACTCCTATTAGACCTGACAGGAAGGCTGAGATTGCACCCTGACCTGATGTGAATTTTGATCTTTTGATCTGCTTCATGGTGGGTAATGTTTACTGTATATATCTATGCTGACAATGTACTGCTTAAAGAATTTTGTAATTGTTAGATTTACCAATCTTACTTTTGTTTTACTGCAGAAACGCCAAGTATTGGTAACCATCGTTGAGATAAGCCTGCCACTTTTATTTGCTGCAATTCTTATAATTCTCAGACAGCGAGTTAACTCTGTGCAATATCCAAATGCAACCACATATCCTCCATTTTATATTTATGATATTCCATATTTCCCCCAACACCCGACAGCCAAATGGAGTTTGGTTTACATTCCCTCCAATGTGACTGCAGTGGAGACCATTGCAAAGCTGGTGAAAGACAGCCTGCGGAGGATCGTTAAAAGTAAGCTTCCAACATTCTAGTTCACCGTCCTTTTACTGGGAGCAATCAGGGATGCAATTCAGCTTTTATCCTGTTGGATTAGATGGTTAAGGAGTAAAAGGTTATGGTTGTCCATCTAGCTGGTTTAAGGGGTTTGTTTTGTGCTTTCATGACAATTTGTGAATTCCTTTACAATTTACTATTTGGGTTTTGAATTATTGATCACTTGCTTATTGATTAGTATCAAGCCACTGTATTAATCCACGATATTCATTAACACTGAGATCAAGACAGCAACTCACTACAACCTTCTCAAGGACAGGTGGGAATGGTCAATGAACACTAGCCTTGCCAGCGCTGCTTGCATACCATTAAACAATATTTTTAAAAAACACAGGTTACAACACTCATTAACATCTGGGCATGACACCCAATCTAACCCAAACCACCAAAAGGTTAACCCTATATAACTTGCGTTATGAATTCAGAAATAAAGACAGAAAAGTTGAAAATGCTTGGCTGTGATGAGAGAAACAGTTCATGTTTCAGATGCTGACATTTCATTAAAACTTAGTTAACCATAAACATTAAAACTGTTTCTCTCTGCATAGCTGCTGCCAAAACTGCTGAGTGTTTCCAATATTTTGCATTTTCATTACAGATTTCCATCATCTGTGGTGTTTAGCTCATTGATTACAGACATTTTCTTTAATTTGCAGTTGTAGGTTTCCAAACAGAAGCTCAATTTAATGATTTTATAAGATCGGAAAATAAGTCGGCAGAGAAAATTCTGGTAGCCCTTGTAATCGACCATGACTTTAAGCATCAAGATGAGCGTTTACCGCTGCAGGTATGTGCTATGTAGTGAATCATTACCAAGGGCACATGCTGTATAGTGGATCCTTATCAATCTACATATGTGCTGTTTACTGAGTCTTTAACATTGTATGTACATGATTTAGTGACAATTATGTAAATTCTTTCTTTGCTGGCCAAAGTTGCAAAGGTAACATTTTCCAATATCACTCTGTGTTTTAATGCTCCATACAAATTGAATTTAATTGCTGATGCTTTAGTATATTTTCTGTATTTTGTTTTGATAGAAGTCAGATTTATTGCAGATGGGAGTTCATGTTGATCTATGTACATGGACACCAAGATCCCTCTGCACACCCACACTACCAAGAATCTTTTCATTGACAGTATTCTGTCTTCCTGTTATTCTTTCCAAAGTGAATCACCTTACATTTATCTGTATTAAACTCCATTTCTCACCGCTCAGCCCAATCCTGCAGTTTATCCAAGTCCCCCTGCAACCTGCAACATTGTTCCACACTGTCCACACACCACCGACTGTAGTGTCATCTGCAAACTTACTGGCCCATCCACCTGTGCCTGCATCCAAGTCATTTATAAAAATGACAAACAGCAGTGGTGCCAAAACAGATCCTTGTGGTACACCACTAGTAATCGGACTCCAGGCTGAATATTTTCCATCAACCGCCACTCGCTGCCTTCTTACAGAAAGCTAGTTTCTAATCCAAACTGCTAAATCACCCTCAATCCCATGCCTCCACATTTTTTCCAATAGCTTACCATGTAGAACCTTATCAAAGGCTTTACTGAAATCCATGTACACCACAGCAACTGCCCTACCATCATCCACATGCTTGGTCACCTTCTCAAAAAACTCAATGAGATTTGTGAGACATGACCTGCCCTTAACAAAACCATTTTTACTATATCCAATCAAATTGTTGCTTGCTAGATGATTATAAATCCTTTCTCTTATAATAATTTCCAAACTTTTTCCTACGACAGACATAAGGCTCATTGCACCATCCCTGCAGCCATGTGTTCAGCTGATATCTCTCCCTGTTCTTCGCCTCACTATCACGTGGCATGGGTAACAAATCAGAGCTAACAGCTCATTGTTCCAACTCTCAGCTTCCACCCAGCTCCCTGAAATCCTGCTTTACATCCCTATCTCTCTTTCTACTTATGTTGTTGGTACCTATGAGGACCACAATTTTGGGCTGGTCACCTTCTCCCTTCAGGACCCCAAAGACATGATCCGAGACATCACGGACCCTGGCACCTGGGAGGCAACACACCAGCCGTGTGTCTCTTTCATTCCCAACAAACCTTCTATCTGAGCCTCTAACTATTGAGTCCCCAGTGACTAACATTCTCCTCCTTTCCCCCTTTCTGTGCAACAGGGACAGACTCTGTGCCAGAGACCTGCACCCCAATGCATGCCATTTTTCCCAACAGTATCCAAAATGGCATACTTGTTTTTCAGGGGAACGACAACAGGGGATCCCTGCACTGACCGTTTTCTTCCCCTTCTAACAGTTACCCAGCTTTCTTTGTGCCTAGGAGTAACTACTTCCCTGTAACTCTTATCTGTCACAAACTCTGCCTCCCGAATGATCCGAAGTTCACCAGCTCCTGCTCCAGTTCCAGTTCTCTAACGCGGTCTTGGAGGAGCGACAGTTGGGTGCACCTCATGCAGGTGTACTTTGATGGGACACTAATGGCATTCCTCACTTCATACATCATGCAGGAAGAACATTCTGGCAGGTTGTTGTTGAGTAAGTCATTGACAACGCCCTTAGCTGTGTCAAATCCCGTTTTTGTTTTGCATTTCTGCATCTTCCCACAATACCAGTAGGGTCCCCCTGGTCCTCACTTTCCATCCCACCAGCATCCGCATCCAAAGGATCATAAGCCACCACCACCGGGATGCAACTAGTAGACACACAACTCACTCTCCTGCCTTGTCAGCATTTCACAGGGACCGTTCTAACTGGGACATCCTGGTCCACTTCTCCTTCATTCTCAACTCTTCCCACGTCACCTCACCATGCAATTGCATAAGGTACAACATTTGCCTACTTCCTTCTCCCTCCTCATTATCAAGGCTTCAGACACACTTTCAGATGAAGTGAATTACCTACACTTCACTCAATCTACCCTACTGTATTCACTGCTCACATTGTGGTCTCCTCTACACTGGGGGAAGAACTGAGTAACTGATTTGCAGAACACCTATGTTCTGTCTGCAAAAAAATGACCCCGACTTTCCAGTTGCCTGCCACTTCAACACACCATCATGTTCCCATGCCAACATTTCTGTCTCAGGCCTACTGCAGTTTATCAAGACTCAGCGTAAACTGGAAGCACAACATTTCACCTTTCACTTGGGGACCCTGCAGCCTTCAGAATTCCATATTGAGTTCAATAACATTAAACCATGAACATCTCCTTCTATGTCCTACCCCCACACCAGAGGCCCAGCCATGACAAGGTCAACCTTCGCAGCCAACCCATTTCCACCTACTCATTTTCTCTATTATTGGCTTTTCTCCTTCTCTGGCTTACTGTCAGCCCTCCCTTTGTTTGCCTTTCTTTTGCTGTCTCTGGGCCCTGTGTCCACCTATATACTTACTCTTCTTCCCCCCCCCCCTTACTCTTTGTCGTCAGCATAAATACCAGCTTTTACTAGCTACTACCGGTTCTGAAGAAAACTACTGAAATAACTCCATAGAGGCTGGGATCACGTCACCTTATATTAACACATGGAAAGTCCTTGACTCTGGTATAGCCTCATCAGAATCAATTCCCAGAGTGTCAGGATGTCTAACACTCCTGTTTTTACCTTGTCAGCCAGCACTCCCTGATTAGGGTTATTAATCTGGGCCAATTCGGGGACTCATGTTCTATAGCTCCATCTGAATGACCTCATTATAATCATAACAGGTACTTGAAATGTTAACTGTGCTTTCTGACCACAAATGCTGCCAGACCAGCTGAGTTTCTCTCGCAATTTCTGTTTTTTATCTTCAGTACTATTATTGGAATGCCTGAAATGTTGATTTTCCTGAACCTCGGATGCTGCCTGAACTGCCATGTTTTTCCAGCACCACTCTACTCTAAACTCTGATCTCCTGCATCTGCATTCCTCACTTTCACCATGTTAACAGGTTGTCTGGAATCTTGATCTAGAACGAAAATGCTCTTGGCGATGGACATTTGATGCATGGGCACATCACTACCTGCAAGTTCCCTTCCAGTCATGCAATATCTCTACTAATTTGGTGCTACAGCACTGTTCTTTCATAGTTGTTGACTTAAAATCTGTGTCCTCCTCCTTCATAGCACTGTGGGTGTTAGACTGCAGCATTCATCACCACCACCTCAAGGTTAGTCAATAAATCCTGGCATTTTCCAATGCTTATATCCCATGCAAGAATAAAAAGAAACCTCTATTAGCTAGGGTCTCTGTTTCTGAAAGTCAGGTTTACTCTGAGAGGATCACAGTGTACTTAACTGAAACCATGAGCTTATATTCCATCTAGTTCAGATGTATGCAGCAATGTTAATTTATGTTGAAGTTTGGTGGATTGGTGGACATATGGACAATGTAACTTATCTGCAGAAACAGATGGAGGTTGATACGTATACCCAATTGGAATCCTACACTCACCTACATGGTGAAAAATGGTAATCCATTGTTTTGGAATGTGACTAGTATAATTGGATTCAGTGACAGCAAACCATACCATAAACCTAGATGCACTCCACTCATTTCTTCTCAAGGGGTAGACAATGGCCTAGTGATATTGCTAACTCTTAATTCAGAGGCCCAGGTATTTTCCCAGGGATTTGTCTTCAAATACTGCTATGTCAGATATTGGAATTTGAATTCAATAATAATCTGGAAATAAGAATCTTGCGATAACCATTGAACCATTTTCAATTTGTCAGAAAATGACACAAGTCAGTTCTGATATAGTGCGCTAGTTCCGTTCTCATGCAATCTTGCGTTATAAGAAAATAGCGCAATAGCAACGCCATTTAAACTAATGGGGCCGGCATCATGTTATAGCCAATACAGGTAAGGAAAGTTCATGTTCTACAAATAATGGTCTAAATTCTTCAATCCCCTTAAAGCTAATTTGCATTGAAGAAACACGTGTTATATCAGAACTAACTGTATGCTTGTTCATTAATGTCCTCTAGGGAAGGAAATCTGCAATCCTTACCTGGTCTGGCCTACATGTGACTCCAGACCAACAGCAAAGTGCTTGACTCTTAACTGCCCTATGGGCAATTAGAGATGGTCAATAAATGTTGGCCTAACTAGTGACACCCACATCCCATAAAAACTAAAAAGAAAACTCACATTGTTTCTCTACCATAATATGTGGTGCTTTAAATCAGGGTGTTTAAACTGTGCAGTACAGGCTGCAGGATTTCCTTGTACTCACCTTTCTGACTTGCTGGTTCGTTCTGAGACAGGAGTGCCCTATTTTGAGTATTGCTTAATGTTAAATCAGCATCTGATCAATACAAAATAATGACAACCTTGCATGTGGACAGGGTGGTTAATCTGTTTTATCATATTGGTGAGAAAGAAAGGTCAGCCAGAATTCTTATGTAATTGGTGATTGTTGATTCTTGTCTTTTTTAGGTAAACTACCACCTAAGGTTTAAGTACAGTCCTCTGAACGCACCCCTTGGAGAACTAAGCTCCTTCAATCCAAACCAAGATAAAGACTGGCACACTCGGTTCCTTTTCCCACTTTTCCAGGTACCTGGGCCTCGTGAGCAGTACTTCAAGGATGGAGGCAGTCCAGGTGAGCTAACAGCACTGGCCCTTCTACAGCTTCATTCGTACAGGTGAGCAGGCCAGGTGGACAGAGAAGTTAAAATCTGGACACCCCTGTCCTGTGTTCTAATAACATCCATTGGTATAGGATGGGAGAGAAAATTTTCTAAAGTTTCATTCTACGAAGAGAAAGGCAAAGTGAGAGTTAAATTTTTTTGATGTGAGCAATGCGCCACACAGATTCTGCACCCTTAGCCAGAGTGGGTGTGGAGCTTCAGTTATCTGTTATTAAGCAAGTTCTGGCTTGCACTAACTTGTGTTTTTCTATTTCTGATGTTTGTCCAATGTTTTATATAATCCTCTCTTTGGCAAGAGTTTAATATGCAACGGGGAAGATACTTAGTTCTCTTCAGATTTAGCTTTTGTGTTAAGTACTCCAGGACAGTCACAGTCACTGATGATCACACTTGCTGTTTCCGTGCCATCAAATTCGCCTTGACGTTTCAGGCTGAGATTGACAGAACAAACTTAAGAATTTGAAACAAAAATAGAAATTGCTGGCAAAACTCAGCAAGTCTAGCAGTATCTGTAGGAAGAAAACAGAGTTAACGTTTTAAGCCCTGTTAGCAGTTTAAAAGTAGTATATTTGCTGGTATTTATGCTCCTTCCTCCTCATCCATTCAAAGCTCCAGACAAACGTTCCAGGTGAAGCAGCAATTTACCTGCACTTCATTCACTATAGTGTATTATGTTCACTGTTCACAGTGTGGTCTCCTCTACATTGGGCAGGCGAAATGCAGATTGTTTGACCACATTACAGAACACCTATGTTCTGTCTGCAAAAATGACCCCAAGCTTCCAGTTGCCTGTCACTTCAACACATCACCATGATCCCATGCCAACATTTCTTTCGCAGACCTGCTGCAGTGTTCTAGTGAGCACAAGCTAGAAGAACAACATTTCATTTCATGCATGGACTCAATATTGAGTTCAATAACTTTACAGCTTGATTCCATCTTTCCATGTTTTTTACCCACCTCACACCCAACCTTGTTGTGGCATGGAGGCAGCATCCAACGAGCAGCGAAATCGACGTTTCGGGCAAAAGCCCTTCATCAGGAATAAAGGCAGTGAGCCTGAAGCGTGGAGAGATAAGCTAGAGGAGGGTGGGGATAGGGAGAGAGTAGCATAGAGTACAATGGGTGAGTGGGGGAGGAGATGAAGGTGATAGGTCAAGGAGGAGAGGGTGGAGTGGATAGGTGGAAAAGAAGATAGGCAGGTCGGACAGGTCCGGACAAGTCAAGGAGACAGTGCTGAGCTGGAAGTTTGAAACTAGGATGACGTGGGGGAAGGGGAAATGAGGAAGCTGTTGAAGTCCACATTGATGCCCTGGGGTTGAAGTGTTCCGAGGCGGAAGATGAGGCGTTCTTCCTCCAGGCGTCTGGTGGTGAGGGAGCGGCGGTGAAGGAGGCCCAGGACCTCCATGTCCTCGGCAGAGTGGGAGGGGGAGTTGAAATGTTGGGCCACGGGGCGATTTGGTTGATTGGTGCGGGTGTCTCGGAGATGTTCCCTAAAGCACTCTGCTAGGAGGCGCCCAGTCTCCCCAATGTAGAGGAAACCACATCGGGAGCAACGGATACAATAAATGATATTAGTGGATGTGCAGGTAAAACTTTGATGGATGTGGAAGGCTCCTTTAGGGCCTTGGATAGAGGTGAGGGAGGAGGTGTGGGCACAGGTTTTACAGTTCCTGCGGTGGCAGGGGAAAGTGCCAGAATGGGAGGGTGGGTTGTAGGGGGGTGTGGACCTGACCAGGTAGTCACGGAGGGAACGGTCTTTGCGGAAGGCGGAAAGAGGTGGGGAGGGAAATATATCCCTGGTGGTGGGGTCTTTTTGGAGGTGGCGGAAATGTCGGCGGATGATTTGGTTTATGCGAAGGTTTGTAGGGTGGAAGGTGAGCACCAGGGGTGTTCTGTCCTTGTTACGGTTGGAGGGGTGGGGTCTGAGGGCGGAGGTGCGGGATGTGGACGAGATGCGTTGGAGGGCATCTTTAACCACGTGGGAAGGGAAAATGCGGTCTCTAAAGAAGAAGCTATGTAGAACAGTTGATCTTCCGTAATTACACCAGCACCACTCCCCACCTCTTCCTCCGCTACATTGATGACTGCATTGGCGCCACCTCGTGCTCCCGCGAGGAGGTTGAGCAATTCATCAACTTCACCAACACATTCCACCCTGACCTTAAATTTACCTGGACCATCTCTGACACCTCGCTCCCCTTCCTGGACCTCTCCATCTCCATTAGTGATGACCGATTTGACACTGACATTTTTTACAAACCCACCGACTCCCATAGCTACCTGGATTACACCTCTTCCCACCCTATCTCTTGCATAAATGCCATCCCATATTCCCAATTTCTCCGCCTCCGCCGTATCTGCTCCCAGGAGGACCAGTTCCACCATAGAACACACCAGATGGCCTCCTTCTTTAGAGACCGCAATTTCCCTTCCCACGTGGTTAAAGATGCCCTCCAACGCATCTCGTCCACATCCTGCACCTCCGCCCTCAGACCCCACCCCTCCAACCGTAACAAGGACAGAACGCCCCTGGTGCTCACCTTCCACCCTACAAACCTTCGCATAAACCAAATCATCCGCCGACATTTCCGCCACCTCCAAAAAGACCCCACCACCAGGGATATATTTCCCTCCCCACCTCTTTCCACCTTCCGCAAAGACCGTTCCCTCCGTGACTACCTGGTCAGGTCCACACCCCCCTACAACCCACCCTCCCATTCTGGCACTTTCCCCAGCCACCGCAGGAACTGTAAAACCTGTGCCCACACCTCCTCCCTCACCTCTATCCAAGGGCCTAAAGGAGCCTTCCACATCCATCAAAGTTTTACCTGCACATCCACTAATATCATTTATTGTATCCGTTGCTCCCGATGTGGTTTCCTCTACATTGGGGAGACTGGGCGCCACCTAGCAGAGTGCTTTAGGGAACATCTCCGAGACACCCGCACCAATCAATCAAACCGCCCCGTGGCCCAACATTTCAACTCCCCCTCCCACTTTGCCGAGGACATGGAGGTCCTGGGCCTCCTTCACCACCGCTCCCTCACCACCAGACGCCTGGAGGAAGAACGCCTCATCTTCCGCCTCGGAACACTTCAACCCCAGGGCATCAATGTGGACTTCAACAGCTTCCTCATTTCCCCTTCCCCCACGTCATCCTAGTTTCAAACTTCCAGCTCAGCACTGTCTCCTTGACTTGTCCGGACCTGTCCGACCTGCCTATCTTCTTTTCCACCTATCCACTCCACCCTCTCCTCCTTGACCTATCACCTTCATCTCCTCTCCCACTCACCCATTGTACTCTATGCTACTCTCTCCCCACCCCCACCCTCCTCTAGCTTATCTCTCCACGCTTCAGGCTCACTGCCTTTATTCCTGATGAAGGGCTTTTGCCCGAAACATCGATTTCGCTGCTCGTTGGATGCTGCCTGAACTGCTGTGCTCTTCCAGCACCACTAATCCAGTGTTTGGTTTTCAGCATCTGCAGTCATTGTTTTTACCTTGTTATGGCATGGTTTGCTTTTAGCACAGTCAAACATTCTCACTTTGCGACCGATTAACATATTATATGGATTGCTTTCATTCTCTCCCACTCTTAACTCTGATTATCTCATATTCAGCTTTCCTGTCCGAGCCGCTATGCATCATCTTGCTTACCTATGCTTTTCATATTCCTCCCTCTCTAGGCTCCATCTTCAGCTATCAGCTCATTCTCCCCACCTCCTACCACCTGACCCCATCCAAATTCACATTCAGCATAAATACTTTTTTCTTGCTGCTAATAGATGAAGAGTCACTGGATTTGAAATGTTAATTTTCTTTGCACAGGTACTGCCAGACCTACTGAATATTTCCAGCAGTTTCTGTTTTTGCTTCAGATCTCTGTTCACACTTGTTTGTTTTATTTCAGTTTTTGAAATTTGTCTCCTGCAATGTTCCTCCACTTCCATTTTAGCCAAGTAAAATAACTTGCATTTCTAAGTGCTTCTCATAAACTCAGGTTGTTGTAGGCTGATTTATGGTCAGTGAAGTCTTAATTTTATAATGTGGGGGAAAAAAGCCATGATTTTTGTATAATTTGTTTATTGCGGGCACCAGAATGTACCCTGCCATTCTTTCTCAATTTTTAAAGATTTTTTATGTTTGCTGAAATGGGAGACTTGGTTTAGTATCTCAGTTAAATGATGGCATCACCAAAAATGCAGCCTTGTCAGTACTGTGTTGGAGTGTCACCCTGAATTACAGGTTCAAGTTGGACTTGAATTCACAACCTTCTTGGATATAAAAGTGTAACCCACTAAGTGTAACTATTTCAAAATACCATGCACACACTTGTACAATACTTATACTTATAATACTTACCTGTTGTTATGTGCTTAATATTTATCACTGTTCAGTAACCAGGAAAGTAAACACCATAGAAACTCATTAACTCTTACAGATTAGAAATTTCAGTGATCAAAAACACTGAGAATCTGCTTTTATCTTACCATTTTATCAACAAACACACAGGCTAAAGTTCACGGGTCCGTGCTGTGAGAATATAAATATTAAGATCACATGATTCAATATTTACTTTTATATTCAGAAATACAATCACCCTCATCTGAATTCCGAATTTGCTGCATGTAGCTAACATTTAGGACAACATTGTTATCATTTTACTATAGAATTGTATTAAAATGATAAATCATCTATGATTGTTGTTACCATAGTATGATTGTAATGATTCATTACTGTATTCAGATAAAGTTGTAATATTTTCAGGAGGACATTGTGTTCAAGATTATTATTTAATTTTGTAATGTAATTTATGTACTTTTTTTGTGCTCTGGTTTTTCTAAGGATATTACCGTGAGGGTTTTCTAGCAACGCAACTCGCAACAGACAGAGCCATTATCAAGTATCATGCTAGTAAAGAAGCAGCCAAACTGCTTCCAATATTTCAAGTAGAAATGCTGCGATTCCCCTTCCCCCCCTATATTGATGACGTCTTCATTTTGGCAATCCAAACACAGCTTTCACTACTGGTCATGCTGAGTTTCACCTACACAGCCCTCAATGTTACCAAAGCAATTGTATTGGAAAAGGAAACCAAGCAAAAGGTAAATGGTGTGTGGGTGTGGGTGGGTGTGTTTGGATTGATCAGAACCTTTTCTTTGTTGAATCTTGACGTGCTTATTAACTAATCACTACTTAAATACGTTGTGATGTTTTGATCTGTGATGGTTCATTGTTTTATTTTTTTCCAAGTGAAATGAAGGTATTGATTGAAGATGTGAGATGAGAGATGGGTGGGTTCTGATGTCCTATGCCACTGTTTTTCCAGGAGTATATGAAGATGATGGGACTTAGTAACTGGTTGCACTGGTTGGCCTGGTTCTTCAAATTCCTCCTCTTTCTAATCATTTCAATATTTCTCATGACTGTGCTGTTTTGTGCAAAGGTATGTGTTCATTTCAAGCATTTTTTTTTGTTCAAGAGTTTTACCATTTCCTTCATGCTCCAGTTGATATTTACAGCTTCCAGTCATGGCTCAATGGGTTGCATTCATGCCTTTTGAGTCAGAAAGGTATGGGTTCAAATCCCAGTGCAGAGACTTGGGTGTAAATTATAGACTGACACTCTGCTTTGGTGCTGAAGTGCTGTTTAGAGGTGGTGTTTTTTGCATCAGGTGGAAGTAAAAAGTGCTGTTACGAGTTCAGTGATGAACAGAAAGTTTTCCCCAGTGTCGAGGCAAATATATATCTCATAACTATCCAGAGGTTTGTTTGTTGATCGCATTTCTGTTTGTGGGTGTTTGTTGTGTATAGCTGGGTGTCACTTGACCTGCATTAAATTGTGACTACATTTCAAAAGCACCTGACTAACTGTAAAGTGCATAAAGGACATTCTGGGTTTTTTTTATCATTCACTGGCTAGGCCAGCATTTATTGCCCATTCCTAATTGCATCAGAGGGCAGTTAGAGTCAACCACATTACTGTGGGACCAGAGTTACATTACAGCCAGACCAGTTAAGGATGACAGTTTCCTTCCCTGAAGGATATTAGTAAACCAGATGTGTTTTTCCTGACAATCGACAATGATTTCATGGTCATCACTAGCATGTTAATTCAAGATTCTTATTGAACTCAAATTCCACTATCTACCAGGGCAAGATTTAAACCTGGGTCCCCAGACCATTAGCTGTGTCTCTGATTCACTGTTAATCCAATCACCTCCCCATTTACTAAAGACGTAATATAAATACAAGTCCATTGCTACAATATTGAAGTTTCTTGCTATTGGGAGTCTGAATTTGGTCTGTGATGGTATTCTCTAACATTTATGACATATTCGGGGCGGCACGGTGGCTCGGTAGTTAGCACTGCTGCCTCACAGCCCCAGGGTCCCAGGTTCGATTCCAGCCTCAGGTGACTGTGTGGAGTTTACACATCCTCCCCGTGTCTGCGTGGGTTTCCTCCCACAGTCCAAAGATGTACAGGTTAGGTGAATTGGCCATTCTAAATTGCCCATAGAGTTAAGTGCATTAGTCAGAGGGAAATGGTTCTGGGTGGCTTACTCTTCGGAGGGTCAGTGTGGACTTGTTGGGCCAAAGGGCCTGTTTCCACACTGTAGGGAATCTAATATTATCCCATATTATGACATTTATTGCTGATTCCCTCTATAAGTTTAGTGTACTCATTGTCCCTTACTCCTACATTCTGTAGTAGAATTTTTAACTTGTAACAAGGTGGTTGGGTATTTTGATGTGATTTTAATTAGCCTTCGTTTCTTTAAATTCCGATGTCCCAATACCAACAACACATGCATATTATTTTGATTAAAGTTGTTAGGTCTCTTTAAAGGATTACAGACATCCACATTTTGTAAACTGTAAATCCACTGACTTCCCAAAACTAATTGCCTTGCCATGTCCTATACCCAGTTTTATTTAAACTTTTTTCAAAGATTTTCTGCGCAACAGTAAGGATATTTTTCTTGACACTGTTTGTGTGCTGACAAAATGATTTACTCCAGCTGTTTTACAGGGAAACATCTTGACATCCCCAAATCTGAAGGAGTTATAACTCTAAAATTCCTTAATCTTTTTTCAGTCCTTGTTGTTTATGGATTTGGGTAACATTTTAACCAATCCACTTCACACACTGTGCATGTGCATCCACTGACCAACATGCAAAACTAAATGAAACTGCAACCACAACCGGCAATACTGGGCTGAAGTTTCTTGTAACTAGTATACAGAGGAACCTCGATTGTCTGAACAAGATGGGCAGGCACTATTCCATTTAGATAATTGATTATTCGGTTAATTGATTCAATGCCTCTCCTCTGGGGCTCTGAGTTTTCTGAAGTTTCATTTTTCCGTGCTCTGCCTGCCCTGCTCCCACTCTCTGTCTCTTGGTTTGTTTCTGAGCTGAGACACACCTGTGTGTAAGGGACTTGCTGAAGCCTTCTGCGTCACGCAACTGGCGTACCCCCCACCAAACCCTCATCAGTTTAATGGGATTGACACAGCAAGCACTTTCTAAGTCTGCTCCCCGTTCAGGAGACTAGGCAGCAACATACTGCGCATGAAACCCCACCCCAACCCTGTCGAGCCCCGCCCCCGTCCATCCCCCAACCCTGTCCCCTCCAACCCCATCCACCCCCCATCTGTCCCACAACCCCGACTGCTCCCACCCACTGACTGTGCCCCCGTCTAACCTGGCCACCCTGCGAACTCCCGCCCACCCCACACTCCCTCTCCTGGGCAGCTGGACTGGACAGGACTAGTAAGACTGCTCCTGCATTTGGGAGTGAGTCTCAAAATAGCACACGCATGCACACGCACACGCACACACAGACACACAACTTTTACTGCAAATTTATGACAGGTTCTGCCTTTGCCCTGTCCAGGACAATCTTGGAGAGATTATCTGGGGAAGGGGGTTTAGGGTACACTACTGTGTAGAACTCCAGGGAAAGTATGGGGTGAGAGAGAGAGCATGCAGGCGGCCTGTCATTTGGAGATGATGCCTAGGCTCCCACCAATGTCGAGGATTGTTCTCAGCAGCATTTCAGGAAGCCAAGTTAACTTTTAATCATTGTAAACAAAAGACATGAACAGTGTTAGAAACACCTTTTTGATGTAATGTTTCTATCCAACCTGATCAGGTGTACCCTAGAATTCTGTGGGAAGCTAGGGAAGTGATTGCTAGGCATCTTGCTGAAATATTTGTATTATCGATAGTCACAAGTGACGTGCTGGAAGACTGGAGGTTGGCAAACGTGGTGCCACTGTTTAAGAAAGATGGTAATGACAAGCCAGGGAACTATAGACCAGTGAGCCTGACGTCGGTGGTGAGCAAGTTATTGGAGGGAATCCTGAGGGACAGGATGTACATGTATTTGGAAAGGCAAGGACTGATTAGGGATAGTCAACATGGCTTTGTACATGGGAAATCATATCTCACAAACTTGATTGAGTTTTTTGAAGAAGGAACAAAGAGGATTGATAAGGGCAGAGCGGTAGATGTGGTCCATATGGACTTCAGTAAGGCGTTTGACACCCCATAGGAGACTGGTTAGCAAGGTTAGATCTTATGGAATACTGGGAGAACTAGCCATTTTGATACTGAACTAGCTCAAAGGTAGAAGACAGAGGGTGGTGGTGGAGGATTGTTTTTCAGACTGGAGGCCTGTGATCAGTATAGTGCCACAAGGATTGATGCTGGGTCCACTACTTTCATCATTTATATAAATGATTTGGATGTGAGCATAGGAGGTATAGTTAGTAAGTTTGTAGATGACACCAAAATTGGAGGTGTAGTGGACAGCGAAGAAGGTTACTTCAGATTACAAATGGATCTTGATGAGATGGGTCAAAGGGCTGAGAAGTGGCAGATGGAGTTTTACTTTCCATAAATGCGAGGTGCCACATTTTGGGAAAGCAAATCTTAGCAGGATGCATACACTTAATGGTAAGATCCTCGGGAGTGTTGCTGAACAAAGAGACCTTGGAGTGCAGGTTCATAGCTCCTTGAAAGTGGAGTTGCAGGTAGATAGGATAGTGAAGAAGTCGTTGGTATGCTTTCGTTTATTAGTCAGAGTATTGAGTACAGGAGTTGGGAAGTCATGTTGCGGCTGTACTGGACATTGGTTAGGCCACTGTTGGAATATTGTGTGCAATTCTGGTCTCCTTCCTATTGGAAAGATGTTGTGAAACGTGAAAGGGTTCAGGAGAGATTTACAAGGGTGTTGCCAGGGTTAGATGATTTGAGCTATAGGGAGAGGTTGAATAGCCTGGGGCTGTTTCCCCTGAATCATCATGGATAGGATAAATAGACAAAGTCTTTTCCCTGGGGTCAGGGAGTCCAGAACTAGAGGGCATAGGTTTAGGGTGAGAGGGGAAAAATATAAAAGAGGCCTACAGGGCAACTTTTTCATGCAGAGGGTGGTACGTATATGGAATGAGCTGCCAGAGGAAGTGGTGGATGCTAGTACAATTGCAACATTTAAGAGGCATTTGGATGGGTATATGAATAGGAAGAGTTTAGAGGGATATGAACCATGTGCTGGCAGGTGGGACTAGATTGGGTTGGGATATCTGGTCGGCATGGACGAGTTGGACCGAAGGGTCTGTTTCCATGCTGTACATCTCTATGATTCTATGACCTTGAGATCTTCTTCGGATAAATGACTTTCGGATAATCAAGGTTCCTCTGAAATTCCCTCCGTCTGATCAGTATCACCATTATCTCTAATGTCAAACTTTCAGTATTATGTGTAATTTTGAAAAGATCGTTATTCCATTTCAGATAAACATTGGTATAATCATATTTCAAGTCACACCTAAAGCACACATTGACCAAATACAAACATTCCTGATGCTGCACTCTGCTGTTCCATATTCCTGAGCAGTAACTCTGTCTTCACTGCTCTTAGTTATGACTCCTTTTGGCTTAATGCTTTTGGCTTGTTATTGCCAATCTTGCATCACTGCTACAATTGAATCCTCCATTATTAATGTTATTGCTGAATGTTTCATTTCAGCCATAAAGTTTGCTGGGAATTAATGATTATCCTGGAATTGTTTTTCAGATTTCAGGCATAGAGTCATAGAGATGTACAGCATGGAAACAGACCCTTTGGTCCAACTCGTACATGCCACCCAAATATCCTAAATTAATCTAGTCCCATTTGCCAGCATTTGGCCTATATCCCTGTGAACCCTTCCTATTCATATACCCATCCAGATGCCTTTTAAATGTTGTAATTGTACCAGCCTCCACCACTTCCTCTGGCAGCTTATTCCATACTGGACTCTCCCATCCCAGGGAAAAGACTTTCCCTATTTACCCTATCCGTGCCCCTCATGATTTTATAAACCTATATAATGTCACTAGTCAGCCTCCAACGCTCCAGAGAAAACAGCTTCTCCCTATAGCTCAAACCCTCCAAACCTGGCAACATCCTTCTAAATCCTTTGTGAACCCTTTCAAGTTTCACAACATGTTTCCAACAGGAGGGAGACAGAATTGCACACAATATTCCAAAAGTGGTCTAACCATATCCTGTACAGACATAACATGACCTTCCAACTCCTATACTCAGTGCTTTGACCAATAAAGGAAAGTGTACCAAATGCAGCCTTCACTATTCTATTTCAAGGAACTGTGAACCTGCAGTCCGAAGTCTCTTTGTTCAGCAAAACTCCCCAGGACCTTACCATTAAGTATATAAGTCCTGCCCTAATTTTCCTTTCCAAACTGCAGCACCTCACATTTATCTAAATTAAACTCCATCTGCCACTCCTCATCTATTTCAAAAGTATGTTTCTTTTTGAAAATGTAACTCACGTTGGTACTAGGAATCTATCCATGCTTAACACCTCAGTAAAGTCCCATAACTTAAAGGCAAACACTAAGTTAAGAATCTCCAAATAGATTATTTTCAGTCTCGCATATAATCTTATAAATTCTAATATATATTCTTTTACAGAACATTAATCCTGTTTACAATTCATCAAAATCTGACAATGCCTCATTTGCATTTTTAGGTCATCTTTCTTTATTATAAATTTTCTTCATCAATATTTGGTGGAATGTCATGTCCCAACACTTTGCACTTGCTTTGCACAGAAAAGGATTCTAATTTTCCAAACTTCACTTTCAGGCAAACATCCCCTGCTACCAATGTAATTTCAGATTCAAGCCAGTCAGTGAGACAGAAACCAAGATGCACTTTTGATATCAACCTATTATGATATGTTATGAAATGTCTTTGTGGATATCAAACTCCAAGATGAAACTGAATCTTCTAAACACACTATTACCACAACAACCAAACACTCTCCCAACAAACGTAAATTTGTGGATACAGGGCAGTTGCCAATTTATGAATGTCCCAACTTACAAATGCTCATACTCAAGAATGTGATCCCACACAGGGATATAATTTTAAATATCTGAGATACAAACATTTCCTGTATTTACGAACAGCTGCTTTGTATTGTCCTGCATTGTGTTCTGACTTGTGTACAAATCGACTTGCAAATGGATTCAGGACTGGAATACATTCGCAACCCAGGAACTGCCTGTGTTATTAAATACCAAGTCTTACAGTTTCTTTTCCACCTGTCTCACTTGATCCCTTTTTTTTATTTTTTATCCAGAATTGCTTTCAAATACAACTGAACATATTGTTTTCCCCCACCACCACATCATCCATATTACTTTGCACATTTATCGATTAAATCACCTGAGTTTTCAATTAATTTACCTGCATAGCCCATCAGTGGCAGTGTATTAGCACTGAAGGTGATGGAAAAGGCAAGGAAAAAGGGAGAGGACAAAATCAAATGGAGTTGGAGAGGAAGATAAGACATTCCACCTCCTGCAGTGTCTACTTCTCCCTGAGTGTATTAGTGGATGTTTTGTGCTTCCTTTCCAAGGACACCCAGGCTTGAACGTAGCTGCAGAAAAAAATAAGTCAGTTGAGAACTATGAACTACTTCACAGCCTGATGCCTGGACCTGTTAATGACCTCTTTGGCCAAGCCCAGGAGCAGCCTCTACTGTATCCAAAGATAAGAAGTGTGGGGCTGAAGTGTGGCCAAAAGAGTGATTCCTGTTTATATCTACCTTGTCAATTAAGGCTCTTAAGGCACAGCAGTAGTGTCCCTACCTCTGAGCCAGGAGTTTCAAGTTTCACCTGCGCCAGTGGTGTATTTATAACATCTCTGTATTTATACAGGTTAATTAGAAAATATCTCTACCCAGCCAACTAATTAATCAATTCTCCCCATCACCTGCTTACCTCCCTGCTTTCTCCATTGGGATAAGGCACCCTTGTGGCACAATGATCATGTCCTTACTGTTGAGCCAAGAGGCTCAGGTTCAAGTCCCACCTGCTCCAAAGTGTGTTAGTAATATCTCTAAACTGGTTGATGAAAAAAAAACTATTTTGAGCTATCTAATGGATCTTCTGGTGTTCCAGTGATGGGTGCACCATGACTGCTTGTTCTTACAACTTGTTTTTGCTCAGCAGATGTCCAATCATGGAGCTGTGTTGAGCAACAGTGATCCCACCCTAATATTTGCATTTCTCGTGCTGTTTTCAATTTCCACGATTTCATTCAGCTTCATGATCAGTGTCTTCTTCTCCAAAGGTATGTGCCCTGGATCTGTCTCAGAGACAATGACAGCTGTATTTATTAGATTGCATTTAATTTTGTTTGTTGTTACAAAATAAAATTCACTACACAGTGCCAGTAATATTGTAGTGATTTATTTAGCAGAATAAATGAAGTGTTACAATGCAAAAGGTGGCCATTCAAGCTATCATATGAATATCAGTTTGGATTTATTAGGAGCTTTGAATACGGCAGTAAGGAGCAAAGGAAAGGTGTGCTTTATCCATTCCCAGGTTGCAGGAAGAAGTCATTCTGAGGATTAAGGACTGCAATTACATAGGTAGATTAGGGAAGTTGGAGTTATTTTCTCAAGGTAAGGTGGAGAGGAAATTTGATAAAGCTGTTCAAACTCACTTGAAACAGAGTAGATCGGGACAGACTGGTCTATGGTGGAAGGGTCACAAATGTGGAATTCTATATGAACAGGGATGATTGAATTGAATAGTGTAGATACTTTTAAGTGAAGCTAGACAGCTGTATGAGGGGAAAGGGAATAGAGGGTTGTGCTGATGAATTTTGATGAGAAAGATGTGAGGAGGTTCAATTGGAGGATGGACTGAGCAAATCCTGTTTCTGTGCTGTATATATATTACATCATTCTATGTGAACCAGACAGCGTTAAGTTTAGGTATTTGACAAAGAACCAATTGTGAAATTATGTACCGAATGGTTGAGATCTAGAATACATTGCTTGCGAATTGGATCGGCACTTGAAATTAAAAGATTTAAAGGCACTAGGGTGAGGTGAGTAGCTCTGACAGAAAGTTGACACAAACCTAAGAGTTCAAATACCCTTCTTTGATGATGTAACCATTCTATGATTCTGGTTAGTTACAGTTCAACATAACATTTAGGTTGGGCACCTGAGCAACTGTGAGAAGCCCTTGTCGTAAGTTTCATAACCAGAGCATCCTGTTGCCTTTGCCATACCCTGGTGCAGGTTGGACAAATGCATTTTCAGCCACTTGGGTGAAGTGTTCCAGAATAGGACTGGCATATTTTAAGTAACTGCTTTCGATAGGAGAAACTGGAAACAAAAGGAACTAGGAATATGTATTGAATTAGATGATTTGTAGTACAGTTACACATGTATGCTACACCAGTCATCTCTGCAGGTACTTCACTAGAATCAGTGCAGATAGTAGTTTTACAAAAGCATCTGCCAATGGCAGAATGAAATGTGTATCAGTATTTTACCTGGCTTCTTCTCTGTTTACAGCTAATGTAGCTGCTGCAGTTAGTGGATTCCTGTACTTCTTTTCATATATCCCTTACTTCTTCATCGCACCTCGTTACCACAGAATGACACATCCCCAGAAAGTGGCATCATGCTTGATCTCGAATGTTGGCATGGCACTGGGATGCCAGCTAATTGGCATGTTTGAAGGGAAAGGTAAGAGCAATGAGATTCTGTGCCAGTACTTGCTTATTATACTACTATTGCTAATATATGAAATATGAGCTCAGGTTTCTGGTAGCGCTTGTCCCCAAATTTGAGTCCTGGAGGAGCGCATGATCTAAGCTGTCAGTTCATTGCAACACTGAGGAGAACATTAAACTGAGGCCCCAACAGTCATCCTCACATTTAACAATGTGATATGAAAGTTCTCACAGCACAATTTTTAAAAATAGCAGGGAGATCTTCCTAGTGCCCTGGCCAGCATTTATCACTCAATCATTATCAAAAACAGATTCATAATTAGAAATCTCATTACTGTTTGTGCAATCTTGCTATGTTGATTGTTGTCAATTACTTATTTCAGAAGTGCTCGATTGGCTATAAAGCTTTTTGGGACATCTTGAAGTCACAAAAGGCACTTTATAATTGCAATTGTTTTCTTTTGATAGTACATGCCATGTGGATCTGAGTCAGTTTGGGCAGTTGGCAATATTGTGTAGCTGATTATCTCTGAATGCCATTTTCACATAGCCTTTGCCCTCCAGGCACTTGGCTGTTTCTTTTCTCCGTTCATTATTGGGATTAGCTGTATCTTGCAGCAGTGCCTGTGATTGGCCTTCCCTCAAGAGGAATTACCTGTGTTTGGACCATATTTGGTTTTCTGGCCATTCAGTATAATTTAACTTCAGCACTGAGCTGTCTCATCATGAAACACTGATGAAAGATGACCCTTTTTCCTTGAGGTTGGTTGTTCTAAGCAGGAATTAGTAAACTGAACTTTTCCAGATACTAATGTCATACATAAATGTATCATAACTTGCACTCCAGCCTTTCCTAATTATTTTAAGGACATAATCTATTGTGTATTGCCAGTGAATAAATTGATGTATTATGCTGTGGGAAATAGCTGTGCACAAAAGTGATAAAGTAAAAAAGGATTGTGACTTCCTGGCAAAACCAATTAGCAACTATATAGCATTGAGCCACTACACTAGTTATGAAATGTATTAACATATAATTTAACCAGGTCATAAACTGGATTTCTATCATTGCCCACAGCTGTTTCCTTGCCTCTACACATGCTTCTTCATTCTTTCTTACTTTTCCTCAGGGGCTCATCCCTCTCATACTCTTCCCCCTCTCTCTCATTGACTTGCTCTCTCTCTCTCATTTTCACAATTTCTTCTTTTGTTACACTAGCTCACCCTCGTTCACTCTGCCTCCTTTTTACAGTACGTCGTCCTGCCCTCACACTTCCTCGCCTTCTCTTCACCCTTCACATTGCTTCAACTTCTCTCTCACTGCACACCCTCTCTCAAGTTGCTTCACTGTCTCACACTGCCTGACCCCCTCAAACTGCCATCTCTCCCTCAGATTCCCTGACTCTTTCTCAAGCCTCTCTCATTTCCTTCTTGTGCTGCCTCATGCTTCTGCATGGTCAGGCACATGCAGCAGTTGTTTAACCTCACAGCTGTATGTTGAATATTTTCTAGCATTTGGTTTTTCATTAGCGCTTGCAGAATAAACGTTGAGAAATTATATCTTTGGAGACAGTGAAACAATACAAAGCCTCCCCCAACAGGAAATATGCTTAATTTTCTCTGATTATACATTGACACACTGTTTCTACTCAAAAGCTATGGCCAATGCAGCCCAGCATGAGCTCTGATGCAACCCAGGACTCTCCTATTGTTTGATAACCAGTGTGTTTTAAATAACAGTGGGTTCAGCATGATTTTTTGCAAAGGCCATCATCAAATGGGGAGGAGGGAAGACATGCACAAAATGAGAATTACAGATAACTATAATAATGATTCTTGTGACCTTCACAGACTGTGGTTGTGAAAAGCCACATAATTCATCTGCACTCAGAGTGCTAATGTTGATAATTCAAGTACTTTCTTTTGAACATTTATTTTCTGATTTCCTTGTGTTTATTTGAAGGTGTGGGTGTACAGTGGTCAAACATATACCTGCCCATCAGTGTGGATGACAGTTTTACTCTTGCTCAATCAATGGCAATGCTGATACTTGATTCAGTTGTTTACATTTTGGTCACTTGGTATGTGGAAACTGTGTTCCCTGGGGAGTATGGAATACCACAGGTCTGGTACTTTTTCATCTTGGTAAGTTGCTGTAAACATTTCTGTAATTAGTATGTACAGAGGAACCTCGATTATCCAAATTTCGGATTATCCGAACAAGATCACAAGGTCCCAGTGCTTGGCTAAACTGTACTATCTGGCATTTGATTATCCGAACACTCGATTATCCAAATAAAATACTCCCCATCCTGTCATTTGGATAATCGAGGTTCCTCTGTGATTCAATAAATTCAGGAAGCAGTCTCCATCACATGCTGTCTCCTCTGAATCTATTCCTAGCTTCCTCCTTTCCTTCAACCATCTACCTAGCTTGTTCCTAAATATTAGCCTGATTTCTGCTGCAAATCATTTATGCTACACAAATACAAGTCAATTCCCAACTTCAACAAGAGAGAATTTTAACTGTCTTCCCTTTATATTCAATATCATCAGTGTTATAATTTACCAGAAACATATCTGAACCAGGTATAAACATATAGCGGCTACAAGTGGTCAGAGGTTAGGAAGTCTGTGGCAAGTAACTCACTTCCTGGTTCCCCAAAACCTGTCCAACACCTTCAAGGCACACATCAAGAGTACCAACTGCAGTGCAGCAATGTGCTAAGGGTCCTCAGATAGTATCTTTCAGACCTGCAAAATCTGCAACCTAGAAGAATAAGGGCAGCAGCTGGGTGGGAACACCACCATCTTCAAGTTCCCTTTCAAGCCAGATATGGGGTGGATAATTTTGGTAATTCTGTTCAGGCATCAAGTGAAGTGATAGCTCCAATCTAAGTCTAAGTTCACAAAAACAAGCTTTGTGCCGTCCAGATTCCAGAACCAGTAGTCGTAGTGGTAATAATAATAACCAATGGTGAGCCAATTGGATACAAAATTGGCTTGAAGGTGGGAGACAGAAGGTGGTGGCGGAGGGTTGTTTTATTGACTAGAGGTCTGTGATCAGTGGTATGCCACAAGAATCAGTGCTGAGGCCATTGCTTTTCGTTATTTATATAAATGATTTGGACATGAATAAAGGAAGTATGGTTTGTAAGTTTGCAGATGACACCAAAATCAGTGATTGTAATGGATAGTGAAGAAGGTTATCTCCGAGTACAACAGGACTTTGATCAGATGAGCCAATGGGCCGAGGAGTGACAGATGGAGTTTAATTTAGATTAATGTGATGTATTGTATTTTGGAAAGGCAAATCAGGGCAGGACTTTTATACATTTTATAGGGCCCTAGGAAGTTTGCTGAGCAAAAGGATCTTGGGGTGCATAGCTTCTTGAAAATGTAATCACAGGAAGAAGGTGTTTGGCACGCATGCCTTCATTGGTCAGTGCATTGAGTAAAGGAGTTGGGGCATCATATTGTGGCTGCACAGAACATTGGTTAGGCCTCTTTTGGAATAGTGCATTCAATTCTGATCTCCCTGCTAGGAAAGATATTGTTAAACTTGGAAAGGTGCAGAAAAGACTTACAAGGATGTTGCCAGAATTGGAGGGTTTGAACTATAGGGAGAGGCTGAATAGGCTGGGGTTTTTTTCCCTGGAACGTAGGGGGCTGAGGGGTGACCTTACAGAGGGGCATGGATAGTGTGAATAGCCAAGGTGTTTTTCCCAGGGTAGGGATTACAAAATTATAGGGCATAGGTTTAAGGTGAGAAGGGAAAGATTTAAAAGGGACATAAGGGGCAATGTTTCCATGCAGGGGGTGATGCATGTATGGAACAAGCTGCCAGAGGAGGTGCTGGAGGCAGGTACAATTACAACATTTAAAAGACATCTGGATGGATACATGAATAGGAAGAGTTTAGAAGAATATAAACTAAGTGCTGGCAAATGGGACTAGATCAGTTTAGGATATCTGGTTGACATGTTCATTGCCTGTTGGACTGAACGGTCTGTTTCCATTTTGTATAACTCTATGACTCTATAATTCCACATCATCCAGCTGTTTCTGCATCCAGAACATCTGAACCATGGGTCCTAACAGTGGCAGCCAGAGATTCACTCTTCAGCCAACATGTATTGTATGTGGTAGAGTTCCAATAATGGTCGTATTCCTAGATATAACTGCGATGGTATGATTGGGTTGAGGGTGTGTTGCAGTGGCCCACAAATGGAATTTGTTCCCATCTCCTATATCAACTGGTGAGAATGTCTGTGTCCACTGTTTAATACAGCAGAATGGATTATTTAAAGGACCCTTGTTATTCTGTGTTAACTTGTGATGTTTATGCAGCCTTCATACTGGCTTGGGAAGCCGAGGTCTGAATACATCAAAATAAACAAAGAGGATGATGAAGCAGAAAAACCACTAAACACTGAATACATGGAAGATGACCCATTGGATATTGAAGCTGGCATCAAAATCAAAGACTTGACCAAGGTAGGGAATGGAATTTGATTGTTGCTCACAATGTTTTGGTTGTATTGAATTACTTCCCTCAAAAAGCTTTTAATGCTGGGAGGTCAATTGAAAATGTAAAAACTAAGAAATTAAGATTTTTGTTGGGTGAGGGATATTCAGGGTCACAGAGCCAAGATGAATTGATACTATTAGGACACAGATCAATCATGAGCTAATTGGATGGTGAAACATACTTAAAGATCTTCTTCTTGCTCAAAATCTTGAGGCACACATTCGTAGCAACTTAGGAAATAGAACTCTGTCAAACTTCTTCACCATTCTGTATGACCATGGCTGATCTTCAGCTTCAACTGATCTTTCCTACCTATTTCTTATATCCCTTGCTTCCTGAAGAGACACTAAGTCTGACTACCTTGCCTTAAGTATATTCAGTCATGGAGCATCTTTAACCATTATGTGTAATGAGATAACTTTCATCCTTTTAATCTTCAGGTACTGTAAGCCAAGGTAATTCAGTCATTCAAAACTAGGGGAATGATCCACAACAGACATTCACACACCCCTATCCAAGAAAGTAAAAATGACAGGAAAGAAGAGAAGTTACAAATTACTTAATAATCAAAGATACTGACATTATTTGACATGAATTAATGAGTCCAGTAAGTCAATGTCTCATTGAGTCCTTTCAGTTGGCTGTGCTCTTTTGCATGAGTTCAGACGCAGGTGATTTGCAGGTGAAGGTGTGGACATTGTAACTTGAAGATTGGTTCATTTTGCAGGTAAAATACAGGAATTATTTCCAGAATTAAGATTTGAGTGAAATTGAGAACAGAGGCAGGCATTAGTTAAGTCTAAGACAAAAAACTGCAGATGCTGGATTCCAAGGTAGACAAGCCGAAGGCTGGAAGAACACAGCAGCCAGGCAGCATCAGGAGGTGGAGAAGTCAATGTTTCAGGTGTAACCTTTCTTCAGGTCCTGAAGAAGGGTTACATCCGAAACATTGACTTTCCACCTCCTGATGCTGCCTGGCTGCTGTGTTCTTCCAGCCTTCTGCTTGTTGACCTTAGTTAAGTCTGAAGCTGCTTTAACTACTTGTAACACAGAAGAGTGAATAAAGAAGTAAAAATCTGTATAATTAAAGATGATCCAAATAAAGCAGGGAATATGAGTCATTTAAACATGCTTCTAGTCAAGCCACTGAACTACCAAGGTGGTTCGATGTCCTTCATCAACTGTGTTTTGTAACAGATAACTGTGGAGTCATCAACACCAAAGTAAGCATGAATTGGTTTCAGTGGTTTCCTTTATTCCAAAATGGCAAGCAATTCCATCTGCAACTCCTTTGTGTTCGTTCAGCTGGAATAGCTGCACAACATGACATTCCTCATGCAAAGATGCATTTACTTTTGTCTTGGTAATTGCTGGACATTTCTAAAGGCAGCAAACTTGTCTATTCTTGTTCAGTAGCAGCTATTTTAAAACAAGAATTTAAACAGATCATATCGTTTTTAAAAAGGCACCGTTTAGGATCTCTTTCTTTCTTTCCTCTGAGCATTGCATTATCCTATTCCTGATGAAGGGCTTTTGCCCGAAACGTCAATTTTCCTGCTCCTCAGATGCTGCCTGAGCTGCTATGCTTGTCCAGCACCATTCTGATCTAAACACTTATACAACAAACCATTCTTATTGCTTATTACCTGCATGTTACCTATTTGTGTTCCTTTGATGTGTAAACTCAAAGTTTCTGTGGGAGTTTCATGACTTCTGCTTTTCTTTCTATTGTGACCAAAATGAATAACCCCTGACCCATGTTATAGTTCATCTGCCACTTTGTTGTCCATTCATTCAATCTATTCAAGCCTCTTTTCAGCCTTTTCATGTCCACAATGTGCACCCCCACCTAGCTTTGTATTGTTAGCAAACTTAGGTAAATTATACTTTATCACTTAGCCTTTGTTATGAATATAGATTGTAAATAGCTGGGGCCCCAGTACTAGTCTTTATGGAACATTTCAAATTTGGCAGGTTGTCAGAGATAAATGCATTTTATACTATGTTTCCTGTTCATTAACTAATCTTGAACCTGTGCTAATATATCATCCATGACTCTACAATCCAAGTATATGATATCTACACATTCCCCTTTATTTACTCTATTAACTATGTTTTTAAAGCCTCTAAAAATGTCAAACACAATTTCCCTTTCATAAAATAATGTTAGCTTTCCTCTTGCTATGATTTTCAAGGTCAGTTGTTAAGTCAAATGACAGATGTCAGGCTAACTGGCCCGTAGATTTCTGTTTCATCCCTTCCTGATTTCTTGAATAGCCATGTCACCTTTGCTAACTTCCAATCAGAACACGGAGGGGATCTTACAAAATCTGTAAAGTTCTAAGAGGACTACACAGGGCAAGTGGGGGAAGGATGTTCCTGATGACAGGGCAATTCAGAACCAGAGGTCAGAGTTTAAGGATACATTTAGGGCTGAGAGTCAGACACATTTCTTCATCAAGATCCTGTGGAACTTTCTGCCACAGAAAGCACAGAAAGTAGTACCTTGGTAGTTCAGTGGCTGGACCAGAAGCACATTTAATTGACTGAAATTCCTGGTTTGTTTGAGTCATTTTTAATTATACAGATTTTTACTTCTTTACTCACTCTTCTGAGTCACAAGGAGTTAAAGCAGCTTCAGATGTTTTCAAGAAGGTAAGAGAGAGTTCTTAGGGGTCAAGGGATCAAAGGGACAGTGTACTGACTTGGCTGATCAGCCACTTTCAGATTGAATGGTGGAGCAAGTTTGAAATTCCAAGTGGATTACTCCTGCTTGCATTTTCTAAATCTATGTTTTTCAGTCTCTTGGGACCATTCTAGAGTCTTACAAATTGCAGGCTTTGAGATGAGCTATGATAAACCCTGACACTGTTCCTTGATGCCAGTTCACATTTTTGTTTTCTGTAGGTGTTCAAAGTTGGAAACGAGATGAAGGAAGTAGTTTCTCATCTAACCATCAACTTATACAAGGGACAAATCTCAGTATTGCTGGGCCACAATGGTGCTGGAAAGACTACTACTCTGTCCATGCTCACAGGTGTGTTCACGGACATTAGAGTGCACCCTTCTATTCTAGGAATATTCTCTCGGCTTAATTTTGTTCCATCTGACTTTTCTATTTGGACAACACATTGCTACTGTTGTTTATTGAAAGCAACATTAATGGTCAGACATAAATACTCAGTATGTTCCTTCGGCAAACTGAGTTTATTTGACATGGTGTTTGTTGATGTTGCAAGAGTATACACAGAAGCAGCATAGGTTTTGAATTAAATTGAAATTAAGAGTGTTAAGCCTAACAGACACCTAGAAATGTAAAATGAACTTAAAGAAAATGTAGATCTGTGAAGAGAAAAAAAACTGTTACAAGACTTTCTTTTAGTTTAAAAAAAGGCTGTATTTTGTGCATGTACAGTCTGAAAGAAAGTTACACAGACATGGTTGGAATTTGGCACTGTATTGTTGGTGTTAGCAGACATTTCGTTGACTGATATACAAGAGCCCAATTTAATCACAGAAGTGTCCAAAGTAGGCTATTGAATGATCTGTGCATGTGGTGCATCTTTCTGCCGGGCATGGAGTGCAACTAACAGAGAATTCTGGAGAAACTCAGCAGGTCTGTAGCAGAGAAAGAAACAATGTTAACGTCTTGAGATCAGTCTGACTCTTCTTCAGAGCTAAGCTTATACAAGGGGCAAATATCAGTATTGTTGGGGCTGGAAGACCTCTACTCTGGCCATGTTCACAGGTGTGAAAGTTACATTGGACTCAAAACATTAACTCTGTTTCTCTCTCCACAAATGCTGCCAGATATGCTTCGTTTCTTCAGTATTCTCTGTTTGTTTTAGATTTCCAACAACCACAATATATTATCTTTAATGGTATGGAGTGCAGTCTTGTTAGGTATTCCTGTCTGAATATTTAAGCACATGTTGGAGAGATTCAAGATGTAAGGAACCACTGGAATTTGGCTGTGTTTCTGCCAATGCAACTGCAAGGGATGCACGCACTGCACATGTAGTCACAAAGCCTTGTGACATCACTGAACATGTTTAAATCTATAATTTAAGTTCTGTTTTAGACCACAAAGAAAGAGTAGATTAACACAAAGAGCACCTAATTTAAACAGAAACATTTTTGAATACAAAACTCTTAACTGATTCAATTTAGTTAATACAATTTTGGGAGTTGTAAAGGGCATTTGAAACTGCTCTGGCCGCAGTTCTTTGTCTTTAAATTGCATTGCATTGCATCAAATTAGTTCTCTAATTCGGGCACACATTTTGCAAAAAGATTGTTTATCTCAAGCAAAATGTTTATTTGTAATCATTTTGATAATTTCTGCCTGAAACACAACAACTGCTTTGATAGTCCAAGTTAATAATATGTCAACAGAAAGCTCGTTGTTTGAAGCTGACTATAGCCACTAAATCAGTAAGGCTTTGTGTAAATGGTGGAGCTTTAAGGCCTTGAAAGCCACGAATACCCTTAGCATCGCACCTTTGTAGGCAAGTGTTAATTTCTGAGTTAATCCTGTTAAAACAGAAGTTATATCCTACAGACTTAAAACACAACATATTATGAGCTAAAACTGGCAAAGTAGAATCAAGTGGTTTCTATATAGGTCTTCAACCCACAGCTTCTTGTTTTTCACACGGAAGATGAATTTGAGGATTCTCAAAATCTTAGTGAATTCACAAAATCTCTCTCCCAGGCTTTTAGTGTCACATATTTCATGTTGAATTCAACCTGAACCTAAAGAAATTCCACTTTTGCCTCAAGTTGGCTTATCACAGTTAGTGATGAGATAATTTAGAGTAAGAATTGGAGAGGCCCCAACATTGAGAATCCATGTTAGAAATCTGAAGAGCATAAGAAGGAATGGATAACTGAGTGGAGGATGAATGTGTGAATGGATGGCAAGCCGTATTTTTGGTCTGGTACTGACCTATTTAAGGAATGTATTTGAAGTGCATGTTAGTCCTATTCGTATTGCTCTATCAAAACTGCTGCCGGAACAGATAACCTGTTCTCTTGTTTGTTAGGTCTGTTCCCTCCTTCAAGTGGCACTGCCAACATTAATGGGTATGATATCTGCCAGGACATGCCACTGGTTCGCCAAAGTCTTGGACTCTGTCCACAGCACGATGTCCTATTTGATAACCTTACCGTAGAAGAGCATCTGTTATTTTTTAGTGGGGTAAGTTATATTGGAGGGGAAGAACACACAGTTAAAGGTTTAAAGGAAATAGTCTGTCTCCATGCTGCTGACTGCATAATATATTATTTATCAGCTATTGTCCTTATAGATTGTTCCATCTGTTCATTGCAAAATGTCACTTTGATTCAGTGGTAGTCACCTGTTGCTCAGAATCAGGAGGTCATAGATTCTAATCCTTATTTGGGATTTAGCATATGTTCAGGCAATGCTGACAGCCTGAGATGCTGATGTGGATTTTTGTCATCAGGATGATTAAGAAATCTTTCCAAAGGAAATGTGGTAGCGTAGTAAACTTGGCACTGAACTAGTAATCCAGCGTCTCAGACTAATGTCCTAGGAACATAGTTGAAATCCCATCATGGCAGGTGGTGAAATTGGAGTTCAATAAAAAAAAAACCTGGAATTAAAGGCTAGTCTAATGATCGCCATGTAACCATTGTTAATTGTTGTAGAAACCCTTCTAATTCATTAACGTTCTTTCGTTCTTTAGAGAAAGTATTCTGCTGTCTTTACCCAATCGAGTTTACATGGGATTCCAGACCCACAATAATGTGGTTGACTTATAATTGCCATCTGAAATGGCTTAGAACACAACTTATTTCAAGAAACAATTAGGGATGGGCAATAAATGCTGGACTAGCCAACTATGCCCCCTATGAATATGATAAGAAAAAGATAATGTGCTAATCCTAATTTTGAGGTTCCAAACCCCACTTGCAAGTTTAATTTCTGATTATCAAAAGTAACTTTTAAGGGGAAGCTGGTTCAGGTCATGACCCTGATCCTGCCATCTTTAACATGGTTGGCTCCATTATAAAGATAGGCAAATTCCAGTCCTCCTTGACCTCATGGAGCTGTGATTCATGACACCTTGATGGTGTTGTGTACCATAGTATATATGAGGGAATGCCATGAAAGCTAAATGAATAAAATCCTTCTTGTGTCCTCTCCCCTTGCAACTTTATCCAGCCTCCCCAGTGCCTCTCATTAACACCAGGCCTATGCTGCCCACCCATCCCCAATGGCAGGCATTTGATACATGTTATGCCCATTCACTCACCGTGCACTATATAGAAGGAATAAATGCTTCAGCAATAATAGGATACACAGATATCTTTTAAATTGTCATTCATTAATTACTTTGTACTTTCTTAACAAAAACTACTTTTTTGTGACAAGTCAGTAAATGTGTTAATTGTCCAGTCTGTTTAAAGTATCAATAGAAGGAAGTCTTGAAAGCTCATAATTGTGTGTAAATTATCTTGGTGAAAAACTATGCAGTACTGGCTGAGAGCCCAGACATCCATAATTCTGTGGAAACATCTGAGCTCCAGCTGCATTGACTTCATTGGCTTTTTGATTTCTGCTGATGAGGGATACCTTGCAAAAACCTGAACATCTCACCTGGCTGTTCAGCAAACACCACTTATCCGCTCTGGAGTGAAATTTGTGGATCCAGTACTGGACTACTTAGTCACTTCAGGACCCACAATCCCAGAGTAAAGAGTTGCCTAATAAGGAGAAAGGGGCAGCAGAAGAGACTGTGGGGTGATAGAGTGTTCAATTTGGAGAGAAAGAAAAGAAGAGAGAGAGAGAGAGTGTGTGTGTCCCCATTTTGCTCCCGCATGGCAGAGGGGGAGAGACAGAAAGTGTGGTGAAGACAGAGTGAGACCGAGTGTGGGAGAGAAAGTATGCTTGAGGGAGAGAAAATGGAAAGCAAGTGTGAAGAGGAAGGAGAGAAAGAGGGGGAGAGATTGAAAGGGAAGAGTGTAAGAGAGCGTGACTATGGGGGAGGGAGAAAAAGAGGGAGAGAGTGTGGGGAAGGTAGGGGAGGGAGAGTCATACAGTTGTACAGCATGGAAACACACCCTTTGGTCCAACTCGATGCCAACCAGATATTTGGCCCATGTCTCTCTAACTGCCTCCTATTCATATATCCATCCAGATGCCTTTTAAGTGTTGTAATTGTACCAGTCTCCACCATTTCCTCTGGCAGCTCATTCCACACTAGCATCACCCTCTGCATGGAAAAAGTTGTTCCTTAGGTCCCTTTTAAATGTTTCTCCTCTCATCTTAGACCCATGCCCTCTAGTTCTGGACTCCCCTACCCTGGGGAAAAGACCTTGGCTATTCACCCTATCCATGCTCCTCGTGATTTTAAAAAACTTCGATAAGGTCACCCTTCAGCCTCCAACACTCCAGGAAAAACGTTCCAGCCTATTTAGCCTGTCTCTATAGTTCAAACCCTCCAACCCTGGCAACATCCTTGTAAATCTCTTCTGCATCCTTTCAAGTTTAACAATATCTTGCTAACAGCAGAGAAAGAGAGGGGGAGAGATTGTAGGGGAGTGAGGAAAGGAGAGGGAGAAAGAGTCTGGGAAGAAGATGAAAGAGGTAGCGAGTGTATGGCAGAGGGAGAGAAAGATAGGGAGAAGAAGTGTGGTAGGAAGGGGATGAGAGAGAGAGTATGGGGTAGGAGGGGAGAGCAAAAAAGACTGGTTGAAACAGGGAGACAGAAATTGTGTCAGGAAGGGAAAAGGAGAAAATGAGAGTGTGCGGGGTCGGAAAGGAAATGGAGTATGTGAGAGGGGAAAGAGTGAGCGTGGGGGAAACAGATGGAATGAGTTTGGTTGGAGAGAGAAATAGTGTGGGGGAGGAACAGAAAGAAAAGAAGAGAGATGGTGTGCGGGAGGGAGAGAGAATGTAGAGCAGAGGAAATCGCCTTCATTGCTCAGACCGTTGAGTATAGGAGTTGGGACATCATGTTGAGGTTGGCGAGGACACTTCTGAAATGCTGTGTACAGTTCTGGTCCCCTTGCTCTAGGATGGATATTATTAAATTGGACTGGGTTCAGAAGAGATTTACCAGAATGTTGCCAGGACTGGAGGGTTTGAGTCATAAGGAGAGCCTGAGACATTTTTCCACTGCAGCACAGGAGCTGACGGATGACCTTACAGAGCTTTATAACATCACAAGGGGCATAGATGAAGTCAGTAGCAAAAGTCTTTTTCCTCAAGTGGATGATTTCAAAACTAGGGGGCATATTTTTAAGATGAGAGGAGAAAGATTTAGGAGAGACCCAAGGGTCTGATTCCATGCTGTATGACTCGACAAGAGAGTGTGGGGTAGGAGGACAGAGAGAATGACAGGGAGAATGTGGGAGAGAGAGAGATTGTGGATGAGGGTGGAGACAATGAGTGAGAGTGTAGGTTGGGGGAACACAGAGTGCATGTGGGTAAAAGAGGGAGAGAGAATGAGTGTATGGGAGGGGGTATGGTGGGAAACAGAATGGGGATGGAGAGAGAGAATGTGAGGGAAGGAGAAAGAAAGGGGGAATGTGGGAGACGGAGAGAGGGAGAGATTGCGGACAAGAATGGAGAGAGTAAATGAGTGTGGGAGAGTGAACAGAGAATGAGTACGGGTGAAGGAGTGAGAGAGAATGAGTGAATGGGAAGGGAGACAAAGTGTTAATGTGGAGTAGGCAGAAAGAAAGAGTGTGCATGTGTGGACAAGGAAAAGAAAGTGTGGGGGACAGGAAGGGATACAATGTGCGAGACAGAGTACTAGTGAGAGGAGGGAGAAAGTGAGTGTGGGTTAGAGACAGGGAGGTATTAAGAGTGTGGGGATGGGGCAGGGACAAAGTACAAGAGGGAGAGATGGAGAAGGAGTGTAGGGGAGGGTCAGACAGAGTGAGTGTGAGGGAAGGAGAGAAAGACTGTGAGAGATTGTATGAGGAAGAGAGAGAGTGTGTAAGAGTGGGGCAGAGAAAGATTTATTGTGTTGGTGAAGAAAGGAGAGAGAGAGAACCAGAGACTGTGGGAGGGAGAGGCAGAAAAGGGATGTAGGGAGGGAAGGACAGGGAAAAAACGTAAGGGAAGGAGAGAAAGAGTGTGTGTGTGTGTGTGTAGAGTAAGAGCTCATGTGAGGGAGGGATGAGAGTGAGGGGGGAGAGAGTGTGTTGGTGAAGAAGGGACAGAGCAAGCAAGTTGAGGAGGGGAGGCATTGTAAGCATGAATAGGGAGGGAGGCAGAGCATATGACAAGTGCATGAAGCAGAGAGAGCACCATTGATGAGGGAACTACAAAAGAGTCACAGTTGGCTCTCATCCTCCAACTGACAATTAGAATTTGATCGCATTGTCTTAGCTTATTGACCCAGCCATTTCCATCTCACAGCTCAAAGGCTCTGGTCAGATCCACGAAGAGGTAAACCGGATGTTAAGCATGTTGAAGTTGAAGGATAAAAGAAAAGCAAAGATCAAGACTTTGTCTGGTGGAATGAAACGGAAGCTCTCCATTGGAATTGCTCTCATCGGCAACTCTAAGGTAATAACACCTTTAAGACCTCAGGGCAACAGAAGGTGTTTTATGCCTGAAAATAAAATCATTTTGCCAGAAGCATTCAACAGATCAGGCTGCAGTGATTAGAGAAGCAAAGTTAATTGTCCAATGACTTTTGCTGTAACAGTATGTTTTTATTAATGCAGGGGAAGTGGGCTGCATTGGCTAGGCCTTAATTTATGCCCATCCATAATTGCCCTTAAGGTGATGTTGAACTGCTACAGTCAATTCGGGGCAGATAGATCCACAGTGCTATTAGGGAGCAAGTTCCAGAATTTTCACCCAGTGACGTTGAAAGAGCATGATACAGTTAAAAGTCAGGAGGTTGACTGACTTGGAGGAGAACTTGCAGGTCATGCTGTTCTCATGTTTCGACTACCTTTGTCCTTCTAAGCAGTAATGGTCATGAGTGCTGCCTAAAGAGGTGAATTTCTGTAGTGCATTCTGTCGAGATGCTCCTGTGCATCAGTCATGGAGTAAGTGAATGTTTGTAGATATGCTGCTGACAACAGGCTGCTTTGTCTCGGATGGTATCAACTTCAAGTGTTGTTAGAGCTGCATTTACCGAGGCAAGTGGAGAATATTTCATCCCACTCCAGACTCTTGCCTTGTAGAAAGTGGGCAGACTTTGAGGAATCAGAAGTGAGTTAACCACCACACTGTTCCTAGCTTCTGACCCACTCTTGTAGTCACCATATTTACATGGTTGGTCCAGTTCAATTTCTGGTCAATGGTAAACCCCTGGATGTCGATGTTAAGAGATTCTGCGATGGTAATGCCATTGAATATCAAGAGGCAATGGTTAGATTCTCTCTGGTGGGAGATGGTTGTTGCCTGGCTCTTGTGTGGCATGAATGTTAATTGTCACTTGTTAGCCCAAACTTGGATGTTGTGCAGATTGTTCTACATTTGGGTGTAGACTGCTTCAATATCTTTAGAACATTGTGTAATCACCAGCAAACTTTCCAATTCTGACTTTAAGAAAGGTAGCTAATGAAACAAATCAAGATGATTGGGCATTGGACATGAGCCTGAGAAGCCCCTGCAAAGATGCTCGAGTGCTGAGGTGGCTGATCTCTAAAAACTGCAAACCTCTTCCTTTGAGTTAGGTATGACTCCAACTGCTGGGGTTGCTGCTCCTTTAGAACAGAAGTAACATGCACATCAAACATGTCTTCAGCTCACAGTCCATCTTTTCTCAATCTGACAGTGAACAGTGGCACATGAAAAAGAAATGGTGTAATTCCAAGGGTGTGGGAAACCAAGACCTAAGTCAAAAGTTCAAGAAAATGGGGTAGCAACCTTTTCATTGTTTCAATCACCCAGAAACGGTGCCCTTTAGAGATTGGTCAAATTGCCACAGAGGATCTTATTATTGATTATTTGTTTTCTGTCCTTCAGATTGTCATGTTGGATGAACCAACATCTGGTATGGATGCACTATCCCGCAGATCTGCCTGGGATCTTCTACAGAACCAGAAGTATGGCCGCACTATCCTGCTAACCACTCATTTTATGGATGAAGCTGATCTCCTTGGAGATCGTATTCTGATCATGGCCAATGGGCAGCTTCAGTGCTGTGGAACATCACTCTTCCTCAAGAACAAGTATGGTGAGTAAGAGGAACAGTAAAATTATAACACTATAATCCTCCAAGGTCCCTGATGCCTTCAAATTGACCACTATTACATTCCCATTCTTTGCCCCAACCATTAGTAGTTGTGCTTTCAATCTGCTGGACTTTAAGTTCTGGAATTCCGTCCCTAAACCTCTCCACTTCCATATCCTTTAAGAAGCTCTTTAAAACCTCTATTTTCAGTAAGAGTTTTAATAACCTATCCCAAAGACCTCTGATTGAGATGTTTCACCATATTATAAGCACTAGCAATCTAAGTAGTCATTGAATTATGTTTATCAGGCACTAGCTGCACAATGACATGTTTCTGCAAACGACCAGCAAATTACAAACAGCATGGGAACAGGCCCTTCGGCCCAGCAAGTCCACACCGACCCTCCAAAGAGTAACCCACCCAGATCTTAGATTTACCCCTGACTAATGCACCTAGCACTATGCAATTTAACATGGCCAATTCACCTGACCTGCATATCTTTGTATTGTGGGAAGAAACCAGAGCTCCACGCTGACAATCACCCGAGGCAGGAATCAAACCCAGGTCCCTGGTGCTGTGAGGCAGCAGTGCTAACCACCGAGCCACCATGCTGCCCCAGTAGCAGATCAGTGAATAGGATAACATTTAGAAAAATAGCAAAAGATGAGAAAGATCAGTCTGGCTTTAACTCTCAGGGACTCCCTCGCTGTCCTATTGAAGCTTCTGGCCACTAGGCTTTTCTGTGCCACACAAACCTCCAGCTTTTCATTTTCTCCCCTGGCCCTGCCCAATAACTCTCAAATATTTGGACTTTTTCCAATCTGCATGCTCTAGATTCCACTCCTGTTGACTTTTTTAGTGCCTTATTTGAGTTATTGCAGATAGGTGGCCCAGAGTAAGGGAGGAGCACTAGGTGGGGAGTGTGAGGATACTGTTACAGAACCCAGAAATGAATTGCAAAGATCAGACCCATTCAGTTAGAGACTTGCAATCCATCCACAGACACTCCAGTGAGATGAGACTCAACCAAAGACGATAAAGACAGGCTCCCATGTCTCTGACCTGGGTGTTGCGAACTCATAACGCATCCTCTGCAACCTCAGTCTGTGCTGGTTTGGTTACAATTCTCATAATCTTGCTTTTCCTTTGTAATTGTTTTTTTCCATTTTAGAAAATAATGAACCTGCTAGAAACAATCTGCCTTAGAGGTTAATTTGATTGAGATGGTCAAGTGTGTGTGTATTTTTTTAAAACAGAAATTCTGCATTGAATTTATTTTCGTTTGAATGAGTGTAGGTTGCTGAGAGAGGAGTCACTGTATAATAGTGACACATCACCAGATTTCTGGCCTCAGTATTGATGGAAGTCCAGTGATCATGAAGTTTTCGGGTGAGGGAGGCCAATTGACCCATTTTACTCAATCCATTCAGAAAGGCTTTATATTCCCCTTATTGTAACCTGCAGTTGGTTCTTAAATAAATACAAGGTTTTCATGCTCAGCTGCTACTTGCATTCATTATCCTGTATCTGAAAGATCTCCTAATATTGATACAGATTTCCTTCAGATGGAACCTTTGACTCCTGTTGTAGTTTAACGTAATGGCTTGTTTCCAAATTATCTATTATCTTAGCTACCTCTAAACAGAATAGTGAAAAGCCCAAATTTCCCAACTTTTCCTTGTACTTCAAATCTCTGATTGTGAATCACCGTAAAGGTTCCTCTTGACACTCCATTCACTACTTACAATATCCCTTGTAACTCAGTGATCAGAACTGGTGTCGTCTGACCAGAACTGGATGCAGTGCTCAAAGTGCAATAACAAGCTGAAGCAGAGTTTGACTAGATTCAAGATCAGAGTCAAAAACTGTAGTGCTGGAAAAAGACAGCAGGTCAGACAGCATCTGAGGAGCAGGAGAGTTGCTGTTTCGGGCATAAGCTGATTCAAGCCCAGACCAGGTTAATGCAACTGATAAGATGGGCATTTCTGAAAGTATTACATTCCTAACATTATTAAACGCTGTGATGCACCTTCATAAAGTTTATACACTTGTAAGTTCTATTCCATAGCTAGCTTATTCAAACTGAAAAAAAAATCTCTTTTACCTACTCTGCTTATAGTGCTGGGTGTGTTGTTTCAGGTGCTGGGTACCACATGGTAATCGTGAAGCAACCTCATTGTAAAGTCGCTAATATTACCGCACTTGTGAAGAGCCTCGTACCCAATGCAGTCATGCAGACCAATGCTGGTGCTGAGCTGTCGTACATACTCCCAAATGAAAGCACTGACAGGTATATTATGGCAGAAGGAATCTCACCAATCATGGTCTGTGGAGCCAGTTTCTGAAAGTGTGTTTAAATAGGTGCACATGGACGCACTGCTGTGAACAACAGCATTTTTAAAAACCATTCCTTCATAGAATTTGAAATCACTGGCCAAGCCAACTTTATTAATCACCTTTAATTGCTGTTGAGAATTTGGTCATGAGCCATCTCCTTAAACTGCTGCAATCTATATGATATATGTACAGTTACAGAACTGCTAGAAAGCTCCAGGATTTATTTCCAGTGATAAGAGAATGAACAGCAATATTGTTGCAAGTCAGGATGCTGTGCAGCTTGGAGGGGAACTTGCGAGTGGTGATGTTACTATGCATCTGCTGCTTTGAGCTTGTATATGTTGGAAGCTGTGATTTTGAAGAGTGCTGTCAAAGTGTTGGAGTGTTGCCAGTTCATCTAATAGACAGTACACCCTGTGGCGGTGAAGGGAATGAAAGTTTAAATTGTTGAATGTGGCGTGAACCAAGTGGCCTGCTTTGTCTTGGATGATGTTGAGCTCCCTGAGTGTTGTTAGAGCTGCACTCTTCTGGGCAAGTGAGGAGTATGCCATCATGCTCCTGACTCATGGCGTACACATGGCAGACAAGCTTTGAGGTGTCAGGAGGTGCGTTATTCAATTGCAAAATTCCTAGCCTCCAATCTGTACCGTTAGCCAACAGATCTGCTCCTTTAATCACTCTATATCCATCTGCGTCTCTTCTCTAGGATCACTTAGCATTTCTTTATGCAACAAAACAATCAGTGGATGACTTGCATTCATTCTTTAATGTTTGATACTTCCTTTTCTCCAGCATTTATCTGAGATAACAAAATCAATCTGTAAACTGTACTCATTTACAATTTTCATCGAGTGTACATTATTTCTCAAATTATTAATAATAGAATGTACAATTGGTGAGGATTTTATTTTCAGAATCCTTGTATAAAATCTCACTCTCAATATTTTAAAAAGTTGAATTCTATATCTAAATTCAGAGTTTCAGCAGCCAACATTCGCTTAACAATCTTCTTTATTTTCTTATCTCAAACCAAAAGAAGGCATTTCCAATTTCTATTGCTAAGAAATATTAAACTAACAGCAATAGCACACCAATCAGGAAAATTAACATTTGAATGATTGCTTGAAATAACCAGCTTTACATTCTTTGGGCTATCTAAAGGTGGAACTTAAAATATTCTTTTATCTAGATTTTTTTCCAATGTTTCATTTTACCTTAAAGCATTTTAAACTTTAAGATGTTTGTTCATAACATGTAGCTCCAACATGTCAGAGATAGCTTCTGTTTACTCCGAGTGTCCAACCATTCAAGATCCACCATTTCTCCCCTCCTTTTCAGATATAATATCAGCTTTCTACTGTGATTTCGTAAAATTAATCAGGATGCATGTAACACTCTCTACTAAAGATTTTTAACTTAAATTTGTTTTGATATACACAGTTTACTATCAAAACAAATATATTTAAATCCCTGACAATCTCCATTCTCATTTTTAAATGTCAATATTTTCCTGTTTTTGTATCTTTGCCTCAAGTACATTTGACAATCTCTGAAAATGCGTGAATGTTAATTCCATGAGTAGGTGAGTGTCAGTCCCTGTGAGTGTGTTGGTCCCCATGAGCGAATGCGCAGCTGTGTCAGTATTGGTCTTGGTGAGTGCACAGGTGTGTCAGTATCGGTCTTGGTGAGTGCACAGGTGTGTCAGTATTGGTCTTGGTAAGTACGCAGGTGTGTCAGTATTGGTCTTGGTAAGTGCACAGGTGTGTCAGTATCGGTCTTGGTGAGTGCACAGGTCTGTCAGTATTGGTCTTGATGAGTGCACAGGTGTGTCAGTATTGGTCTTGGTAAGTACGCAGGTGTGTCAGTATTGGTCTTGGTAAGTGCGCAGGTGTGTCAGTATTGGTCTTGGTAAGTACGCAGGTGTGTCAGTATTGGTCGTGGTGAGTGCACAGGTGTGTCAGTATCAGTCTTGGTAAGTGCGGAGATGTGTCAGTATCAGTCTTGGTAAGTGCGGAGATGTGTCAGTATCAGTCTTGGTAAGTGCGCAGATGTGTCAGTATTGGTCTTGGTAAGTGCGCAGATGTGTCAGTATTGGTCTTGATAAGTGCGCAAATGTGTCAGTATTGGTCTTGGTAAGTGCACAGGTGTGTCAGTATCAGTCTTGGTAAGTGTGCAGATGTGTCAGTATCAGTCTTGGTAAGTGCGCAGATGTGTTAGTATTGGTCTTGGTAAGTGCGCAGGTGTGTCAGTATTGGTCTTGGTGAGTGCGCAGATGTGTCAGTATTGGTCTTGGTAAGTGCACAGGTGTGTCAGTATCGGTCTTGGTAAGTGCGCAGATGTGTCAGTATCAGTCTTGGTAAGTGCGCAGATGTGTCAGTATTGGTCTTGGTTAGTGCACAGGTGTGTCAGTATTGGTCTTGGTAAGTACGCAGGTGTGTCAGTATTGGTCTTGGTAAGTGCGCAGGTGTGTCAGTATTGGTCTTGGTAAGTGCGCAGATGTGTCAGTATCAGTCTTGGTAAGTGCGCAGATGTGTCAGTATCGGTCTTGGTAAGTGCGCAGATGTGTCAGTATCGGTCTTGGTAAGTGCGCAGATGTGTCAGTATCAGTCTTGGTAAGTGCGCAGATGTGTCAGTATTGGTCTTGGTAAGTGCGCAGGTGTGTCAGTATCGGTCTTGGTAAGTGCGCAGATGTGTCAGTATTGGTCTTGGTAAGTGCGCAGATGTGTCAGTATTGGTCTTGGTTAGTGCACAGGTGTGTCAGTATTGGTCTTGGTAAGTGCGCAGCTTTGTCAGTATTGGTCTTGGTAAGTGCACAGGTATGTCAGTCTCGGTAAGTGTGTAGGTATGTTGGTCACAGTGAGTGCGCAGGTGTGTCAGTATTGGTCTTGGTGAGTGCACAGGTGTGTCAGTATCAGTCTTGGTGAGTGCACAGGTGTGTCAGTCTCGGTAAGTGTGTAGGTGTGTTGGTCCCGATGAGTGAGCAGGCGTGTCAGTCTCAGTGTATGTGTGATAGTGAGTGCACAGGCATGTGGGTCTCCATCAGTGTTTGGGAGTACGCAGGTGTATTAGTCTCTATCAGTATGTTTGAGTGAGTGTGCAGATGTGTGTCAGTCTAGAGTGTGCAGGTCTTTGTGTGAGATTGATTGAGATGTGTCAGTCTCAGTGTATGTGAGAATGAGTGCACATGTGGGTCCGTCTATGTGTATGCATGTGTGTGTTAGTCTCAGTGTGTCTGTCTAAGTGAGTGCATGAGAGTTAGTGAACAGGTGTGTTAATCTAGGTGAGTCTGCAGATTTGTGTGAGATATTCATTAGATTAGATGAGATTACCTACAGTGTAGAAACAAGCCATTTGGCCCAACAAGTCCACACCAACCCATCCGAATAGTAACCCAACCAAACCATTTCCCCAACCCTAAATTTATCCCTGACTGATGCACCTAACACTATGGGCCAATTCACCTAACCTGCATATCTTTAGACTGTGGGAGGAAACCAGAGCATCCGGAGGAAACCCACGTAGACATGGGGACAATGTGCAAACTTCACATAGATAGTTGCCCAAGGCGGGAATCGAACCAGAGTTCCTGGCACTGTGAGGCAACAGTGCTAACCACTGAGCCACCATGCCACCCCAATTGGGTGCTTTGGTGTGTCAGTCTAGATGAGTGCACAGGTGTGTAAATTTCAGTGAGTATGAGAGAGTGAGTATGCAGGCATGAAGATCTCAGTAAGTCTTTGAGTGAGTGCACAGGCTTGTCCTTCTCTGTGAGATTAAGTAAGGAGCTTTGTCAGACTTGGTGTGTGTATGTGTGATAGTGAGCGCATATGTGCATGGCTCTCAGTAAGTGTTTGAGACTGAGTGCACAGATGTGTTGGGCTCTGAGTGCACAGTTGTGCCCATTTCAGTAAGTGTGTGAGAGTGAGTGCGCAGGTGTGTCGGTCTCGGTGAGTGCGCAGTTATAAAGTAATAGAATCATAGAGATGTACAGCACAGAAACAGACCCTTTGGTCCAACACATCCATGCCAACCAAATGTCTTAAACTGATCCTAGTCCCATTTGTGTGCCTTTGGCCCATAACCTTCTAAACCTTTCCTATTCATTTACCCATCCAGATGCTTTTTAAATATTGTTATTGCACAAGTCTCCAGCACCTTCTCTGGCAGCTCATTCCATACATGCATCACTTCTATGTGTAAGAGGTTTCCCCTTAAGTCCCTTTTAAATCTTTACCCTCTCACTTTAAACATATGCCCTCTACTTTTGGATTCCCCTACCCTGGGGAAATGACTTTGGATATTCACCCTATCAATGCCCCTCATGATTTTATAAACCTCTCACGTCCCTCCTCAGCTTTCAATGCTCCAGCTGTGATGGTCCCAGTGTGCGCACAGGTGGGTCGGTTTCAGTGAGTGCGTACGCAGGTGTGTCAGCCTTGGTGAGAATGCTCGTGAGTGTAAAACAAACGTTTGTGTCTGTATGTGTGTATTTGTTTGGTAAAAGCACCTCTTGTTATGCCGATGACAATCACTTTGCTGCAAAGGTTTTTTACACTTGGAGCAGCGGTGGGATTGGTCTTATAGACATCACTCACAGCAGCAGCAACCCTTACATTAGAGGTTTGTCTTGAAAGTGCTATGATTCAATATACTTACATCTGTCTTGCCGATAGGTTTGAAGACCTTTTCTTACAACTTGAAATGAAAAAGGAGAAGCTGGGAATTGCCAGTTATGGAGCTTCAATCACTACCATGGAAGAGGTGTTTCTAAAGTGAGTGTGAGGTCTGCCATTTTGCAGTTAATTTTACTGCTTCTGTTCTCTCACCCCTCTCTCCAGAGACATTTTATGTGGGCATAGAGCTGATGGGGTTTGTGGATGTTGAAGATCATTGTCACTTACCGGTCTACTTTCTGAAGCCATTCTCGCTAGCAGGAGCTCTCAGATCTATATTGTGTGGTGCATTAACGAAGTGTGCAAAAAAGTAGCTGAAGTGCCATCACTGGCAAGAGGCTGCAACCATAAGATGACAAGTTTACGTAGGCATCTTTCCTGTCTCTAATTTGCTCCCTTGTCTTTCCTTCCCTTGGATCTTCCTTCCTGTCACTTTCTCTCCTTCCTGCCTTTCTTTCTCTCTCTGTGTCTCTCCTTTCTGTCTCCCTCTCTGTGCCTGTCTGTTTCTCTCTCTCTCTCTGTCTCTCCCTCACTCCCTCTCTCACCCCACCCCGACACTGTTGTACTGTTTGCCTCTCCCTTTAAAACAATGACAAATTGCTTCTACAAATCCCAGAAAACATTGCATCGTTTCAACATTTCATTTTGATTCTCATGGGGAACACCACAGTGAACAAGTCCAGCAGAGCAAAAACATTTTGACTGTGACAACCTTCTTAAGTAACAAGTATCAACTATTGTAATTGTGGTCTCACTAATGACCTATATGGTTATGGCAAAACTTGCCAAATTATAAACATCATCTCCTTTGCTATAAAGGCAAATATTTCATTTGCTTTCTGAATTACTTACTATACCTGCATGCTGGACGTTTTGTGAATCATGTGTACGCAGATCCCTGTGTACCATAGTATTCGTAGTCTCTTTCAATTTAAATAATATTCAACTTTCCTATTCTTCCTGACAAATTTCCCAACTTCACATATTCCTATAATATGCTCCATCTGCCAATATTTACCCATTGACTTAACCGAGCTGTTTCTCTTTACAAACTCTTTGTCGCCTCCTGATGCCTTTCTTTCCTCCTTGTCTTCATATTATTTGCAACCTTAGTTATGACACTGAGGTGAACCCTTCTGTTAATAAAACCAAACATCCAGCTCACCTGGGTGTTTACCTTGTGGTCAAGCTCACCTTGTGAGTGACACAGAACTTCCAAATTCCACTATTTAAAGAAAATGACATCAATTTATTTTTTAACTCTAAAAATGAACATTAAACAACTGTTCACAACTTTAAGCCAACCTTTCTCTTAACTGCTTATTTCCTGCCTCCAACTCTCTAACAAAATGCTGTTCCAGTAAGACATTTATTAAAATGACATGAACTTAATTTCAAAACCACATAGCCATTATCATCTTCTGTGACTTCACCCAGCTGCTGAATTCCCTGGGTTGTCTTCTCAATTTTTACTCGAGTATGTTTCATGTGAAAAGGGACCTTTGATAGAGAGTGTTTCCTAATTTCTTGGATCTGTTTCAATGGTAGTTTCTCTCCAATTTTCAAAGTGCCCACATTTTTATACTTCCAAAATTGGATCATGTCATTAGTATGATGTTGGCAAAACAATAAATTCAAATGCGATTGGGTTTTAGTATCCTGAGGCATAATTTAAACCGATTGGTTAAATTTGAATTGTTGTCAAAACAGCAACCAAAACTCAGGCATCTAATTCACAGCCAAATGTTATATATTTTCAATTTTCAGATACACTCTGACACTGCCAACTAGACATATACACAGGTGCTTGTAAGCTCTCAGTTCAGAACAGCTCTCTTAAAGGTACAGTACACACCTTCAACATCATAACACCTCCCCCCTTAAGAAAAAATGAACCATCATAATGAAAGGATGGCTTCATTTTGTTTTAAATTCTTAATCCCTTTACAATGAAATATATAGGTAATTAATCAAAGTTATTCTTTTCATTTTAATTTCTGCATATATATATATATATGTAAACATTGGAATCTATCCAATCTTATCTATACATTTTCCTTTAAATCCACAGTAACACATCTGCTATCATATTTTTACGACGCACAGCATGTAGAATTTGTAAATTAAAAGTCGGTAACATAAGACTTCAACAAAATAGTCTCATATTTTTGTCATTAAATTTTTCCAAGAATGTAAGAGGATTGTAGTCCGTGTACACAACCGTCTCTGACACATTGTTCGTCACATTAACATTAAAATGTTGTCAGGCCAGTACTAAACTCAATCATTCTTTTTCGAATGGTAGAGTATTTTCTCTAATGGGTGTTGAGTTTCTTTGAAAGTAGCTAATTGGCTGTTCAATCCCATCATAATCATCCAGTAGCAGTACAGCTCCAATTCCCATTTCGATAGCATCGATTGTAACTTTGAAGGGTTTCAAAACATTTGGTGTAGCTGAAACTGATGTCATGGTTAATATTGCTTTTAAATTCTCAAATGCCTCCTGGCATTGTTCTGTCCACCAAAATTTTGTGTTCTTCTTTAGTAAGTCTTTTAACGGTGTCACCACACTGCCTAAGTTTGGAACAAACTTCCAATAGAATCCATTTGGTCCCAAATATCGAAGCACCTCTTTCTTTGAGAATGGCCATGGAAATTTTTCAATGGCCTTCGTCTTTGCATTCCTTGGGGTCAATCTTCTATGACCAATGTTATGTTCCAAGAATGTCAACTCTGCCCTTGCAAATTCTGTTTTCTCTGACTTTATTACCAGTCTTGCTTCTCATAATCATTCAAAGAGTTCTGCCAACTGTACCATGTGATTTTTTTCCATGACTCGCTAAAGGTTACTACATCATCCTGATAAACTGCACAATTTGTTAATCCAGCCACAACTCTGTTCATGAGTTTTTTCAAAGGGCATCATTTTTAATTGCGACAGCTTATTTGGGGTTACAAACCTCTTTCGCTTTCTCTGCCAATAACAATGCAGTAAGTCCAACTTTGTGATGTAAGTGGCTTGTCCAACATTCTCTCTGCAGTCCTCCAATCTTGGTATTGGATAGGAGTCTGATTTAGTTACGGCATTGACCTTCCGATAGTCCACTCAAAATCATTGAGTCCCATCAAGTTTGGGAACTAACACAATTGGCGAACTCCACTCACTCTGACTCGTTTCAATGATATCTTCATTGAGCATTGCATCCACTTCCTTCTGGAGGAATTATGTCTGTCGGGGTGTTGTTTTATCAGAACAGCATTCCCTAATTCCACCTCATACACTGTAGTATTAGAACTCCCCATCTTATTCCTGCATATTTCCTTATACTGCTGCAACAAACCTTTCAACTCTGTTCTTTGCTCTTGAGACAGATAGTTCACTAACCTATCCCAAGCCTCAAGGATTTCCTCATTATTTAATGTACTTTAAGGCACATCAAATTCCACAAAATCTGGATTTGATTCCTCAGTCTGTGGGGCAGTAACTAACACCTATTTCTCCAGTTCCCTGTCTCCCTTTCTAGAGTGGCATGGTGGCTCAGTGAATTGGCCATGCTATATTGCCCATAGTGTTTAGGGATGTGTAGGTTAGGTGTATTAGTCAGGGGAAGTGCAGCACAATAGGGTAGGGGAATGGATCAGTGTGGACTTGTTGGACCAAAGGGCCTGTTTCCACGCTGTAGGAGTTATGTCGGGGTTCTATGATTCTATTATAGTAAAGTTTCAACATATTCACACGACATACCCGATACAGTTTATTTTTTATTCGGCATCTTTACCAGATAGTTTACCGGACTTGACTTTTTCTCAATTTGATGGGGACCACTAAACCTGGCTTTGAAGGGATCGCCTACCACTGGTAACAACACTAATACGTCATCCCCAAGGAAAAAACGTCCAAACTTTAGAGTTTTTATCTGTCACCTGTTTCATGCTATGCTATGCCCTCTTAAGGTGCTGTTAGCTAGCTCAACTACCCATTTTGATCTCTCCCTCACCTCAGATACGTAATCCAGGTGTGACAGCTCCGACTTAAATCCTATCAATTTTCATTAATTAATTTCAAAGTCCCTCTCACTTCATGTCCAAATATTAACTCAAAGGGAGTAACTTGAGTAGATTCATTTGGGACATCTCTAATGGTAAACAATATGAATGGGATACCTTTATCCCAATCATTCAGGTAATCCTGACAGTACGCTCATAACATGGTCTCCAGGGTCTGATGCCACGTTTCCAAAGCTCCCTGGGATTCAGGATAATATGCACTTGATTTAAAGTGCTCTATGCCTAAGGTCTCCATGATTTCCTTAAACAGCCTAGCAGTAAAATTAGACTCTTGGTCTGACTGAATCTCTCTGGGTAGCCCATACTGTGTACTCCTGCACCATACTTTTTGTCTTCACGCTCCATAATGGAATTGCCTCTGGAAATCTGGTAGACGCATCCATTATAGTTAGCAAGTACTGGTTTCCACTTTTAGTTCTCAGGAGGGTACCTACACAATCAAGCATAACTCACATGAAAGGTCCTTCGAATGTGAGAAATAGTGCTGGTTTTATTACTGCCTGTGGCTTGCTTACCTACCATTTGGCACGTATGACATGTATACAAAATTTAACCACATACTTATGCAGTCCAGGCCAATAAGTGCTTTTGTACCTTAGCCTGAGTCTTCCTCACACCTAGGTGACCCTACTGATAATTCATGTGTTATGCGTAATAATTTCTGTCTGTATGCTACCGGCAATACAGTCTGGTGCACATCTGGCCACTTCTCCTCTGTACTAACCTGCCGTGGTCTCCATTTTTGTCTTAGGATTATCTTTAAGATAATTACCCTCAGGAATATGTTCTGATTTCTTTTCTGAGTATGCACTATATATATAATATATCTTTTATTGTCTTGTCTTTCTGTTGTAAGTCCATTAGCCTTTCAGGACTGAACACTTCTGCCTGACCCTGTACCTGTCCAGGTTTTTCCTGCACCATTACATCAAACAGGGTGTCAACTGAACTGAACCTCAACTTTTTCATCTTTCTGTTTAGTTTTTGCTTCTTGCTGTGACTTCTAACAGTAGGACCTTGTTACTACACAGACTGGAAAAATTCCAGGGTATTTTTCTCTTAACTCCTCAGTTCTCTGGTCTTCCTTTTGCTTCTTCACAACAAGGAGTGTCACTCCTGCCTTGGATCCTGCTAAATCATTCCCAAGAACAAACTGTATTCTTGGAACAGACACTGTCAATCACCCACTGTGAGATGTAATGCTGACATGCAATGCTTCACCAGCTCAACTATTAATAGCATATGCTTCCCAGACTTTGGCTGATGCTAAATGAAGATACACCTTGATACAGAGGAAGATTTGGCGGTAATCTTTGGTGTGAGAAAGTTCCACCAGTACCTTTAGGGACATAAGTTTGTAATGGGAATGGACCACCAATCCCTGCTAGGGCTACCTGAAGAGGACAGGGCCATCCCACCTGCAGTGGTGGGCTCTTACTCTGAGTGCTTACAATGACAAGTTGTAACACTGTCTGGGCGGCCATGTGATAAATGTGGATGCCTGAAGCTAGCTCCTAATGGTGGATACACTATGGCAGGTGCCACCACTGAAAGTGTTCATTCTGGCTTTAAACTTTCTGGACACCCTTCTGCTCATCTCTGACGGTATCAGACTGTGTATATAAGAAGATTCCATCCTGGCAAAACTAGAACAGCTGGTAGTGGTGGAAACAAAAGGGTCATCACAACCAGGATTGAAACGTTTCTGGACCTCGCAAGACTAGATCACCGTTGAGGACAGCATGCTAATTTGGAGAGCAAGAGTGCTTGTCCCAAGCAAAGCCCACCGTCAGACATTGGCTGAACTCCAGCAGGGTCATCCTGTGGTTTCCAAAATGAAGATGTTGGCAAGAAGTTATGTCCGGTGGCCAGTATTGGATGCCAACACATCCATATTGGTGGAGTAGTACCCAAAATGCCGACAAGGACAACTTGCCAGCAGTAGCTGCACCACATTCATGGGACTGGCCAAGTAAAGCCTGGATTCAGTTATATGTCGACTGCGCTAGTCCTTTCACAGGGTCTATGTTTTTAATCATTGTTGACGCCCATTCAAAGTGGTTGGATATGCATAAATTTCATTTGTAAAATGTGGGGATGATTGAAAAGTTGTGAGCATCTTCTACAATACACGGACTCTGGATATGTTGATCACAGATAATGTGCAATCATTTGCCAGCAAGTAGTTTTGAGTACTTCCTAAAGTTGAATGGCATTTGGCATGTAAGAACAATTGCATCCGTTGTCGGATAATCTGGTGGAAAAAGTAGTCCAAACATTGAAGGCAGGCTTAAAGAAACAGACTACAACTTTGCTCAATACCAAACTGTTTCAGTTCCTGTTTGATTATAGAACCAGCACTCATGCATTTGCAGGGACAACTCCAGCAGAGTTGCTAATGTGGAGAAGATGCCACACCAGATTAAATTTGATCTTCCCGGACCTTGTAGGGAGGGTGAAATGGCATCAGGAACACAAATGCTGGCCACAAGACTCTTCTACACAAGAAAGGCAATTTACTTCATGGGACAAAAACTGCTGTTGACACCATGGGAATGGCCCTGCGTGGGTAAGAGGCATGGTTGAAGTGAGGACGGGAGAGGAGATCCTAAACAAGCATGTGGATCACATGATAGCTTTAACCTCTCAAGTGGATCAGGACAAAACATACCCAGCCACTGAGAACATCCAGCAAGGCTGTAGAACCTATGGGTTCTCCCTGTCCTCCCAGTTTCGAAGAAACCTCTGAGGGCTTAACGGACACAGCAGATGTCACAGCCATTACCACCTGCAGAAGAAGATAAATTCCTGCTGAGACGTTCCAGGGGCAAGAGTGGGGCCACAGTCCAATACACAATGGCAATATCTGAGCTAGAGTCCGAGCAACCTTGGGAGATGCTACAGGAAAAGGAATGGGCCTACATCCCAGGACAGAGGGAGGAAGGTACTGATTGGAACGAGGTCAGCCAGCTGGACCTCATTGAATATGATTTCCCAGATTGGGACAGTTAACCTGATCTAATCAGAGGTTCCTGTCTGACAGATGTGTCGGGGTTCTGCTGACTCGAGGAGTGGGCTCTGTGAAGGCTAGGTCAGTGTCATGTACAGTGCACGTGTAAATTCCTGAACATATCTCGCAGCATGCGACACGCTACAACCTCAAGCCTTGGACAAAAAAGAGAAGGCCATCTGCCAGCTTAAGAACAAGGCTGCAGGAGGAAATGAAATTCCCGCTGAGGCATTGAAGCATGGAGGCATAGAGCCCCCAGTGCAGCTATATACCCTCGTCTATCTTATTTGGAAGGAGGAGAGCATCCCGAACGAGCCCCCAAACTGTTACGACACAGGAGTGAACCCCTCTTTTAATTAAAGCAAACACCCATTAAAGCTCACCTCACCTCATAAATCTGTTCAAATATGAGTAACAGAACTCCAAATCCCACTATTTAAAGAAAAAAAATCAATTTTTTTTAAACTCTAAAACTGAACATTAAACACCAACTGTTTACAACGTTAAGCCCCCCTTTCTCTTAACTGCCTATTACCTGCTTCCAACTCTATAACAAAATGCTGTTCCAATAAGACATTTATTAAAATTACATCAACTTAATTTCAAACCACACAGACGCTGTTGTCTTCTGTGACTTCACTCTTCTAGCTGCTGTATTACCTGGATTGTGTTCTCACTTTTTGCTGTGAGTATGTTTCATGTGAAAAGGTACCTTTTGATAAAGAATGTTTCCTACTTTCTTGGATCTGTCTTAATTGCAGTTGCTCTCTGTCCAGTTTTCAAAATGGCCACATTTTATTACTCCCAATATTGGATCATCTCCTTAGGTCGATGTTGGCGCAACAATAAGTTCAAACTTGATTGGGTTTTAGTATCCTGGGGCATAATTTAAACTAAATTATGGTTAAATTTGAATTGTTGTCAAAACAGCAACCAAAACTCAGGTATCCGTTTCACAGCCAAATGTTCCATATTTTCAATTTTCCAATACACTCTGGGACTGCCAACTAGTCATATACACAGGTCTTTGTAGGCTCTCAGTTCAGAACAGCATTCACTCTCTCTTAAAAATCCAGTACATACCTTCAACTTCATAACACTATATAGTTAGTCCCTTCATGTAAGTCATTAATGAATATGGCTCCTTGTTTCCCACGATGTTTCCCTCCCTCCCATCACTCTTAGCCACCTTCCCTTCAGTTTTGTACTCCCTCCTCTCTCCCCTTCTTTACCACTCTCCTGTCATGCTTTTCTCTTTTCCAGCTCTCTCTCCTTCTCATCTTCTTCCCTTCTCACTCTCTCCCTCCTTTCGTCCATCTTGTTTCTTCCATCCCTTCTCACCTTCCCTCCTCTTTCTTGTTTCTCTCTCCTCTCTGCCTCTTACCACATCTTTCCCCCCCTTCCTCCTGTCTCTTCTTGTCCCTCTTCCACAGACAGATTTAGTTCATGTACCCCTGTTTTCTAACCCCTTTCTAATGCCGGTTTCCCTTTAGTTGACTAGCCACTTCACATATCTCCTGTTTTGATTGCAGCTGCTGATTCTTCTGGTGTTGAGGACTGTCTCCAGCTTTTAGTGTAATATTATTTTTCTGTCTATGGCTGTGGCCTTTGACAGGGTGGGGAAGCTGGTGGACTCCAGCATGGACATTCAGGCAATCCAGCTACCAGCAATACAATACCAGCATGAGCGAAGGATGAGTGACTGGTCGGTTGGAGAGAAAACCAGCCTGAGTGACTTAATGGACGCTACAGATGACAGTGACCATCATCTTTCCAACAGCTATTCTTCTATCAAACTGAACACAGGGGTAAGCACAACACCTGCAAGGCATTCTGAGTTAAAGGGGCAGGCATCTCCCATAATTCTAAAATATACTTATGGCTCTGCATTATTCATAGATAACCTATGACAATTCTATTAGAATTGTCTACCCTTTCAATCTGGTATAAAATCAGACAGTATGCAATATGCTCTTCAGCCCCTCGAGTCTGTGCTGCCTACCGAATCCCATTTTCCTGGAGTAGGTCCATAGTATTGCATGTTGTGACATTTAAAGTGTTCATCCAAGCACTTTTTTAAGATTGTAAGGCAACCTGCCTCAACTATCTTCCCAGGCAGTACATTCCAGGTCCACACCAGCCTCTGGGTAAAAAGTATTAATCCACCTGCCTTTCACTTTAAAACTTCTTGACTCTTCAACTAAGGAGAGCAGCTGATTCTTTTCACCTTGTCCTTGCCCATCATAATCTAACACATCGTTATCAGGACCGCCCCCCCCCTCAACTTTTTCTGTTCTGAAGAAAGCAACCTGAGCTTACCCAGCCTCTCTCCATATCTGAAATTCTCCATCCTCGGCAAAATCCTGGTGAATCTCCTCTGCACCCCCTCCAGAGCAATCACATCCTTCCTACAGTGTGGTGCCTAGACTGTATACAGTACTCTAACCAAAGTTCCATACTGCTCCAACATAACCTCCCAGCTGTCATGCTCTGTGGCTTGACTGATGAAGATAGGCTACCTATATGTCTTCTTAGCTACTGTATTTGAGAATCTGTGGACAAGCTCTCCCAAAATCCCATTGTCCTGCCATTCACTGAGTACTCCCTTGTCATGTTACATCTTCCAATGTGCATCACCTGCACGAGTAAAAGATCCACAACTGCTATTTTGAAGAAGAGCAGGGAAGTATACCTGGTATTGGGGCCAATATTTATCCTTCAATTGACATCACTAAAACAGATTAGCTGGTCCTTACCACATTGCTCTTTGTTGGATCTTGTGTGTGCAAATTGGCTACTGCATTTCCCCCAATATAACAGTGACTATTTTAAAAAATACTTTGTTGGCTGAGCCCTGTAATGGGGAGGAGTGGTGATGTTTCTATTGAATTCTTTTGCTCTGTAAATCCTTGACAATTCTCCCTTGTCTTGTGCAGATCATCCTCTATTTGCAGCAGTTCTATGCCATGCTTATGAAGCGAGCAACATACACCTGGCGGAACTGGAAGATATTCACAGCCCAGTTTATGGTCCCACTGATTTTTGCCTGCTTTTCATTGATTGTTGCCAAGACATTTCCGGGTCCTCAGGATTCACCTCCATTAAACCTGACTCTGGAAAAATATGGGCCTACCATTGTTCCTTTTTCATTGAGACATGTCTACCAGAAACTGACTAAACGTTTGACCCAGGCTTACAAAGAGGTGGGAGAAGCACAGCTGAGCATGCCAGTACAGGTAGAAGGTGAGGCACTTCATGATTGCCCAAACCCCTCTGATTTTTCTTTTTCAAATGATTTTAAAAAGATAAGTCATAAATAAGTACTTCTGTGGGATCATAGCAAAAAATCTTTAATTGACAGGCAATCAAACATTGCAGCATTGATTCTGATTACTGAGCAGTACACTTTCTCAGCTTTGTTGAGGCAATACTTTTCTGATTTCGGATACAAACAATGATGCCTGTGCTTTATTGCAATTTTAGAGCTCCATGCTTCATGGCCTTTATAAGAAGAGGTGGATCTACTGGTCTTTCCATCCCTTCTCCAGGTCCATTAAAAAGAACAGGGCTTGTGGTATGCCTCTCACTACTCCAGGACCAGTACAAGAAGAGCTGGAGCAAGTGACATTGCATCTTCCACTAGCTATGCTTCAGTTTTTGCCCAAGATGTTAACATTGGTAGCACGTAAGAGGCTGTTGGTGGCACCAAATTCTGCACCTTCCAATAGGTAGATCTTTTACACAAGACCTACTTCAAAAGGAAACCCTTTTACACAAGATTTCCTCCACTTGGCATTCCTCTTACAAGATCTCCTCCAACAGATAAACGTTTTGCACATGATCACTTCCATTAGGAACCTCCCTTACACCTAATTCCTTCCAAAGTTGATGAGTCAAATTAATGTCTTTTGTGCCTTTGATTGTAATGCATGACTGCCCTTGGTTGCACTCTGAGTGAGACAATTGTGTTTATCATCTAGTTTCTGACAGATTTCTGTTGCTTTATTCTTACAGGCGATATTATTGATTATCTGTTGAATAATTCAATTAAGGAAGGAAGTTCCTTTAATGAACAGTGTGTAGTAGCTGCTGATTTCCATGACACACTGACAAGTGGAACCACAATACGGGTTTTATTCAATAACCTGGGCTTTCATACTTCTGCTACTTCTTTGATGTTAGTGGACAATGCCTTATTCAAGATTCTGGTGGGGCCAACAGCATCAATCAGTACCACCAACTATCCACAACCCCGCAACATTACAGAACAAGCATTGGAACAACTGAATGAGTATGTACTCAGCATTAACCTTCTTATGGAACTGGTGCAACCAATAATTGGGAGTGAGTGCACTATGTGGTGTGGTACCAATCATGTAGAACAGCCACACCCTAGGTTTGAATCCTGATGCATGCGTTCAGCCAGAGGTGCCATGGTCACAAAAGGGAATAATTAGCTGGTCAATACTATCTCGTTTCAGGTTTCTAACTTACTACCTGACTGCATGGGGGTGCTGATTCCACCAGTAAGTGCATTCAACTACTAAATATTCATATGCACACCCAGCAGCAAGAACAAAACAAAAATCAAGAAATACAAATAGTAGTGTGCCATTCACTCTTCAAGCCTGTTTTACCATATAATTGAGATGACTGATGCTCAAAATCAACTCTACTTCCCTACTCAATTCATATTTCCTTTGATTTCCTTATTGTTGAACATATTTGATAACTGAACGTCCACAACTTCTTTGGTAAAGAAGTCCAAAGAATCAAAATCCAGTGAATGAAGAAGTTTTTTTCTGATCTTAGCCCAAATTTTCGTTCATAGTTATAAGGTCATGCAGCATGGAAACGGACCCTTTGGTTCAACTCGGCCATGCCAACCATCATCCCAAACTAAACTAGTCGCACTTGCCTGCATTTGGCCCATATCCCTCCAAACCTTTCCTATTCATGTGCCTATCTAAATGTCTTTTAAATGTTGTAACTGTACCTGTATCCACCACTTGCACTGGCAGTTCATTCCAGACACGAATGTGTAAAAACGTTGCCCGGCATGTCTTATCTAAAGCTTTCTCTTCTTGCATTAAAAATATGCCCCCTAGTTTTGCACTCCCCACCCTAAGGAAAAGATCCTTGCTCTTCACCTTAGTTATGCCCTTCATGATTTTATAAACCTCTGTAAGGTCACCCCTTGACCACCTATGCTCCAGTGAAAAATAAGTAAGTTAGCTCAGAGATTTGTTTTCAGACGTTTTGTAACCATATTCTTAGAGTCATGGCATTCTAACCAGAACTCCATCAATAAACACATTGATTTAGATCCCACCTAGCTTCCCTAGAAAAAAAGAACTGGAAATGACATCACCCACCTTAAGAAACCAAGACCTATAAATAGAGAGACAGGACATACCACCAGCACTTCACCGGAAACTCACAGATGATGTTACCTAGTGTGGTAATGAAATGTCTGAAAACAAACTTTTAAGCTCAGTGAGCTAACTTATCATCAACCTGAGCTACAAATCTTCTCAAAAATTGCTACCAGTGAAAAATGTGGCAGCTTATCCTGCCAATTTTTATAACTTAAATCTTCCATTCTTGACAACATTCTGGTCAATATTTTCTGAACCATCTCCAATTTAATAATATCCTTCCTATGACAGGGCGACCAGAACTAGACACAGTACTCCAGAAGGGCCGTCACCAATGTCCTGTACAACCTCAACATGACATCCCAACTCCTACACTCAAAGGTCTGAGCAGTGAAGGCAAACATGCTAACTGCCTTCTTAACCATCCTGTTTACCTGTGATGCAAATTTCAAAGAATTTTGTACCTGAAACCCTAGGCGCCTGTGTACAACATAGCCCGACCATTAATTGTAGTCTCTGCCCTGTGTTCTAGATTCTACAGCCAGGAGAAACACCTCTCAGATTATTTTGCATGTCAGACCATTTCTCATTCTTCCAAATTCCAGAGAGTATAAGTCCAATCCGAGGAGCAGGAGAATCGACGTTTCGGGCATAAGCCCTTCATCACGAATGAGGCTTGTGGGCAAGGGGCTGAGAGATAAATAGGAGGTGGGTGGGGTTGGGGGTGGGGTGGGGGGAAGGTAGCTGAGAATGTGATAGGTAGATGAAAGTGATGGAGAAAGTGATCGGTCAGAGAGGAGGCTGGAGTGGATGGATGGGAAGGGTGATGGACAGGTCAGGAGGGTGGTGCAGGTTGGAGGCTTGGCACTGGGATAATGTGGGGGAAGGGGAAATGAGGAAACCGTTGAAATCCACTGCAATAGCTATTGAAGGTGAGGGAGAAAGTGATAGGTCGGGGTGCGATAGGTAGCTGAAGGTGAGAGAGAAGGTGATAGGTCGGAGTGCCATAGGTGGATGAAGGTGAGGGTGCAATAGGTAGATGAAGGTGAAGGTGGATTTCAACAGTTTCCTCATTTCCCCTTCCCCCACATCATCAGCATGGATATATATGGTTGGTGTACATCATGCAGTTGTTTGACAACACAGGAAAACCAGATTCAGGCACAGGTGTACCAGAAGGGTTGCCTTTTTTTGGGGTTGGGGTGCCATTGCTGATGGTTGCTGTATTTATGTGTTTACATCTGTCGTTTAGCACTGTACCTGTGTTATGTTCTGATCGTCTATGAGTGAAGCTGATGCCACACTCTTTACGAAGTGCAGGTCTGCTACCAATGTCATTGTTTGGGAATGAGACCAGAAGGTGAAAAGGAGACGAGAGATTCTAATTGTGAGACCCCCACCTCTCCTTTGAATGGAAGGACGCCAGTCCCATTCATGATCGCCAATTCAACTTGACTCAACTCCTTCTGTCCAGCTGCTTTGCCAATCACTCTGTTCCAAAACTGAAAGTTATTCCTCGCTGAAAATGTCTGTTGCACACTTGATCACCTGTGGTTAATGGAGATGAGTTTGAAACTTTCTACAGGATTGAATTAAGAGGATAATGGTACACAAAGAATAGTGACAGGTTAATCATTTTGTGTTTAGGTTTATAGGTCACTACTTCTTTGTGCACTAATTCACGGTGTCTTTTTATTTGTTCACAGAAATAGGACAGGGTTTGCTTTGGCCTTCAACGTGATGTATGGCATGGCCTTTCTGGCTAGCACCTTTTCCCTGTTGTTAGTGTCTGAGAGAACTATAAAATCCAAGCACATTCAGGTCATCAGTGGCCTTCATATCATCAACTTCTGGCTGTCTGCTCTTCTCTGGGATCTGATTAACTATATGATCCCCTGTGTGATGATCCTGGTAAGTAACCAATTCCTGAGCTGACTCGTTCCATATGAGAAATAGAAAAGGAGCCAGGAAATGGCAGAAGAACTGAATGCATACATTGCATCAGTCTTCACAGTAGAGGAGACTAATAGCATTCTAAAATACTAAATAATCAAGGGGCTAAAATGGGGGTGGGGGAGAAGGAAATAAACACAATAATTATCACTAGGGAAAAGATCCTAAGGAACTTGATGGGTTGCAAACAGGATTTTAATGGAAATAGCTGGAGAAATAGTAGATGCACTAATAGTAATCTTCCAAGAATCCTTAGACTCTGGGAAATCCAAGAGGATTAGAAAACTTCCAATGTTATTTCAAAAAGAGAGGGAGATAAAGAAAATTGATCTATAGTTCAGTTAGCTTAACACGAAAAATTGGGAAAATGTTAGAGATTATTATTAAGGATGTAATAGCAGAGCATTTAGAAACATAGTATAATCAAGCAGTCAGCATGACTTTATGAAGAGGAAATCATTACAGTTCTTTGAGGAGGGAACAAGCAGAATAGATAAAGGGAAACTAGTGGATTTAACATATTTGGATTTCCAAAAGACATTTAATAAAATACCACACATGAGGCGACGTAATAAGACCCTGTGATTGTGTACAATATTGGCATGAGTGTGGGATTGGCTAACTATTAGAAGACATTTAATTTGAATAAGTGGGATATTTTCAGGATGGCAGTCTGTAACTAGTGGTGTACCATAAAAATCAGTGATAGGGCCATAATATTTACAATATAGATTAATGACTTGGATAATGGAAATAAGAGTACAAGCTTGTGGACGATACAAAAGCCGGTGGGCAAGCAAGTAGTTGTGATAATACCAGGAGTCAACTGAGATAGAGAGACTGTGTAAGTGAGTGGAAAAAACTTGGCAGATGGAATATAACATGGAAAAAATGTGAGGTTATGTACTTTGGCAGGAAAAATAGAAGAGCTGAATATTATTTAAATGGGGAGAGACTTCAGAAAGCTGTAATACAGAGTGATTGGGGGTCCTAATACATGAATCACTAAAACTAACATACACTTGGTAAGTTCACTCAGTAATAGGGAAAGTAAATGGTCTGTCAGCCTTTATGTCAAAGGGAATGGAGTACAAAAATAGGCTGGTCTTGCTAAATTACACAAGGCACTAGTCAGACATAATTGTGAACAGGTTTTGTCCCTTTATATAAGGAAAGATATGCTGATATTGGAGGCAGTCCAGAGAAAATTCACTGGGTTGATCCCAGGTTTGGGGGGATTTTCATATGAAGAGTGGTTGAGTTGGTTGGGCTTAAGCTCATTGGGGTTCAGAAGAATGAGATGAAATATATAAGATTCTTGGATGTCTTAACAAGATAAGTGCAAAGAGGTTGATTTCCCATATGGGAGAGTCTAGAACCAGAGGACATAACCCTCAGAG